>NC_132988.1:119449913-119750862 GCF_048564905.1 Vicugna pacos
GCGGCCGGACCTTGGGGTTAAGTGGTCAGACTGCAGGGGCACCTCACCAGAGGGGAGCGGAGGCACTGAGGGGCTTTCCTGGGAGGAGACGCTCTCACCCAGGAAGAGTAGGGTCCTCAGGGCCTCAGAAAGGGCACTTTGGGAGAGGAGGGGAGCCCCAGGGGGCTGGGGACTGGGGTGCAGAGAGGTAGAGAAGCTTGAACTGAACCAGATGCTCTGCGCTGGGTTGCAAGAAACTAAGGTTAAATTGGACCCCTGTGCCAGGGTGGCTGTGCCGGAGTCACTGCCAATGGTGACATTTTCTCCCTGGCCACGACGGTCCCCTTCCTCTTCTGTAGGGACCAAGGACCTTCAGGCACCGACACGTGTTCCCCTTACCCTGGGAGCCCCATTGAGAGCTAGGGACAGGGTTACAGTGGCAGCCACTGTCCTGGGTCCTCCCTTGAGGCTGGCATGGAGGGGGTGTCTCTCCCAGTGAGACTGGGGGGGAGGTGTTGGAGAAAGCAGGGGTTAAAGCACTGAAGACGACTTTTACTCAGGACCACTGCAGTAGAGGAACAAAGACGTGTACGTAGAACCAGGTTAACTCCGGATGCAGCGTGGACAAGTGGGGTTCACAGTCGAGGAGCAGGTGGGGTCAGAGGATGGGAGGTTACTAAGAGGGAACCTTGGGGTGAGGGGGTCTGCTCCATCCCCTGCAGGATCCTTGCTGAAGGCCCCGGGGCATCAGGCAGCCCCCAGGGTCCGTGGGATGAGGAATTTGATCAGACGTCATGGTGGGGGCTTCTGGTGAAACTGACCTAGCAGGGTTCTTGCAGCAGGGATTTTAGCAGGAAGTGCACAGTCAGGCCCAGGAGCAGGTTGAGGCTGAGCAAAGTCTAGTCCAGGAGTCCTTGCCGGGCATCTCCTCTAGGGGCTTCCCTCTTCCCACCTGAAGGCGGAGGAGAGCAGGATGTCCTCGAGGACCCCCGGGGACTGAGGGACCGCTGGGTCCCGAGGGCTGTGGGATCCCCGGGCTCAGCACCCAGGCCGGCCCCGCCTCCCCTTCAGGACCAATGCAGGGCTCCTTGTGGATTTCCCAGTGGGGTTCCTCCCCCAAGGGTCAACACAAAACATACTTTGCACGTTTCTTGTTGACCCTGTGGGCTACAAAGCATCAGGGTCTGCCCCCGCAGAGGGGAGGGGAGGCCCTCCAGAGCCACAGGGAGTGGACGGATGTGGCCCACAGGCATCCACGGACAGCTGCACCCATCTGCGTGTCTGCAGGATCAGCCAGGGCTCCAGGCCAGCACCGAGAAGGCCAGGGCGACAAGAACCTGCTGTGAAGTCTGTCCGTGCTCTTCGCTCGTTCATTAGCATCGGGAGGCTCTTCCTCCAAACACCACCCACCGGGGGGCTGTGAATTCTGGGTGACACAGACAGTCCACAGACAGGTGATGTGCAGCCCCCGTCCCTCCACCTGTCACCCTCCAGGCTGCAGCACCTTGATCTCGGGGCCATGTCCCCATCCCCAGTGGCAATCACAGGTCTCTGCCTGCGGGAGAGGCTTGGTCACCGCTGGAGGGCTGAGAAGAGGCTGAACGATCTTCCTGCCCCGCCACCCACCAGGGCCTCCCTCCATGGAAAGCCCCACTCAGCCGCGAGTCCTGGATCCCTTCTGTGTGGGTGCCCTGAAGCTACGCGGAGGCCCATACGTGCTGTTCTGTCCTTATCCTCCAGCCAGAGGCCCTCCCATCTGCTGGAAATCTTCCTCGTTTGAATTCAAAGAAGGTGCCTCTTGCAGGACCCTGAAGAGAGCCCCCGGAGTGCCCGCTGCTTCGGGACGGCTCCAGTCAGCATTAGGAAGATCTGACCTGCATTGAGGGCCGGCAAGGGCCTCACTCCACCCCCGTAGGTGAGGCAGACCTTACCGCAGCGGCCCGCAGGCCCGCCTGCCCCACTCCGAGGCACGGGGACTGCTGCGCAGCACACTCCCTTTCCTCGGAAACGCGTCTGAGGACGTCTGTGTGCGACCTACGAGGGCCAAGGCGGCTGTGAAGGGTATTTTCTTCCTCAGTCACTGAGTTATGGCCGTCCCATCGGAGTCACTCTTCGTGCTTCAGATTGATTTAGGAGATTCATGGAGTTTGCTGAGCACAATTCATGCTAATTGGGCCAATTCCTGAACATCACAGGGGCAACTGGCTCCTCGGGACAGAGGGTCAGAGCGAAGAAGCCGCAGTCTGGCCCACGCAGGCTCGGGAGACCCCGCGCCCACCCCGGGCTCTGGTGGTAGTTTCTTCCCTTCTAAGTTTGCTTGTTGTCGGGAGGTGACAGCTGGTCCCACGCAGGGGCTCTTCCTCCTCACGTGACCACCCTGATGGCCAGCAGGTCTGAGCAGCGGGCAGCCACAAACAGGCAGAGAGCTGAGCAGATTCCCTCATTTTCCAACCACGGAGGGACTGCAGAGGGCATACGAGCCCCCTGCCTGGCACATATCAGGTCCCCTAGATGCCAGCCCCTTTGCCCCCCACTGGAGGGACTGAGAGAGGGAAGAAAGTACACTCCTGGGGGGTGGGTGGGGATGGTCTGATTTGCTTTTGCAGCATGGGCACCAGCAGGAGGCCTGGCACCTAGCAGGTGCTCAGTGTGACCTCAGGTGGGTGGCTTGGCCTCTGCACCTCAGGTGCCTTTTTTGTAGAATGAGGTTGATGGTCCTGCCAGCATGCTCCATCTTACATGGGAGGTAGTTGATAATCTCAAGTCACGTGGTGCCCACCAGGTGCCCAGCGCTGTCCTGAACGCTTCCTAAGACCCCATTTTACACTCACCGAGAATGAGGCGGTATCATTCCCTGACCCGGGAGGCGCAGGGAAGGGGAGCGACTTGGCCAGCGCAGTGCGTGGCACAGCTGCGAGTGGAGCCCAGGCGCCCAGCTCCACGAAGCCAGAGGCTGGCTTTGGGGTGAGAATCCCCAGTCAGTGCTCGTGACCTGTGGCTCAGTGACTAGTCACTGGACACCTGCCCTGGGTCAGGCACTGCTGGGGAATCGGCGCCCATGGTTGCAGCCCTGACCCCCACGGTGGACACACGCTCCCCGAGGCTCCTCCTCCCTGGGTTCTGGTTTCGCTGGCTTCTCCGCGTTCACTCACGCAGGCGCTCAGTCCTGCTCTAGCACTTGCAGAGCGTCTCTTGTACGTGGGGCCTGGGTTCAGGCAGGGTTTTCTCCATTCTCCTTTCCCTGCTCAGGGGCTGGTGGGGAGACGATGCGGGCACAGCATGAGCGAACCAGGCAGGCCAGCCGGGATCGGGCAGCCCAGGACGCGGAGCCCTGCCCCTCCAGGCCGCCTGCTCTGGCTCACTCCTGTCTGCCTGTCACTGTTCTGTCCCCACAGCTAAATGTGGAACCCCAGCTGGGCCAAGGGGCTGTCCCCTGCCCCATGCCCAGCACCCCAGGTCTCTCGGCCCCCAAAATAAAAGGTAACAGGGGGCTTCTGTCAGAGTCCTGCTGGCCCGAGGATGGGGAGGAGGCAGGGGGTGCGGTGGGGGAGGGCACAGGGTCCAGAGTCAGACAAAGACATGCACCTGGAATCAAGGCACGTGAACTGCAGGCAGGATCCACCCAAAGGGGTCCACACCAAGACACATTACCGTCAAACTTCCGAAAATTAAAGACAAAGCAGAAGTCTTGAAAGCAGCCAGAGAAAAATGATGCCTGTCGAGGAAACACTTTGAGAGAAAGCAGGTTTCTCCGCATAAACCAGGCCGGAGTGAAGGAATGGCCACCCCAGAATTCGAAAGCCCGAGAGAATGTCCTTCAGGAATTAAGGTGACAGCAAGGCCCTCCAAGATGAAGAGAAGCTGTGGTGTTTGTCATCAGTGGATTTATCCTAGCAGACTGGATGAAGGAAGCTCTCTGAGCAGAAAATGATAAAACGAGGAACCTTGGAACATCAGGAAGGAAGGAAGGCCATGATAAGCAGAAATGTGTGTACGTAAAACAGGCCTTCCTGCTCCTCCTGAATTTTCTAAGTCATGTTCGACAGTTGAAGCAAAAATTGCAACACTGTCTGACATGATTCCCAGTGCATGCGGAGGAGGTATTCAAGGCGATTACATTATAAACGTGGGGCAGCAGAAGGACCTGAAAGGAGGCAGGGTTTTTGTACTTCACCGAAACTGGAAAATGGTGACAGAGGTGGCCTGTGATGCTGCGTACGTCATGTGATAACTGGGTCAGACACGTAGAAACCCACACAGGCAGACACACTCAACTACACGAGGGACACGTCAAAATGGAATTCAAAGCGATGTTCAGGTCACCCGCAGGAAAGCAGGGGGAAGACAGAGAAAGGAGAAACTGAGAGAATAAGCAGAGAACCAAAAAAGGGCGGGGGCAACTCACGCCCTGGCATATTTACAACTGCATTAAATGCAAATGGTCTAGTTGCACCAATTAAATGACAGGCTGACAGAGCAGACAGGAAAACTGGCCCCTGCGTGTGCTGTGTAAAGGCAACTCACCTCAGATACAGTGAAGAGGTATGTTGAAAGGAAATGCACGGAGAAAAATTAATCATGCGAACGTTAATCAGAGGAAAGCAGGAGTGGCCGTGTTACTGTCCCACGACAGTGTGCAGGCAATACTCACGTCAGGTAAAGCGGACTTCGGAGCAAAGAAAAGCACCAGGCACAAGCAGGGACATACAGAATGATGCAGCGATAAAAAGGTCGCTCGGCCAGGACGACACAGCTGTCTTCAGCGCACGTGCACCGAACTGCAGAGCCGTAGACACGTGACCCAGCAGCGGAGAGGCCGGAGGGCTGGGTGCCGCTGGGGCGGTTTCCTGCTCACTTAGGTCCCCAAGGGCCCTTCTGACAAGTCCTCATCACACAGGCGGTTTTATGTGCACCCTCCCCTTGCAATCCAAGATAATCTGTTTTTACAGGACAAATACTATTTGAGGAGAAACAGCAAAGTGTTGCTATTATTTCTTTCAGGATGATTCATTACCCCTGATTTTTTTCTGCTGGCTTCAAGATTTTGTTAGATGACGTAATAAATATGTGATACAAAAAAGAGGGAAAGGATATAAGAACTCTTGTGGGAAAAAATGCTTGTCTCCAAGAGCTGCCTGGGGCCCCTGAGGCTGGGGCAGCCTCCTGTGGGCGCTGGTCTGTCTGCGGAAGGGGCCGAAAAGGGCTGGCGCCCTGACTGCCCACGGCGGCAGCAGGCGTGTCAGAGAGCGTTTTGCCTGGCTGGAAAGGTTGGTGGCGCCCTTCGGGGAAAGGAGACCCCGCCAGGGAACTGCCTTTTCAAGGGCCGGGAGAGCTCAGGGCGCAGGTGGGCCTCAGGGGTGCGACTTGCTGCAGGAGGACGGAAGGCCTCTTCCACCTCAGTGTTACCACGAACGTCGGGTCGCCGGGGCGGGGTGCTGCCCGTTCAGGGCCGCCCTCATCATACCGTCCTCAGTCTGGTTTCTGCCCTGGGCGGGTGCGCCCTCAGCTGTTGCCTCCCATGGGGGTACGTGGGGGGGGTCGGTCCCACGGGGCTCCCCGCTTCGCCCCCCACCACGCTCACTCTCTGCGAGGCTGTTTCCTCTTTTGTGAACGGGGACGCCATGCCTCCCACCTGCAGGGATTCACAAGGACCGGACGGGTCCTTGCCACACAGCAGATACTCAGGAAACGGCCCTTTACTGAATGCCACAGTTACTGATTTAAAAAATCATTTTCAGGCATTCCTTTGTTCTACACGAGGTTACAGTCCTGGCACGATACGGGCAGTTTAACCCATCACACAAATGCACTTTAAAAGGCGCCGTAACGCCCTAACTCGCACGCACAGGAGGGCTGAAAGGACGCGGGGCTTTCGTTTCTAAGGGCCCGCGGGTCGGTGTGTGGCGCTGGCGGGGCCGCGGGGCAGGAAGCACAGGAGCGGTGTGCCCGGGGCGGCGCCGACGTTGGTGACGCGTTTCCATTTTTGGCGACCTGCGGCCCAGTTTCTTTTAATGTGCCTATTTCCCCAATTTACAAGATAGATGCTTTCCTGGAAAACTCAGCTTGTATTTAAACTATTCTATTTCTGTATTTATTTGTGTATGTATGTATTTGTTTATTTTATTTTTTTTTTTGTGGAAGTCTAGTCAGCTTGCAACGTGCCAATTTCTGGTGCACAGCATGCTTCAGTCACGCGCGCGCACACACACACACGTTCCTTTCCATATTCTTTCCATCATAGGTGACTACATGATGTTAGATGCGGCTCCCTGTGCTCTGTAGGAGAAGCTTGCTGTTCATCTGTTCTTCACGCAGCAGTTAGTATCTGGATTACACTCTGCCCCAGGAATCGATACAACATTGTGAACTGACTATACCTCGGCAAAAAAGTGACTCGAAATTTCTAAATAAAATGTTTGCAAGGCTAAAAAAAAAACATATTACTTGCCTCGAGGACTGAGTTTTCTGAGGTCCCCTTACATTTTGCCCGGGAGGGGAATGCCTCCCCCACCCTCCCTGGCCCGGCCCGGCCCTGTGCCTGGCCTGCAGGCAGAGGTGAGCCATCTCCGGTTTCTGTCCGTCAAGCTCAGGCTTGCTCGGCCAGCTAGTTCTCGTGCCATCTTAGCTGGCTGCTAGTCTGGACGTCCAGTCAGCGCCACGAGGCAGCGGCCTCAGGCAGAGCTCCTGGCCGGACCCTCGATCCCAGCCCTGCAGACCCCTCGGCCCGGTCTGCCCACACCTCCCATCGCTGCGCTCCGACTTTTGCCGGCTGGGCTGTCCCTGTGACCGCAGAGGGTGCCCTCGGAGGCTCCTGGAGGAGGCTTGGGAAATGGGCTTAGTTTCACTGCAGTCTTAGCGGCCGCTGCTCCAAGCCTGCATTGTCCCCTCAGCGCCTGGTGCCAACCACTTCCTCAGGGGCCCTTGGGAGTAGCCAGCTCACACCACCTTGGAATTCCCCACGCTTTCCCCCAGAATCCCGGCCTCGGGGGCCTGCCGCGCTCGCCCCACATTTAAACAGGCAGCGAAGGTTTTCATCAGACAGAAGGCTGCCTCCCCGTCTCCTGCCCAGCCTATGTTTTAGGCCTTGTGCTTTGTCCGGGCACCCCACTTCGGGTACCGAGTCCTGTTAGTGGTCACAGTTTTCGCCTGAAAGCATCAGAAACCAGCTAGGGCCATTTGAGCCAAAGTGGAACCATTAAGAGGGCTGTGAGCAGTTCACAACCTTCCAGAAGGTCTGGGACACCCGGTTCTGAGCCGGGCATCCAGGAACAACACTCACCTCCCACCCCGGGAAGCTCTGGCGGGTGCCGGATGCTGCGTCCCTGCGGCCACTACTTGGGGACCCCATCTTGCTGTGGCGCCACCACCACCCCTCTCGCCAGGAGCCCAGCATGTGTTGTAACTGCTGCCGCTGCCAGAATTCTCCACTGCTGCTCTTTCTCCCCCTTTATTTCTTGCTCCCGATTTAAAGTCTGAGGGTGGAGACTGCTTGGCTTGCCTGTGGTATTGGGACAGGCTGTGCCTCCAACAGCACCCGATGGGGTGGAGAGACTGCAATACAAAAGCACATTGAGGGGCTGGTACGCCTCCACGAGGAAGGTCAAGTGTCCAGGCCACTTGTCCCAAGATGGCCCAGCACCAGCCCCCTCCTGGCTTCTCCTTCCCGGCCTCCACGGAGCCGAGGCACCACTATCCCGCGGCTGCAGGCCCACCGATGGCTCCTGCCCCGCACGTGGCCCCGCTGCCCGGGGCTCCTCCTCCTCCCCTTACACGCGGGCATCTGCCAGGGCTCTCCTGGTCCCTCTGCACGCACCCGTCCCGGGGGCTCGCACCCGCACTGACCTCCGCGTCCAGCCTGGACCCTCACCCAAGCCCGAGGCTCCCGCTGCCACCTCCTTTTGGGTGCTCTGCTTGCCGACCCCAGACACCACCTAAAGTTGAACCCAAGCTCAGTTCATCCCAGAACAAGGCCTCTCCCTGCCCACTCACAAGGTCACAGCCTTGGGCACCTCCCCAGACTTCTTTCCCGCTCGCATTACCTGCCTCTGGTCGGTTCTTAGGGCTGGACCCTAACTTCCACCAACTCCTTCCTGCCAGACCGGGCAAGTCCCCTGTGATCCTGGGAGCACCCAGACCCACCTGGGAAGACGGCAGCTAAGTGCCCCGCAAGGAGCTGGCCTCAGAAAGGATGGCACTGCTGTCACAGGCCGAGCCCCTCCCTGGCTGAAACTCCCCGTTCTCCTTCCTTCCTGGAGAGGCCCAGCACCCGGCGGCCCCGTCCTGAGCCCCATGTCCTGGGAGGCCGCACGCTCGGCCTTTGGAGGACTCCCGCAGGGAGCTTCAACCGCTAACTGAACTAGAGCACGACTCCCAGGGCCGCCCCGGGCCCCGGGCTCGTCCTCCGCCTCGCGGATCTGAGGAGGCAGTTGCCGGCGGGACCCGGGGCCCTCCAGCTTAGCACTTGGACGACTTTGGATGAGAATTACGTGCCACGGTGCCCGGACGCCTGTGAAGCAGTTAGCCTGCAGCCACATCCAGAGAGAGCGGGTGCTGGGGGGCCACCTGCCACCCCCCCACCGTCACCCCATCACTCTGCCTCACTCCCAGGTCTAAACATCCCGCCGCCCGAACCCCTGGGCGTGCAGCGAGCTCCCTTCTCCTCCCTGCAGAACCCAAAGAGCTTTATAGGTCCTGCAGTTAGACAAATCACACACTCCTACGTTGTTGAACACAAAGAAGTATAGGGGGAAAGTGGAACCTCACCTGGAACCCCACCACCTCGTGCCGACCACTGCGCCACTTGGCGGCCGTGCTCGCGCCCCGCTCCCTGCAGGTTTATAGAGTAGAAGCGGCCCGAGCTAGCCCTGCTGAGGACTCGCCAAGCCCCGCACCCCTCCTCTGGGCCGGGGGGTGGGGGGAGGCAGGTGCAGGGCAGCCAGAGGCCAAGCACGGCCAGGGGTCGGTGGGGTCCAGAGGGAGCCGGCGCCCTGCGCTGGGGCGAGGGCGTCAGGGGCACGAACGTGCTCTCAGGATAAGGGCACGCCGGGGGGTTAACGAGCTGCTGTGTGGTTTTTAAGGCTGTGCCATGGAAGCCCTCAGGGAGGCGAGCAACACTCTGTAGCAAGGGGTCTGGGGAGGCCAGGGCGGGGTGCTGCCCAGACCCCGCCCTCCAGTGCCCTCGGCTCCCGGGCCGCCGGGAGGGCTGCGGGCGCCCCGAGCCCGAGTCTGAGGCCTCGATTCCAGGCCAGCTCTGTCCACACTGGGAGGCCTGGGCAAGGCGCCCGGCCCTGCCGCCTCGCACTCCCCTCTGCCGGAAACACCTCGGCTCCACGCCAGGTCCACTGGGACCTCCAGGGACACAGCAGCGGCACCTGTGCGGCCCGAGGAGCCGGGCCCTGCGTCGCTCTGCAGCTGCTCTCCTCACCCACGGGCAGCGTAGGAGGGAGACGGCTGCCCTGGGCTCCGTCCCCTCATCTCTGCAATGAGGGCAATGACCGTGCCTTCCTCAGAGGCGCCCGGTGGGCGTTAAACAGGCGACATGTGGGCGGCACTCAGAGCCCCCGTGGGCTTGGAGTCAAGGCTGGGCAGTTCCGCGTTGCTGTCCTCAGCGATTATCACCCGCACAGCCCCATTTTGTCACGAAACGAGGCTCAGAGAGGTTGAGCTCCCTGCCTGCGTTCACACAGCCAGGAAGCAGGGAGCCAGCTTTGAACTGGAGGCTGGTCTGGTGCTGGCACCCCCACAACCTTTTCACCGACGGCGAGCTGAGAAGTGACATGCAGAGAGGGGCGTGGGTGACAGGCAGTGTGGCTGTGGGGCCTCCTGTCTCCTTCCTTCCCGGCAGCTCCAGAGGCCCCGAGCCCCGGGTTTGGGGGGCAGCACCAGCTCTCGGGGTGCATTAGGGAGTACCTAGGGTGGGAACCAGCCAGAACCTTGTTCTACCATCTGCTGGGTGTGAGACGCTGGGGAGACAGACCTTTGCTCCTGCCCCGGCAGGTCATGGGCCCCCACCTCAAAAGTCGGGGAGGACCCACTGTGACAGTTCCATGCAGGTGCCCAGCGAGGCTGGGTCCCTCCTGGCGTGGCTCCAGCAGCCGGGCTCCGGACGGTCCCTCCACCCTCCAGAATCCTCTTCGGCGAGGTGGGTTCTGTCTGCTGAGTGCGTTTCAGGGCGTTTGAAGTTGACGGCTGGCGCCAGATGCGAAGTCGATCTGCTAGGGAATGCTATGGAATGCTATGTGCATGGTGGGTACTTTGCTGGCTGAATAAAAATAATTGCTCAGTGTTTAAGAAGAACACTGAGAAAATACAGGGCTAGGGTTTAAGGCAGTGATCCACATTTTGGGCACGTCAGCAGTTCTCAGCCATTTCCTTTACGCTACTTTTTGCCACTGCTTTGAAGATGATAATAGTGACCGAACGTCTGTGCAGCGAGGGCTGGCTTCTGATGGCTGAGACTGAAGCCTGATTTTAAAAGAATCAGCATCAAAAAATACCTCATGAACTTGCTATCTGCTCTGTTTCTAAGCAGAAATACATAAACTAATATAATATAATATAATGTAATAAATACAAAAGTGAAATATAATAAAGATCACCTTCCTGCACGCACACACACAAAACCCTCAAAACCCCGTCGAGGCCCGGCCCCGAGCCGGCTGTGGGCGTGGCCCTCTGGCCTGCTCTGTCCGGGGACATCACCCTCCGTTTGCAGGGCTTTGATGCCGATTCCTTTCTGCTGCCGCAGTGGCTGTGAAACCGGTTTCTCAAGCTCCGTGGGGCACTGGGGACCTGGCTTCCGCCGTCACCCGGCTCAGGGCTGGAGCCTCTCGCTGGCTGTGGTGCCCTCTGGCTTAGTCGTGAGACCCTTCCAGCAGCTTCTCCGCCTGGGCCTGTCCCGGAAGGGAGCCTAGGGGGCAGTCCCGTTTGTCCCCACGTGGATCCTGGCCACCACCTGCTGCTGGGCTGGACACACCTGCCCCGGTGCCGCGTCCTCCCAGGGCCCTGTGCTTCCTCAGAGGCCACTCTCGGTCCACCCGCTGCTCCAGCAGACGCCTCTCCAGGCCCCAGGCTGAGTGTTGGTCCTCACCCACTGTGTGCGGAGCTGTGTGGGTTCCCTTGTCGCTAGTTCAGAGGCAAGTGACCCTGGCATCTGAGTTTCCATGTGCCCTGGTTTCATATAGGGATTCAGAAGGACTGAAATGTCATGTCACCCCTGCCATCTGTGTCATTTAGGTACAAAGGACCCCAGGGCGGTGGGTCCCAGGGGCGCAGAAGCAGCACAGATGCTGTCAGCAGGTCTGATGGCCTGGGCACAGCTGTCCCATCCCTTGATCTCCCCGCCCCCTCCCCCGCCCCCTCTTCCCCTGCTCCCCACCCTCACCCCCACCCCCCCACCCCCGCTCCCTCATCTTGCAGGGAGCCCTGCGGCCCCATGCAGACATGCTCTCTCTCCATGTGGCGGGAAGCATCCTGACACTCAGAGTCCAAGGGGAGGGAGAGGGTCCTTCCACCAGCAACGTGGAAACTTCCGAGGAGGGACTGGACTCCGTCCACTTGGGTCACCGCCCGCCTGTGTTCACTGCGTGTGGCCCCAAGATGTGCAGTCACACGCTCACCCCTGTCAAGTGGGGGCACTGGGACTGACAGTCACATGAAGCCCCACGGGGTCAGGACGCATGTGAGGAAAGGGTGGACGAGGGCCGGACAGAGCACCCTGAGAAGTGCGGGAAAAGCCTGTCCCTGGGACCCTCGCTGGACACCCACTTTCCCGGACGCCTCCTGTCTCGGTGGGGGTAGAGTGAGAGTGGGAGGGGCAACACGAGGTGCCCGAGCATCCACTGGCCTGTGACGAGGGGGTCAGGAAGGGTTTGGGGCTGGACCGAGCCCATAGTGGTGACACCAATGAGCGGGGAGCCACCGACTGACCAACCACTTCCTTGCTGCAGCTTAGCAAATGTGTGCTGAGCAGGCACCGGAGCCAGGAGTCCGGCCGCTGTCAGCCCAGTCCAGGAGCCGGGCGCCTACAAGGGCAGTAGGGAGCCTGCGAGACTGTGTGCAGGCAGCCGCATGGCCGGGAGCATTCTGGAAGGCACTTTTTGGCTGGAGAAGGCTTGTGGGGCAGGGCAGAGAGAGGAGCCGTGGCTGGGGAGGGGGCAGAGCCAAGGACCCTCAGCGGGACTCAGAGGCTGATACTCTGCAAGTGCCTGGGGCCCTCCCCCAGGGCCCCCCAGGCCTCTCTCACGTGGGGCAGGACGGAGGGGCGCAGCAGCCCACGCACTGGGAGTGGGAGGGAAGCTCCCAGCATCCCCGAAGCACATCCTCCAGGCTCAGGGCCCCGCAGTGGGACAAAGCCCCTGGCAGGCAGCGGTCACCGCTCTCAGCACACACCTGGGTGGCCGGACCCTCCTCACCTCACTCCTCACGCCCCTCCTGGGGTCACGCTGCAGACAAGCTGCTTGCACAGGATTCCCTGTCTCAGGGTCTGCTTCTAGGGACCTCAGCCTAAGAGCCCTCTCGGCAGGTGACAGGTGTCCCACGTGCTGGAGACAGGGGCATTGGCACAGAAGCACTAAGGCTTGGAGAGCTAGGAGCCCTCAGGACTCCAAGGGTGTCTGTCCTCAGGGCCTGACTTGGCTCTCAGAAGGCCTCTGGTCCCACTGCCAGGGGGGCCTCTCCTGGCTGCACCTCTTATCACACCAGGGTGTAGATGCTGCCTCCTCCTGGAAGCCCATCCAGGTTGCACTATTGACACCTTAAGCTTCCTCAGTGAGTGGTCTGTGTTTCGGTCTTTCCCTCCAAGGGCTGAGGTTTCTGTGTCCATGTTTGTACTCCCCCAGCAGTCTCCCTGCCTCGTCCCTCCCCCGGACTCTCCTGTGTCCCTCTCCTCCTCTACTATCTGGAGAACACCTGCTTGTTTGCCACACCCTGTGGAGTGTCATCTGTTCACGGGAAGCCCACAGAAGCGACTGTCCTCCTCAGGGCTCCCGCAGGCGTCGTGCCTCCAGTCTGCGCAGGCATGTGTCCCCACCTCCTGCTGGCCTGTCTCTTAGTCTCCAGGTCCACCTCCTCCTGAGAGCCTTGGGGCACAGCCAGGAGGGACTCGGAGGGCTTGCAAATAGAAGATGACAGCTTGTCTTCCACACACGGGCAAGGGTCCTAAGGAGGTAGGTGGCGCAGGTGGCGCAGGTGGGCCGTGGCTCTGCTGACCCATGGCCACAGCCTGCTCTTCCTTCCTGGGTGACAGGCTGCTGTGCTGATGGGGCCATCTCCCAGGTGGCCTGTCCTTTCCTAGAGAAGATTACGACAGGGTGGGCCATCCCTGTCTCCGGGAGGAGAGGAGGATGCGCTGGGAGCAGTCCCGAGGGAACAAGGCAGCAGGAGAAGGAGATGCCATCGACCCCGGGCTGAGCAGAAAACCTAATTAGCCACAGTCCCTTCTGAGGCTCCACGTGCGGGGTTACAAGGACAAAGGAGACGGGGTGGGGCACCACTGTACAGCAGTGGGGAGGGGACAGGGCTCCCGCCCAGGCACCCCGTGGGCAGCTCTCCCCACCCTGGGCCCCCGGAATAGTGTACCGTCCTCATGGGCACCTGCTCCTCCCATGCCCCGGGCTGGATCCACCTGGTCTCCGCCTCACCTCAGGCTGCTCCTGCGCCCAGAAGGGGCAGATACCTCAATCCTTCAGGCTCGTGTCCTGCTCCCCCCAGCCTCCCACTCCACCCTCGAGCACCCACACACCTCTCTGCTCACCTGGGCTGCCTCAGACCAACGCGGACAGCCCCAGGTGACCCCTGCCCACTTACCTGTCCGGTTCCCTCGTAGACAGTGAGCTGGGAGCAGGCAGAGTCTGTGTCCACTGGTCTCTAGGCAGCCCCTCCACGGTGCCCAGAGCAGGACCCGGCCTGGAGCTGGCAGGCAGCATCCACCTGCTGAATCAGCTTAGATGAGGGACTTGCCTTGTCTTTACAGACACTGCCCAGTTACTAGGAGAAAACGGGATGGAGGCTCCTGTAACAGCACAAAGCAGGCAGGTTGATAGGACATGCTGTGTGTGCATGTCCTGTGCAGAAGTGCAAATGCAGGTAGGGGGTGTGCCTCACATGCCTGTGCGAGGGCCCCGGGTGCTCGGGTAAGTCACGTGTGTGTGGGAGCCACACGTGCGTCTGCGTGCACACTCCTGTGGGCTGCAGGCACGCTGCACACACGTAAGTGTGCATGCAGTTTTCACAGTGGCACAAGCAGTCACAGCTCTGCTCTCAAATTTCTCTCACTGGGCAGACAGCCGGCGTGGCCCAAGGGCCCAATAAGGCTAATATTTGACCCCCGGAAGGTCCCGGGGGTCCCCGTTTCCTTACAGCCTGTTCCTGCGAGCTCCCGCATCATAGTCCCTTGGACTCTGGTTAACATGGAAAGCCCTGTGCCCGCCAAGGGTGTCCTGAGTCAGAGCTTGTGGAAGGGGCCCCAGGGGCTGCCTTGCAGCAAGTGGCCTGGGTGACTGAGCCTCGCAGCGTCTGTGACTTCATCGCCTCTTCTGCCCTCCGATCCTGGTCATTCCTGCGATGCCGCCATCGACTGTTTCAGAGGGGAGTGACACGTTGTCTCTGGGACGCCAGAGACCTGCCCCCTGTCGTGTGCTTTGACTGGTTGGTCCCTCAATGTCCCCGAAGCACAAGTGCTCTCACAACAGGGCTGGGACACTGTCTCCTCCTAGGAGAGATGAGGACACTGAGTCTGAGCCAGGCGGAGTGCAGGCTGGGAAAGCCAGGCCCAAACCGCCGGCGCGGCCCCTGCGGGCGCCAGGCAGGAAACACCCTCAAGCCGCTGGCGCCGCCCACCCTGCTGCCCCGCGTGGCAGTGAGCTCCCTGTCACTGGGAGTATTCGAGAAGGGCCTGGACAGCCACCTGTCCGGAGGGTCCTCAGAGCACTCTCAGCGGCAGGTGTGAAGGCCCTTCTCAGCCAGGCTCCTGGCCCCAGATGGACCGCGGTGGCTGGATTATGGGGCACGGACACACTCTCTGAGTCAGGGTGAGCTGAGTCCTTGGAGAACCGGGTAGTTCGGACCTGCGCTAGGAGCGGCACAGAATACCCCGGGCATCTGGTTGACCTGCAGAGTCCCGTTCAGAGGGTCTGGGGTGCCCGGGAGTCTGTGTTTCTAGCACTTGCCCCAGGGTTAACAGGTCCATGGAGCACACGGGGGCTGGGAGGCCTTCTCTGGGGTCTTCCAAGTGCATCCTGTTATTCCCACTGTCCCCTTTAACATTGCCTTGCCTCACGTAGAACACAGATCTCCATGTCAGGGGTGCGGCTGCTCCAGGGCGGTGGGGAGCGCCTAAGGGGCTAAGCCGAGTGACCCTGAGCCCCCGGCCCCTCCCTCATCATCTCTGAACTGTACTTGTGGGCTCCGCGGAGCCCAGACCACAGGACAGTGCTCGGTCCTACAGCAAAAAACTTGGTGTGGTTTGCTGCAAGATCAGCAGGTCTGCTCACTGAAATCCAGGCACAAGTGCCTGGTGCCTGGTCTGACTGCCTTCCAGAACAGCCTCTCAGGGTCAGCGGGGCAGCATCCTGGCCGCCTCCCAGAACAGCCTCCCGGGGTCAGCGGGGCAGCATCCTGGCCGCCTCCCAGAACAGCCTCCCGGGGTCAGCGGGGCGGCACCCCTGTGGAGCAGGGCTGGGCCGGCAGCCAGCTCCCGGAGCAGTCCTGCCCTCGGTGTCCCTTTCAGGTGGCACGTTGCCAGGAGGCTCAGTGCACACAATCTTCCCAGAGCTGGAGAGCAAGGAAGGGCAGGGGCCAGCCTGCCCGTGGACCTGGGCTGCCTGGAGCGCTACCTTCTGCCCTCAGCCCTGCGGCTGAGCCAGGTTCCAGACAGCCTCGGCCAGCCCCCATCTGGGCCCCTGGATGCCAAGGGACGGGTCCAGCCGGCCCTGAACACACATCGGGAGCCTGCGCCAGGACTCCCGCATCACCGCGGAACAATTCCTTGAGAGCTGCCAGGCCCTGGAGCCGGGGTGGGGTGAGGTGGAGGCCGGCGGCTTGGCATCCCGGTACCCAGACCTCACCGGGTGGAGCACACCCCGCCCAGGCTTTCCGGGATCCCTCTGGGAGTTAGTATATCGCGGGCAGGCGTGTTGTGTAACAACATGGAAGGTGCCTCCCCGCCCAGATCGGTGCCCCACCACCCAGGCCCCGCACGTGCCCCTGCCAGCTCCCACGCTGGAGCGCGGGAGGCAGCTGGGAAGGACAGGGCTGGGAGGGGATTCCAGACAATCCCTTTGGACCCTCTCCCCAAGAACATGTGGACCAGGAAAGGGGCCACATGAGCCTCCCTGGACAGGTGAGGGACTGGGGGCTCCAAGAGAGTGTACTGGAGTGAACATGTCCCTCCAAATTCATGTCCACCTGGGACCTCAGAATGTGGCCTCATCTGGAAATAGGGTCTTTGCAGATGTCATTAGTTAAGATGAAGTCAGCCAGGACTTAGGGTGGCCCCTAATCCCTTATAAGGACTGACGTGCTTATAAGAGGAAGAGAGAGACCCACACAGAGGAGAGGGCAGGTGAAGACAGGGCAGAGGCTGGAGCGATGCGGCCACAAGCCCAGGAGCGCCAAGGGCTTCTGCAGAAACCCAAAGAGAGAAGGAGGGATCTTCCTTAGAGCCTCCAGAGGGAGCCCGGCTCTGGGACACCTTCATCTTAGACTTTCGGCCTCTAGAGCCACGAGAGAACCATTGCTGCTGTTTTAAGCCCCCGCTTTGTGGTGCTTTGTTCCAACAGTCACGGGAAACCGCACGGAGGGGACATGTCTGACCCAAGACACCAGTCAGGAGTCCCATGGCTTTCATGTTACATCAAACCGAATCCCTTGCAATTTGGTTGGATTTTCCCAAGACCCACTGGTGGGCCAGGAGGACGGAGATGTCGGTGTGGTTGCAAGTAACTCCCGGGAGGCCTGGGAGGAGGCACCAGAGCCGGCCGGGGAGGTGGGTCCGGGTCCTGGCGAGGCCCTTGCTGGCCCCGGGAGGGCACGGGGGCATCACCTCCCCCCGTCGCAGGTTCCTTACCCGTAAAATGGAGCTCCTGTGGGAGAGGCTGCCAGTAAGGTTTTCACACGCGGCCAGCAGCGCGTAAATGCTTCTCACGGTTTTTGCTGCTCTCGAGCAAGGACATGTCGGTACAGCATCAAGCAGCCTCGGGCCGAGAGCCGTCTGTGATGAGCGGCGTGGTCATCACTATCGCTGCCGCCAACGCTGGCACTGTAGTGGGGAGCTTTCCCATTCTCTCACCATTTCAGCCAGGGACCCAGAGGCTGACCACAAAACGCCATGTGCTGAGCTCATGCCTCCAACGCAGGCAGGGAGCACCTGTGCGGCCTGGCGGGGGCAGAGCCTGGAGCTGGTTCTGCCGCACCGGCCCATCGCCCACGTCCCGGTTCCCTGTTGCTGTTTGGTTGTGCGAAACAAGCCATCTAATTCTAGCTCATGTCTCTGCAGGTCAGGATTGCAGACAGGGCTCTGCCAGTGGCCTTACTGATGTCCCTGGTGGCACTCGGCTGGTGGGTGGTCTGAGTGGAGGGCCCAAGATGGTAGCACTCATGCCTGGCCCCTCGGCCGGGAGGACTGGCAGGCTGGGCTCCGCTGGGGCTTGTCAGCCGGACCACCAGTGCGTGGCCGGGACAGCATGAGACTCGGGTGGTCAGACTTCTGCTGGGAGGGTTAGGACACATCTGTCAATTCACTCACTCACTCACTCATTCACAGTAGACATTCATCTTGCACTCACCTTGTGCTAGGCCCCAGACAAGGGGCTGGGATGCATCAGGAGCCAACAAAAATTTCTGTCTGCACGGCGCTTTGATTCTGTGAGTGAAACGGATAAAAACAAGATTGATGAAATAGGTGATGGATTAGATGGTGATAAAAGAAAGAGACAAAGCAAGAAAGAAAAAGTGACACACTGCTGGGGACTGGCTGTCAAAATTCTAGATTCCACATCTTAAAAGTGGTATTTGGGTAAAATCTGGGGTGAATAAGGGAGCCAGGCACAACCTCTGGGGGAGAGGGGTGCATTGCAGGCAGAAGGCACAGCAGGTGCAAAGGCCCTGGGGCAGAGGTGGCCCTTGTAAAAGGACAGAGTGCCAAGAGCTGACGTAGCAGAAGCAGCATGAGATGGAAGGGGTACAGGGAGCTGATGAGCTCGAGGCCGTAGGGTCAGACCTCATCCAGTCCTGGGGGCCAGGGGCCACAGGGAGGGGTTACTGAGGGGCTTGGACTGTTGGAGGGCCTGGGCTGGCACGTGACATGGCCAGTTTAGAATTCGCCAGGATCCCTCCAGAGGCTCTGTTGGAACAGACTTCAGGACCGAGGTGGCAGCAGAGACCACTCCAGCCATCCAGATGGGACCACTGTGAGGAGAGGGGCAGCCAGCGCAGGGAGAAGACAGAGCCAACACCACCCAAGGTGGGGCCTGGGGGAAGTGGAGCCCCCACTCAAGAAGGAAAGCTGGAGCAGCAGGTGGGGAGGGGAGGTGGGGACCCAGGGGCCATGTTGTGGTCAGAATCCTGTGTGTCAGACCCTGGTGATGCTGCTGAGGCATCAGGCTTCAGGGGTCTGGGTCAGGGAGCCAGGCTGGAGATGGGCACGCGAGCCGGTTCGAGATGGACTGCACAGCCCTGGTCCTGAGGGAGGCCGCCGTGGGAGGGAGGCACCCAGGTGGGAGCCCTGGGCGCTCCGGGAAGAGGGGGCGCAGCTGCAGGGCACCCAGAAACAGAGTCGGGGGGCAGGCGGGCAGGACGCTCCCAGAAGCCAGACAGGCAAGTACGTTAAGGAGGAGGGAAACCTCCCCTGCGAGGAGCCGGTGAGAAAGTGAGACAGAGCCAAGTGGGCCCCACAGAAGGGACCAGACGGGGCCTCTCACAAGGGTCCCCTCCGAGGAAGCACCTGGGAGAGCAAGGCAGCACCGCCGAGGGGAGCGAGGGCCCCACGTGCACTAGCCAGGGGCCAGCTCTGGACGTCCGGCCCCAGGACCTCAGCGCCCAGACCGCTCACCCACCGCCATCTGCCTGGAGCTCCCTGGGCGGGGGGCCTAAGGAGCCCTCTCAGACGCACACGGGGAGCAAGGGAGAGAGCTGTGCCTTACCCTGCCTGGCGTGTCGGGGGCATTTCAAGCACAGGCTGGGGAGAGGGAGATGCTTCAGATGGGGCCAAAGTCTGCAGTTTCTGTCTTAGAGCCTCCTGGACTCCTTACCTGAGCTCCAGGGGAGAAGCAGGCATCACCTGAGACGGGCCAGGGCGTTCAGCAGCAGGGGGTGGGTGTGTGCACGTGCGCGCGTGTGTGGTACATGAGTGTGTGTGCACGTGTGTGCCTGCACGTGTGTGGTGCATGAGTGTGCATGTGTGTGCATGCATCTGGAGGATGAGAAAGAATCAAGGCACTTTTCACCTGCCTCCAACTTGTCCAGCTTCTCCATAAGTGCTGACACTGTAAGAGGAGGCAAAGTTTGATGCTGACCATGGCGGGAAGGGATGGGGGATGGGGGCGGTGGGGAGGGAGCTCTTGGCACATGGGCATTGGAGGTGGGCCTTGGACAATGGTCGGGATCTGCAGAGGCTGAGACCGGGAGGGCGAGCCGGTGGGCTGCTGGACGCGGGGCTGGTTCAGGGCGCAGCGCTCTTCCCTGCGGGGCCGTGAAGCTGAGAAGGATTGGGAATCAGACCCTGGGTGCTGGCCAGGGAGACTCTTGGACTGTCTCCTGGTGGGCTTGGGGAGCAGGGCCCGAGCTGCCTTCCTGGGTTCTCAGGCTCCCGGGGGTACTGCTGCACCCCAGGCGCCAGGTTTGCCGGCAGAGATGTGGGGGGCTCGGCACCCGTGGGAACCCCGCGGGCCAGCTCGGCATCGGGGGCGGTAATTGCCGCTGCTGTCAGGCGGCTTCCTCACCAGCCTTTGAGTCACTTAAAAATAACTTCTCAAAGTGAGTCACCTGACGTGCTAGCTGAGAAGCAGGCTGCTCTGACTGTGTCCCTGCTCCCCGAGGTGGGTGGGGTCCCTGTGAGCGAAGCTCGCCTCGGCCCGACGCACGCACGCCGGGGCCAGCGCCAGGACCCTGCTTCTGCCCCCACCCTGCCCTTCGCCAGCTCTGCAGCCGCCATCGGCCGACGGGCAGCAGCCCCGGCGTCCTCCCGCAGCCGGGCGGGGGCCGCTGCCTCGGCCTGCAGACCAGGGGAGCATGAGGTTCAGAGCCGGGGCGGGGGTCCGAGTCTGACTCCAGAGCAGGACACCTGGGGACGAGGGCAGCGGGGTCAGCTGGGCGGAGCAGTCCACAGGACGGGCACAAAGTACCCCCGTCCACCTACGTGACATCGAAGCGACACAACCCCGCACTCCAGGCCAGGGTCTGTTGTGTCTCCCCAGGATCCATTTGTGGAAATGCTGCCCCTAGTGATGGTCTTAGGAGAGGGCTTTGGGGGCACTGGGTCACGAGGAGGGAGTCCCCGTGAATGGGATTAGCACCCTCGTAGAAGAGGCCCTGGGAGCTCCCCCACCCCTCTCCCCGTGAGGACTCGGAGCGCCGTCGGCGCCGGCCACTGGAAGAGGCCCTCGGCAGACCTGGACCACGCTGGCACCCTCATCTGGGACGTCCCGCCCCCGGAGCTGCGAGCAGGAGACGTCTGCTGTGGATAAGCCACCCCGTTGGCTGTGCTGGTACCGCAGCCTGGCTGGCCCGACACTGGATGACCCCAGGACTGTGAGTGCAAAGGAAGCGTCAGCCCCACGGCCTGCGAGGGGAGAAACGGGTAAAATGTATTTTAAAACCTTGGAATTTCCTCTTCCTTTTCCCCCAGAAATTCCATGTGTAGGGTTTCACCCGAGGAAGTGGACCCACCAGCTTCTTGGTGAGGCGATGGGTCAGAAACCAGCCCAGAGCCCAACCGCACGGGCTTGGCTGAGCGGCTGACAGCATCCGTGGGAGGGTGGACAGTGGCGCCCACGGCCGCCCACGGCCCAGGCCTCGGATTCCGGGCATGTGTTACTTTACGTGGCTTAGGAGGACTTTGCAGACGTGACGGAGGGGAAGCCTTGGGATGGGGAGACCATTCCAGATGAAGCAGGTGGGCCTCGTGTGACTGTGGGGGCCCTTGTAAGAGGAGGGGAGGAGGGTCAGAGACAGAAGATGTGAGGACAGAAGAGAGAGATTCGAGGATGGGGCACTGCTGACTCTGAAGACGGAGGAAGGGGCCCTGAGCCACGGAACGTGGGCGGGTCTAGGAGCTGGAAGGGGCAGGAAGCGGATTCTCCCCTGGAGAAGGGAGACGGAAACTCCAGCGGGCACCGGCCCTGCCGACACCCTGACTTCGGGACCCTGGCTCCAGGCAGTGAGGGGTCGCACTTGTGTTGCTTTAAGCTTCTGAGCGTGGGGTGATTTGTCACAGCGACTACGGGAAGCTCGCAGGATGAGGACCGATGGGCTTGTGATGGATCAGGGCGTGGTTTACTGGAAGCGGGAAAGGCAGGGCAGACCGTGCAACTCCTGTTTCTGGCTTTTCTCGGTGTCATCAGAGTATCACCTGGACAGGGAACTGAGGGGGATGGGAGGGGAGGCGGGGGGTGGATGCTGAGCAAGGCCTGGCTGTCTGGTGGGTGCTGGCGGAGACGCCCCAGCCTGGAGGGCTGAGAGGACCCGATGGGGAAGGGGGAGCAGGCAGCAGGGGGGCAGCAAGGATGAGGCTGGAGAGGGTGTGGCAGCTTCCCGAGGGGCCCAAGGGAGGTGGCGGAGGGTGGGCTTCAGCCCAGGACTAGGGGCCCCCGGTGGCCATGCCCAGGCTGGGGCCGCAGGCTTCGGGGCAATGGCCTATGTATTTTCACTCAATTGCTTCGCTCTCTCGGTCCCATAGCCCCTGAGAGACGCAGGGCTCCCCACGGCGGCCAGGAGCCCGAAGTGCTGTGTGTCCCCCTTGTGAGGCACAGAGCCAGGCTCACGGGAGCCCGGTGACAGACGAGAGGCTGTGCGGCGTGCATCCGGGGCACAGCTGGCTGAGAGGGGCAGAAGGCCCCTCAGGCTCCTGCACCCCAAAGCCCAGCCCGCCTGCTGAGAGCAAGCCCCGACCTCGTCCTCCCCAGGGAGCCTGGGCCACCAAGCAGGTCTTCCCCGGGTCCCCAGCCCAGCCTGCCCCCAGGATGGGATTGGAGCTCTTACAAGAAAAGACACCAGCGTTTTCTCTGTCCTTCACTCTCTCCCTCCCCGAGCGAGCACGAGGCAGGCCGGGGAGCCCACAGCCAGACGGCAGGTGCCCGCAAGCCAGGAAGAGGTCCCCAGCAGAGTCCGGCCACGCGGGCCGCTGTGCTGGAAGTGCGCCTTGCCCTTTGACTTCCAGCCGCCAGAGCTGGAACATGTTTTTGTAGTTTAGTTCTGTTAGTGGAGGGACTAGGGATTGAACCCAGGGCCTCGTGCCAGCTAAGCACTCGCTCTCCCCCTGAGCTGCACACCGCCCCCCCCCGTACGCGTGCTTTATAAATGAGCCTCTTCTCCTTCTGAGCTGCACGTAGCAGGGTCCTGCCTTTCTTCTCTCGGCGGGTCAGGGTGTCCTGTCCCAGTAAAACTGATCTCATGTGCCTGAGCGAGTCCAAAGGCGACGACCAGCTGGGCAGGACCACGGGGTCCTGCAGGCGGGGTCTGAGACGCCTCTGGGTGTCCAGTGGAGACAGCCCGGGGTGGGCGGGCAGGGCTGGAGGTGGGCAGTGGCCCACATGGGAGACGTGCACGGGGGATGTGTCAGCAGGGGGCAGACGGCCCCAAGGAAGGGGCGTAATCAGAGGTGAGAAGACACAGTAGCAGGGAGGCACATGCAGGGGAGCTGGAGGGAGGGGAGAGCCCGGGAGTTGGGGGCAGGGGCCCACAGTGGGGTCCTGGGAGCTGACAGGAAAGTGTTTCTGGGGTGATGAGCTGCATCCTCGGATGCTGAAAAGTCAGGTGCTTGGTGGACACAGAGTGACCCTGGACTCAGCAGCCACCCAGCGGGGGCCCTGGCACCTGGCACCCAGCAGTTTGGGAGGAGTAAGGAGACAAGTCGGGGTGGGGACACTCGGGCGACACCGGCACCTGCACGGCTCACGTGTTTACCCGTGTATTTTCCCAACAAGCGTGTCCTTTCAGCCTCGGCATCATGTTACATTCTAACAATATTAATGATTATCAGAACATTAATGAATACTGCACCCTCTGTGGGGACCGGACGTCCCCACAGGCTGAGGATCTTTTTCATGAGCATTGACGCTTCCCGAGCTGGGTGTGAGCGCGCAGCAATGGCCAGGAATCCAACACGGGGCTTCATGCTCCAGCCTGGCCATGTCACGTCGAGTGGCCAAGGGAGGCAGCAGAGCCTTGAAAATGGGGACTACAGGTCCCAGCCAAAGACACCCACTGCTGAGGGCGATGACACCAGGGTGTCCCCCGGAGATGGAGCTCAGGCCTGGGCAGACGGTGACTGCTGACCCCACGCACTGTGACCCCCATCTTCCAGTGGAAGCAACGGGGCATGGGGTTTCTCCAGGTCCCACAGCTGGGAGGGCGGGGCCAAGATGTAGACAATGAAGAGCTGGGCGAGGTGGGCAGGTCAGCGCGGGAGAACCCCGCCCCAGTCCAGCTCTACCTGGGAGGTCGGCACTGCCTGCTCCCCCCGCCCTGTCCCCACCGTCCCCAGCACAGGCGAGTAGGGCAGGCCGGCCCCGGACCACTGCACTGGCACGAGCTGTTGGCGCCCAGGCAGGTGGTGCTCACACCTGGACCCATGCCGCCTCCCAGGTGGATGGGCCAGGAGGGCTTCCCAGATGCAGCCAGGGCGGGGTGTGCCCCGACGGGCCTGGAGGAACCACCCCCACACTCAGTTTATTCTACAGTTGGGAGTTAGCGTGCCCACGGGCGGAATGATGTGTGAAGGCACCTGTCTGTGACTCCCACGGGCCAGGCACATAGTAGGTGCCTAATGGTTGGGGGCTGCTTTCCTCTCCCAGGTGGGCTCCTGATGGGCCCGGGGCTCCATCCTGGGAGATACTGACCTGCGTTCATACTCTGTTAATATATTTGTTCACTGTGTGACCTTGGGAGTCACTTAACCTCTCTGAGCCTCCCTTCCAAGATCTGTTCAGATCTGTTCGATGTCCTGTCTCTGCCTCATGACCCTCAGCAGGAGGGCTACATGAGGTGATCGTGCCCCCAAACCCCTTGTGAATGGTCACGAGAGAACCACGGCAGAGATGACGCCTGAGACTGGGATGGGGTGGGCAGGATTGAGGCCCAAGGGCCATTAGAACAATGAACCCATTACCCGGACTCAGCCATCGAGGTGGCAGCAGGCCCTGGGCCCTTGGCACACGCCAGGTTTGTAGCACAAGATCCAGCTAGCCTTGTCATTCCCACTCTGGACACCTAAGTCCCAGAGACATGGCCTGGCATCCAGCTCGGCCGCTGACCAGGCCAGCTGGTCCGCAGCACATCCCTGGCCTCTGCCCTCAGACCCTCTCTGTGGTCCCCTGGCCCCAGGCGCACCCTGATTCCAGGGGACCTTGTGCCATCCCTCCCTTCCAGGCTGCTTGAGAGAAGCCTGCCCGCTTCCGTGCAGGTTCCCACCCCTCCCAGGAGGGGTGACACCTTTCTTGCATGCAGGGTACCACCTGCCCCCACCTTAGTGTGCAGTGAGGTGGGTGCTACCCCACTGTACCCCACTTCAAGGTGGAGGAATGGAGGCAGAGAGAGGCTGAGTCACTTGATCTGTCCCCAGGTAGGACCTGGCAGAGCTGGTGCAAAGCCAGGGTCGTTCCTGGCTCCAGCACCTGAGCTCCGCATGCCTGCACTCCCAGCTGGTCTGTCCACACGGGTCCCACGCCCGTCTCCCACGCAGCCAGCTGCCCCCGTCCAGGCTCAGCAGTCTGTGTGCTCCTTCCAGCCTTGAATTTGCCCCTCTAGCCTGGACATCACCCAGGAACGCCAGGCCTGTGCATCCGGCCAACTCTGCTTGGTGCTCTAAGAAGTACCACTAAACTAGTCAGCCCTGTGAGTCCCGATTCAAGTCTGACCCTTTCAGCCTTCCCCTCTCCGCCTGCCGCCGCCGTACTCCTTGGGCCATCCTTGATTCTTCCCTCTCCCCTCCAATCTACGAGCTGTCGATAAATCCTCTTGACTCTGCCTTCAATATGCATCAAGGGCTGACCTCTCTGCTTCACCCACCCCATCGTACTCCCTCGTCTCCTGCTTCTGCCCTTCCTCCGTGCCTCAGCAGAGGAGGACCGAAGGCAGAAATGTGTCATTCCTCTGCTCAGAACCTCCCCTGGTGAGCTCCTACCTCACTCAGAGTAAATTCCAAAGTCCCTGTTGTGGCCTTGAGGTCCCGCAGGGCCTGAGCCTGCTCCTTCCTCTCCTCCCTTGCCCATGCCTGGCTATTCCTTTCCTGTACCGGCTTCTGCCCCAGGGCTTTTGCACGTGCTCTTCCCTCCATCTGGAACTCTCCTGCGATGTCACCATAGCTCACCATCGCTTCCTTTAATTTCCTGCATCAGTGACCCTCTGTGGGGAAGGTGGACATGGAGAATAGCCCCCCACCTGCACCACAGACACATTTCCTCCATCACCCTTGCCCAGAGCTCATTTTCCCCTTAGCACATGGCTCCTCCCGGCACTCGCATTTGCCCATTTAGTGTCAGTCTCTCCTGCTTGGCTGCAAGCTCCAGGGTGCAGGAATTTGGCCCTTTGTTTCCTGCTGTACAGGACATACAGCACACAGTATATGCTCCAAAAATCCTCCTGTCCATCCTTCTCTTGAATGCTTCTGAAAGTTCTCGCTAGAGACTCATGAACTCAGTGACATTTCATTACACGTTTGAAATTTGCGTCAAGGATAAATCTCCAGGCTTACAAAAAGATCAGTAAAATTCATTCTCAAGGACCCAGATTAAATTTAAATAGAAAAACGCTATTTATCCAACCCAGGAAAACATTTATATAAACGTGCTTATATAACGCATTAAACCGCCCAGAAAAGCCGCCTGTGTGGTCACGTTCGTATTCCTCACAAGGAGAGCAGCATATGCTAAAACCATTTAAATCTGCTGCGAACCTTCCTCTCTTTAAGCTCGGAGATTAAGCCGACATGCTTTCCCCCTTAAAAATCTGTCCTTTCTTTGTTTTACTAAGTGGCTGGAGGTTTGCAATTCCAAAACGAAATGAAGCCATCACAGGAGGTGGTGAGCCCAGATCTTTATGATCTTATTACATTTTTTCCAAACTTGCCAAGACTTGTTGGTCTCTGCAGAGGGGACATGGGGTCCCCCAGAGGTCAATCCGAGTAGCAGGTGATCTCTCTGCACCAAGAACGCTTGTGGTCTGGGGGGGCACCGGCGGCTGTCCTGCTACCGGCGGCGAGGTTCTGTCCCCGCCGCCAGCGCTCAGAGCCTCCCCGGCGTCTCCCACAGAAGCTTCTGTTCTCGAAATAGCGCGTGACTGACAATTTATTCCCCCAGGTTGCAAAATAGTTAAATGAATGAGACATTCTCGGAAAACCCACATGTGAGTTGGGGCGTGGTGATTCAAATCCTGGAAGAGAAAGTGTTTTGATTTTTAAATGATGGAATATGTATTTTCTTTCTTTTTCACTGGTATTTTTTGAGGTGGGTGACAGAAAATCAGTGAATTTTTTAAACTTGAAATTGTTTTAAAAATGTACATCATTCTGTGTGACAAACTGCTTTGTCTCTAGTTGCATCAGGTTTTGGGGAGGGGGCGGGTTTCCAAAACACAAATTCCTTGTCTTCCTACTGCCTGCTGGCAGAGGGAACTGTTCTGGCCTGGATCACCCAAGGACCCACTTGCCTGGAAGTCCTTGTAGGTGACCTCTGTGCAAGGGATCAGCAGGTCTCCTTGTGCTCCCAGGAAAGACATGGAAAGTGCTTTGAAGCCTGCTTGGTTTAAAGGATTCTGAGGTGCAAATAATCCAAGCTTCATTTAAGCAGAGGATGAGATGAGGTTAGTTGGGAAGAATATTTAATCTTCGGTTATAATAACAGGAGCAGAGTGTCTGGAATAAAGGAGGTGATGGTTCTGCTGCACCCTGGGCTGATCATACACTCTCTGCAGGGCTGCAGTTGGTGGTAGGTCCCTTTGGGGGAAATCTGGCCCTTGACAGATTAGGGTGAGTTCTTCAGCGGGTTGGAAAGGGGACCGGAAGGTGAGTCCTTGGAGGAAGGCATGCCAGAATCAGGGTTGTTTCACCAAGAGAAAGGACTCTGGGGATCTGACCGCTACCTGTAGACTTCTAAAGGCGGATGCTGGCTGAGCTGCATCATCTGAAGGCTCGACTGGGCTGGGCGTCCCAGCTGGTGAGGCAGGAGGCTGGCAGCTGATGCTGGCAGGGGTGAAGGGCTCGGCTGAGGCTGTTGACTACAGAGCCCCCACATGGCCTCTCCACGTGGCTTGGGCTTCTCTCAGATGGGGCCTGAGTGCCCAGTGCTTGAAGATGCCAAGTGGGAGGCGCATGACTTCTTATGGCCCAGCTTGGGAGCCTCAGAGAATCTGCCACCTCGTTCCACTGGGCAAGTGGGTACCAGGGCAGCTGGGACGAAGGAGGAGGATGTCATGATGGGAGGATGGCCTGCATGTGCTGATGCCAGCTTCGCAATGACAGTCCCTGAGGGGGACCCCCGAGAGGAGTCTTCACCCAGGCCTGAAGCCCCCAGACTGAACCGCCACTGGCACCAGCTGGGCTGCCACAGAGCGCCAGACCGGCAGCTCCAACAGCAGAAACGCCCTTCCTCCCCGTCCTGGAGGCTGGAAGTCTGAGAGCGGGGTGAGGGCAGGGCTGCTCCCCCGAGGCCTCTCTCCTGGGCTGGAAGACGGCCGTCTCCTCCCTGTGGTGTTGCAGGGTCTTCCTCTGTGTGCGTCTGGGTCCGGATCTCCCATTGTAAGGACACTAGTCAGACCGGATTAGGGACACCTGAATTACCCCATTGTAGCTTAATTCCCTCTTGAAAGGCCCTGCCTGCAAGGACAGTCTCATTCCCAGGAGCTGGGGGTCAGGGCGCCAACAGACGGATTTTGGGAGACGCAGCTCAGCCGGTGCCCCAGGGAGCGTGCCTCTCGGGGGAGAGGCACAGGAGGCCACGTCGCGGAGGCCAGGAGAACGTCAGCCAGAGGGGGCGAGGTGGAGGCCAGACCAGAAGAGGTTCCGGGAGGCTCCGGAGGAGGCAGAGTCCGAGTGGAGACCCAGAGAGCCAGCCGGCGAGGGGAAGGGCACGGGAGGCATGTAGGGAAGGGGTCTCATGCTTCGCCGCCCAGCATAAGTGAAGGTGCGCCCGACCAAAGGCAGGAAGATGGGGGCCCCGAGGGACGCCTGCTAAGCGAAGCAAGGCAGGTGGAAAAAGGCAAACACCGTGTGATTTCACTCACAGGTGGGACGTAAAAAAGTGAATGAACCATCAGACCAAACCAAACAAAAACAGGCAAATACAGAGAACAGAGTAGTGGCTACCAGACGAGGGGGGTGGGAGGGCGAAACGGGTTAGGGGGCCAACTGCCTGGTGACATATGGAAACTGGATGCTTGGTGGCGAGCCCGCTGTTGTGTACGTGGAAGTAGAAGTATACTGTTGTGCACGTGAAGCTTACAGAGCACTGTAAATCAGTGTTACCTCAATTTTTTAAAAAGGCGGGGGAAAAAACCTGTCTCCTCAGAAACTCTCTCCTGGCCTGTCTTGAAGTTTCCAGTTGCTGCTCAGTGTCATCAGTGGGACGAGGGGCTTCTGAGGGGTGAATGCAGACCCCAGAGCCCCCCTGCCCCGTGACTGGGATGACCAGTGTGGAGCCTCTGCGCCAGCACCGGGTCCTGCCCGGGGGACAGGGAGGGGCCACCAGGCAGGGCAGAGGGCGGGCAGCCAGAACCCAACCCTGCCAGTCTGAAGGTGGCGGGAGGCAGGACCCCGTGAGCTGGCCCAACACGTGTGCTCTATGTCCTGGGAACTTCACTCACAAAACACAAAGGCAAAGATAAAACTGTTAGGACTGCAGAGTTAGCTGGGGGTCTGCACTGTCCCACGGGGCTCCCACCCGGGGCACCCAGGCCAAGAAGCCTGAGGATTTATTCTGTACCCTTCTGTCCCGGATGTCTGCCGCCTGGGTGGGCGGGCAGGCGGGCTGGGGGAGCTCGCAGGGCCTCCCAGACACTGCCCACTCTCTACACAGGTGAAGCAGGCTCTGACAGCCTGAAGGCCACCCTCCAACCAGGGCACAGGGTGGCTGGCTGAGAGGGACAGCGGGCCTGAAGCTGAGTGCACAATGTGGTCAAAGATGCTGGGGGTTGGGGGGACCCATGAGCATCCGCCTGTTGGGCCATAGGAAGCTCTGGCACCAGGGTGGGTGGCCCTCAGTCAGGAGCAGTTCTTCTTGTTTTTATCATAATTATGGTCATCCCCACTGTGGGAGGAGTCCTCGCTGGCCCTGACCTGAACCCAGGTCTTCCTGCCCTGCTGCCCCTTCCAGTCTTGGCTAAAGCCTGGGATGAGACCCCCACCCCAGCCTCAGGAATCAGCCCTTGCCACCCCATGTTGTCGCTGACCCGCAGGCCTATGGTTCCACCAGCCCAGACTTGCCGGTCCCCAAGTGTCCAGCACCGTCCAGCCGGGTGGCCGCCTGAGCCGCAGCTCGGAGGATTCTGGGAGCAGGGTGCCTTCCGTCTGGGCTCAGCGTGGAGACGACACCCAGGTCCAAGAGGCCCTGGGCAGGTGGGCTTCAGAGCTCAGTCTTTACAAAGGCCACTGTGCACCCTGGGCACGTTTCACCATGGGGGATGGGGACCCTCACAACCAGACACACATGCACGCAGCCTTGCAGCAAAGCTCGGAGAGGCACGCGGAGTGGACCAAGCAGACAGCAGATTGTCACACGTCAGCATAGGACAGGTTCTGCCGCCTAATGGATCATTAAGAAAAGGGAGAAAAAGGAGACTGGGGTGTCAGGGCTTTGGGGTGAAGACCTGCGGTGCCTTCTGTTACAGGGGTTACAGGGTCCATCAGGCTCTGGGTGCACTGTCGGTGCCCACTGTCTGTTTCTCCTTTTCCCCCAGAGACATGTAAACCGAGGGGGAGGTGGAACTTGATTCCAGAACAGCCAGGCTGCTGCTTTCCAGGGGAGAAAGGAGGAGGGAAGCTGGCTGCCTCCCCGGGGCCGGGGTCCCGCCCTCCCCTGCTCCAGAGAACCCAGAGTCCGTGGAGGGCCGCGAGGAGGGAGCCGCTCTTACCCCATTACTGCCTGTGGACGTCTATTTTGTAGAATTAAGTGCTGGAAAGCATCCCTTGCTGCTGTTTTCCACTTGTTTCTCTGGCTTCGAAGTCAGTAACCTCCCCTGTTTCATTGTGAAACACAAAGCAGTGGCAGGTGTGTCTCCCAGGAAACCCCCACCCCCACCCCGCCCCCGTCAGCAGGGAACAAGTTGGCTCCAGGAGCGCGCAGCCAGCCAGCCCCGCCCCCAGCCTGGGGGCCTGTCCTGGAGCCTCCCGTCTGGGGGCGCAGCCAGGTGCCCCTCCCTGCTGTGGGATGTCAACTGAGCCATGCCCTCCACGTCTGAGTTCTGGTGTCCCCTCTGCAAAAACGGAGGGTGAGAATAACTGTGACAATAAAAACTGTCCCCCCTGGGTTGCCCTGGGCTGAAAGAGGTGATGTGAAAACAAGGATGTTCCCACAGACGGGCGTCGGGCTCCTCGGGAGGGACAGGCAGTCTACCCCTGTCACCATCCAGTGACAGGGTGGGACCAGCGGGAGAAGCCGGCCGGAGCAGAGGGTCACAGAGCCACACGGAGGAAGCGTGCCTCACGCTCGGCCCCCCAGCTGCCTGGAGAACTCCCCACCCCCCCGAAAGTGGTCCCTTCACCAGTGCTCCCTCCAGCCTTACTCCTAACAGGGTCACCAGACGAAAAGGGACGCCCAGGTAAGTTTTAATTTCAGATAAGCGACGAATACACTTTTAGTGTATTTCCGGATATTGCATGGGATACACTTAAGATTGAGTCATTGTTTATCTGAAATTGAAATTTGACTGGGTGTCCTATATCTTCATCTGATGAATCTGGTTCATTCCATTGTCCAGCTGGAAACTCAGGGGGCTGGGAGTCTCGGCCTCTGGGGTGGCCGAGTATGGTCTCCATTTGAGGGGCAGCAGGGAGGCAGTGTTGTCCTGGGCCTCTTCCTCTTGTTTGGACTAAATTTAAAGGCTGAGCACAGATTTTGGGGTGAGACCGTCTGAGGATGGAATCTTGGGTCGCTGTTTTTGCTGTGGGTCTTTGGGCAGGTGACTCAACTACTCTGGGCCCCAGTTTCCTCATCTCTGAAAAAGATGAGCAGTGAGAACAGGATTGTGTGTGGGACCCAACACTTGGCACTTGAGCCATCTGAGGACCCCTCAGGGGGCCCCCAGGCCCGTCCCACCCCGTCCTCGATTCTTCTCTGTCCCTCTGAAAACCCAGCATGATGACATGAGCCACTTGTAGGCCTTCCGAAGGATCAAACGTAGGCACATGCGGGCAATTACTAAATCGCAGTTTTGAGCTGTCACCTCCAGAAAAAGAATGACATTATTATTCATCATCCCTGCACAGTTCCAGGCAGCAAGCATCTTCGATTCCTGATCATTTTTTTTTTACTGGCTCATCTCCTGGAGGCTAATTCTCAAGGGCTCCCGGGGCCCGATGCAGGCCGGGTAGGGACAGGCGAGCAGCGTTGATGGTGAGTGAGCCCTGGGCCAGGCAGCCTGTCCAGGGGGAGGCTCTCCTCACCACACCCCCTCTGCTCCCCACAGGGTCCTCTCCAGGAAGGCGGTCCCCCTCAAGGCCAGTGCAGCTCCGGGCCGCCTGCCGCGGTGTTACCGGGCACAGGTTCCTGGCAGAGGCCCTGTGGTCTGGCTGGGGCACCGGATTTCTGAGGATCCTGAGGGTGAGGGGGGACACCCACACCTGCTCGCCCGGCTCACTGCCTCCACCCTGCTGCTGGCCCCCCATCCTCATCCCACGTCGCCCTGCAGACAGACTCCTCTCATGACTCCCAGACACACCTGCCTGGGCTGCCTCTGGAAGGCTTTGCTGAAGGTTTGGGGTCACTGGGTTGCAGCAGGGAGAGCCTCACCTCCTCAGGCCCTGGCCTCCAGCTGCTCCCTGGCCTCTCTTGCTGTCCTGGAGGGTCAGCTTGCCCTCCAGAGCCAGCTCTGTGGCACTTCCCTTCCTCCCAGCCCCCTTCCCGCCCCTCTCTGGCTGCCAGGGTCACCCCCAATTCCTGGTCTTTCCCTGTGAGAACTGATTCCTGCCTCTCCTGTCTCTGCCGCCCCCACCAGCCGGGACACCCGGCCCCCTCACAGCCCCAGTGGGACGGGTCCTCCCAACCCAGGGGCACTTCTCCCCCGAGGGCCGCCTCACCTCCTGAGCCTGCAGCTCAACTCAGGCAGCTCTGCAGTGCCGCCTCCTGCCCCCGCGCAAACACCTCCCCGCCCCCGCTGCCACCGTGAGCCTTGTTGGCGGGAGAGGATGGAGGGCCCGGGGGAAGCGAGAAGGGAGTTGCCTGTGGCCTCACGGCCCCGGCTCCGCTCTTCGCTGTAGCCGAAGGAGCCGGCGGCGGCGTGTCCGTTTCCGGCGCGCGGCGGTGTTTCCGTCGGACGGGCGCAAGCGTGGGAAAGCCTCTCTCCCCTTCGCCTGTGCACTTCTACGAGGTCTCCTCTTGCCAACTCAGGTTCCATTCTTCTGGGTCGGTCGTCTTAGGCGCTTCGCCGCGGCCTTGGGTACTGGCACCTCGGTGCCTCTGCGTGGCAGCCCGTCCTCTCCAACGCCGCTTTGCTGGAGCGGGGAGAGGGCGTCAGGACTCCTGCGGGCAAGGACTGCCCCGGCTCCCCCGCGGAGGGCCAGGCTCCGCACAGAGCAGGGCAGTGCGGCATGAGTGAGTGAATGAATGAGCCGTTCTCTCCATTGATCCCCATCTTGCTGACTTCAAAGGTGGGGGAGACACTAGTGTTGGCAGAGTGTGAGGTGGCCATTCCCACTGACTTCACGTCTCATCTGAGCTCCTCTTGCCTCGCAGCTGAATCTGAGCCTGTGATTAAACAGGCACATTTTCTGGTGCCCAAAATGTGCATCCCCGGTGACCCCATGAGACCCTCGAGAGTGGCCGGGGACGCCTGGCTCCCGGCCAGCCCTGGGCAAGCAGCAGGTGCTCGGCAGATGGCGGCTTTGATGAGGACACACAAAGGCTGGCCTTTGGCTTCCCTGGCCTGCGTGGCTTCCAGCTTCCTTTCTTAGATGCTGCTGCTGCTGTGAGCCCTGTGGGGGCTGTTCTGAAGCTTGGCCGGCAGAGGTGACTGAAGTCAGGAAGGCAAAGCGACTTGCCCCCAGATTCGATTATTTGAAGCTCTGCTCACAAAGTACAGCTAATCGTATTGATAGCATCACTGTATATTTGAATAATTCCAGATGGCATGCAGTGCCCTGCACTGGGCACGTGTGTCTGAATGCATACATCTGAGTGTGTCCCGGGGACAAGCCCCTGCAGGCCTTGGGGTCTGGTCCTTGCTGTGACCCTGTCCCCTGAGCCACATCACTGTCCACTCAGTGTTTGTACCTGGAAGATGGGGCCACATTGACTGGCAGCTGGTCCTCTGCACAAAGGCGCCCAGTGGATGGGGCAGAGCCAAGGGTCTGGGAGGCCCCTGGGAGGCCCCTGGGGCAGGAAGCACGTCCTGCTGCTGCTGCTGCTGCTGCAGCACGAGAGCCTCGGCCAGATCTCCTGCCTCCTGGGCCTCCGTTTCTCCCTTTCCAACGGCGTCATAGAGCGTACATGGCTGGAAGTTTCTCATGGGAGCTGGAGAGAGCGTGGCCAGGCCTGGCCCTCCAGGCAGGTGGCGGGGGGCAGCTCACCCCCTTCCCTCTCTTTCTACATCCGTTCCAGCCCCTGTCATCCCTGGAGACCCCCTCTCTGCCTCTGTAGGCTCAAGGGGTGTCTCCAGAGAGACAGAGAGGTCTCCACCCGGGAAAAAGGTCCTAGTGACCCTTGGGGACCTCTCCCACCTGAGAAGAGAACGGTGGCCCTGGACAGCCTGCATCTGAGTCAGTGAACGTCCCCATGGTGACAGGTCAGGGAAGAGAGACAACTCAGCAAGGGCTTCCTGCAGGAGGCGGTTCTCTGCTGAAATGAGAAAGAATGGAGCGAACGCACAATCACAGTCCAGGAGTCTCACTTGGAGAAGGTCTCCAAGACTCCAGCTGGCACATTTAAAGTGTCTTTGCCAAGACCAGCTTGGGCCCCTTCTGGTGGCTCAGCCCAGAGCCCCCTACGGGGCCCTGCAGACCCACACGTGCAACCCAAGCCTAGTGTTCTTATCGGAGGAAATTCTCCAATGACTGCCAGACTCGGGCCAGCCTGGAGCCCAGTGGCTCCTATAAGCAAAATGGATTTGCTCAGAGATAAGAGATGCTGGACAACTTGAGCCCCTGGCATTGATCTGACCTGAGCTGGGTATGAAATGGACACATCATTTATAATCTGCCCCGCACAGAGGCAGCTGCCCAAGCCCCCCACACACAGGCAGAATGGGAGTCAGGAATCAGGGAGCATCTTTAAGCCAGGAGCCTGAAATCCAATTTCCATCCTGTCCTGGGGACTAAAAGCTTTCTGTAAACAGCCACACCAAACTCACAGATCCAATTAGCTATGGCCCCAGCCACTTGCCAAAAGCAAGGGAACAAGCCAGACTTTGTGAGTTGGGCAGCCTCAGGCTCTGGGCAGCAGAAGTTGGACCCGCACCCAGAGGCAGGAACCAGCCCTGTGCTGCCCCCTGCAGCCACCTGGCCCAGCGAGCATCTGACAGGTCTAAGCCCCCAACCCCTTCCCTATCCTGTCTCCCAGACATGAACCCGGTGCCCAAGGTGACCCCCAAGGAGTCTACACTCGTGGTACCTTCAATCACCCCCTCCTTCTGGAAATACAGAGGCGCAGGTCTCCCAACCCTGAAACACCCTCTCCTCCGCCCGCTCCCTGCTGCTCCTTCACGCATCCCCGTCCTCCCTCCTCCCCCCACCTTTGTCCCCCCTCCCTCACTCTGCTCCTGGGTCAGGCTGAGCCCCTACTCCCAGCGCCCCGGGCTCGCCCACTCCTCCAGCCCCTGAGTTCCTGGAGAGCACTTCTCCTCGGTGATCCCAGACACCCACACCCTCCCTGCATGGCTTTCAGGACCCCTCCCGCCCTCCAGGGTTGCTGCAGCCCCTGCCTGGCCCTGAGCAGGAGGAGGGCTCAGCCGAGCTCTCACCTGCTCCCGCGGGCTTTGCTCCCTGCGAAGTGCACTCAGCCCAGAGCTGTGAGCACTGTCCTGTGAGCCCCTTCCAAACTTCTCTAACAGCTGGTTCCTCCCCCAGGACTGTCATCTTCAGAGACCCCTGAGCTGGCCAAGGATCCCTCCACCGCATGGCTAGAAAGCCCGCCTTTTCCACATTGGTTCCACAGAACACAGCCCTGGGCGAAGTTACAGCGTGACATGTGCGTGCACGCACACACGCACACGCACGCATGTGCACACAACATACGCACACAAGCACACATGTGTACACATATTCACACACTCGTGATCACACCTTCGGGGAAACAGTCTCTTGGAAATTCAAAGGTGCATTAGCGTATTAAAGGCTCTGAGAAGCCTGGCAATGAAAATCAACTATTTAATTTGGTTTAACTCAGAATTTTCCAAATTTCTGAACGCAGATACATTTTTCACAGCACATCTGTTAGTCTCCTAAGGAAGAATGTTGTATGAGGGTTGCAGTTTGGAAAATGTTTGTATGGGTGGGTCTCTGAACTGAGGTGAGCCAAATGGAGGCTGAGCTCTTGACAAAAAAGAGCAAATTTTCTTGCTATTATTTCTTGCTAACAGCATTTACCTCACGCTGGGTACCACGCTAAGTGCTTTACGTATCAGAAGCTGTTCATCCTCACATTTACCCTCAGGGATGGGTCTGTCATGACCCCATTTTACTGTTGGGAAAGTTGGGGCAAGATTGTTTACGTGACTGTGAAGCCGGGTGTCTCAGGCAGCACAGGCTGAGTCGCGCTGCAGTGACAAACAGTCCCACCCGCTCCTGGTGGCCTGTACATTTTGTTCCAACTGCACATCTGTCCCCTTCATCCCAGCTCCCAGGCTGATGGGCAGCCACATGTGGGGTGTGGCAAGGGAAAGAGAGAAATTCAAGCTTCTGCTCCGAAGAGGGACACGTCACCGCCACCCACCTTACATTGGACACAGGAAGCTGTGTCTGCCCTCCTGAGATCACTGAGTGGGAGATATGACCCGGTAGTGAGTGTCTGAACAAGAATAGCCACATGGGAATATGAACAGTGGCCATCTGGCTCCCCATGCTACGTGGCTCTTGGGCAAAAGATGCTGTTCTTCCTCATAGTTGGATGACCCTTGTGAGTAACCCTCACCCCTTCATCCCAGAAGGGGCCAGCCTTGGCCACACTGTTCCCTCTGTGGGGCTTGGCCATGTGTTCCATTTATACACTTCCTTCCTCTTAGAACATCCCTCCCACCTGCTGAATCACAGCCCCCTTCCAGCCAGTGTAAACTGTGCCCGTTCTGTGCAGTGCTACTCACCTCCTCCCATGGAAGGGACTTCTGAACTCTTGCACCCCTCTGCCTAGAGTTTCCTTGGCACTCTGGCCAATGGTGTCCACAGTTATCCCCTGCCCCCACTCCCACCTTCGCTGCCCCTGCCCAGCCGGCTTGCCACAGTGCAGTCAGAAGTCCTCATGCATCTCAAAGCCCAGGGGCATGACCATGGCCTCACAAGGCCAGAATTAGTTGGCCCACAGGTTCATGAGCCCCTGTGGATTGCAGAGTCAGCCATTACTGGGCACCTGCCTGCCCAGGGCTCCCTTTTAAAAACTTAGTTGAAGAAGGGACTCTCAAATATCTAGAAATGATTGACCAATTTAATAGAGAGCCCAGAGTGAGATGCTGTTCATCTAAGGCAAGTCAGGGGCCCTGGGGAGCCAAGGAAGGTTGCCTGCCTGGAGCCAGAAATCTATCAGGGCCAGTCGCAGAAGGCGGGCGAGAGGAGAGAGGACCCCACGGGCGCAGCCATGCGATTCGGTTTGAACAACAGCAATGAGAGCTGCAGCAATCACAGCAGCAATTTTGTTAAAACTGAAAGTGAGAGAGCTCATCCTCGACCCAGCCCTGCTCAGGGGGAAAGCACTCAGCCTTTCACACTAAGTGCGATGTTAGCTTAGAGTCTCCCAAATGCCATTCGCCATGTTGAGGGGATTCCCCAATTCCTAATTCACTAAGAGTATTTTTTTTTTAAATTAGGAATGATGTTGGGTTTTGTCAAATGCCTTCTCTGTACCTATTGAGATGAGCATGTAGTTTTTCTTCTACAGTCTATCAATGTAGTGAGTTACACTGATTTTTGAGTGTTAAACCAGCCTTACGTTCCTAGGGTAAAACCCACTTGGTCATGATGTACTATCCTATTTATATATTATTGGATTCAACTTGCTAAAATTTTGTTAGAACATTCTTACATCTGTGTTAATGGGAGATATTAACCCATCTGATACTGTACTGTCTTTGATTTAGTATCAGGGTAATCCTGGTTTCAAAGGATTAATTGCAAAGTGGTCTCTCTTCTCCTTTATTTCCTAGAAGAGTTTGTGTAGAATTGGTATTAGTTTTAATTGAAATGTTTGGTACAATTCAAACATTGGTGAAATCATCTGAGCCTGCACTTTCCTTTGCAGGAAGGTGTTTAACTACAACTCCATTTTCTTTCATTGAAATAGGACTATTTAGCGGGGAGGGTATAGCTCAGTGGTAGAGCGCATGCTTAGTATGCACGAGGCCTTGGGTTCAACCCCCAATACCTCTATTTAAACAAACAAACAAACAAATAAAGAACCTAATTCCCCACCACCACCACTACCAAAAAAAAAAAAGAGGGAGCGAGAAATAGGACTATTCAGATTATCTGTTTCTTCTTGAATGAGCTTTGGTAGTTTTATCTTTTGATGAATTTGTCCGTTTCACCTAGGAGGCAAATGTACTGTAAGGCTGTTCACAAAATTTCCCAATTATCCTTTCAGTGTCTGTGCATCCGCAGCGACTCGCCTGTCTCACTCCTGATATTGGCGACGTGTGTCTCCTCTGATGAGCCTTCTTCTCCTCCTTGGCCGGCTAGTCAACTTTATTGATCTTCTTAAAGAACCAGTTGTGGTTTCACTGATTTTCTCTGTTGGTTCTCTGTTTTCTGTTTCATTGATTTCCGCTCCTCTCTTCATTATTTATTCTTTCCTGCCCAATTTGAGCCTAATTTTATTTTCTTTTTCTAGTTTCCTAAGGTGAGATCTGAGATCATTGACTGGAAACCTTTCTTCTTTTCTTGTCTGGGCATGTAGTATATGAATTTCTCTCTAAGCACTGCTTTAGCAGCATTTCCAAACTTTTGATATAGTGTCTTTTTATCTTCCTTCTAATTTCCCCTTTTAATTTTTCCTTCAACCTATGCTTTATTAAGAAATGTGCTATTTAGTTTCCAAGTATTTGGGGATTCTTTTCAGGTATTTTTCTCCTATTGATTTTTTATTTAATTCCATTGTGGTCTGAGAACATACTTTGTATAATTCTGAAGTACTGATACTTGTTTAATGACCCAGAGTAGGGTCCATCATTGACATTGTTTTCTGACACTGGAAAAGAATGTGAATTCTGCTGTGGCTGCACGGAGGGCCTATAGATGTCAATTATGTCAAGTTGGTCTTCTACATCCTCGCTTATTTTCTGTGCACTTGTTCTATCAATTATTTAGAAGAGGGTGTTGAAGTCTCAGGTCATTGTGTATTTTCTGTTTCTCCACTCAGTTCTATCATTTATTTATCTTTGGTTTTATTTTTTTAACTTTTGTTATTAGGTACGTATGTATTTAGGATTTTTACATCTTCTTGTTGAATTGACCCCTAAATCATTATGAAATGATACATAATCATGATTCCTCTTTTCGTCCCTGAGAACATTCTTTCCTGTGAAATCTACCTCGTCTGACATTGGTTTTGGGGGTTTTTTTAAATGGTTAAAAATAACTCAGTAATTTGGGATAACTTGGTCCAGCTCTTGCGGGCACCTGCTGGTTCCTGGCCCGCGGGGGAGTGAGAATCCAGTCTCCTGTTCACCCAGGCACCCCCCACAAGAGAACTACCAGGGACTGCCTTAGACCCCCTTTTACTTAGCTTGGAGGAGACAGGGGCAGGTGAGGAGGTGCCGCCACGGCCCCCACGTGGTTGACAGCCGCCCTGCCTGGAGGGCCTCTCTGCTCCTCTCGGCTGGTCAGGGTGGTTGCCGTGAGGAGGCATGCACCGCACCGGCTCCTTTCTGGTGGGTATTGAGGAGTCAGGTTCCTCGGAGTAGAGGATGTACAGAGTGCTGCGTGCAAACCTGGAGGTGGTACCCAGCAGGAAAGGGATACAGCTCTGCTCTGCCGGGCCTGGAGCAGGGCAAGGCCAGGCAAAGGGTGGGGTGGGGGTGGTCCAGGACACGCTGACAATCCTGGACAGGCTGATTTGGGATAAAAGGAACTTACAGGGACCTGGAGTACATGCCAACTTTTCCCCTGTCCCTTTGAAGCCAAATATCTGAATGGTTGGCATGGATGGTACAGAGGCCCCTCTCCCATTTCCAGGCCAAATCCAGCCCAGAACATCTCCTCCTTGTTTGTGGGAATGGGGGGGTCCAAGAGAACATGCTGCCTGGTTCTGTTTATCCCACCAGCTCTCTTTGTCCAGACTCCTTGGTGGGCACTGAGCACCAAAATGTGCCAGTATGGCCCCCGTCCAGCAGGGTGTGGGGCAGACACAGTGGAGTCAGAGCACTGGGAGCCAAGGATCTGGTGTCTACCTGGGACACAGTGTTCGAGGTGGTGGCACAAGACTCACTTGAGCTGAACGGCGAAGGATGAGTGAGGTCACCAGAGTGAGGGAGCAGTGTGTGTAAAGGCACTGAGGCATGGAACGCCAGGAGAGCTCTACTAACTGTGAAACCTGTGGGGTGTCACCGGGATCCAGGGCAGCCCTAGCTCCTCGTAGCCACACCCACGATGTCCAGCTCTGCCTTGCTCAACACACAGCCTCCATGTCACCACTCCCTGCCCCTGCCCTTGGCAGACATCACTAGTAGATTATGATCATCTTCCCTGCAGACCCCCAGATGCAGCCTCAGGTTCCCTGGCATGGAACTGGAAACCTCTCGAACACCCCCAACCTAACTTCTCTTTCATCACGGCTGCCTGTGACATTAATTTAATTTTTTATTTTACTTTATATTTTTTTTACAGTTTTTAAAATAGAAGAAGGTACTAGGGATTGAACCCAGGACCTCATGCACGCTAAGCATGCGCTCTACCGCTGAGCTATCACCTCCCCCTCTGACACTAATTTTAACCTGCCTGTACTGCTATGGAAAGTCAGGGACGAAGGGAACGGCTTTCTCTGCGTCTTCTCCCCCCCAGAGGTGGCGCTGGCCCAGCTGGTCTCAGAAGAGGGGCTGGTCTGACACTACTTATCTGCAAACCAAACAAACAAACAAAAAAGCTCATCAAAATGCAGGGGAGAGGAGGGCCCGCAGTGCCTGTGGACGCTCGTGGCCTGACCCTCGGGGAACATCAGGACAGCCCGCGCTGGCCGGTGGAGGGAGTTAATGAGATCTCTGTAGCAATCAGGGCTCCATTTTGCCGACGCCAGCACTCTGCAGTTTTGTTTTGGTCTTTTTGAGAAAAGAGAAGCTTAAAATGCTGCCTGCAGCTTGCCCCTGGCTCTGTAACCTAAGGAAATGCTTTATTTATATGAATATATTAAAACGGGCATCTGCATTCACAGGCATGCCCACCGGGACCCCGCACACACACGCGGGAGGGCCCCGCGTGTGCACGGGCACTCGCACCTCACACACCCGCATGCACCCGCACACATGCACACGCGCGTTCAGACCTCATCTGAGCTGGAGTTCACCGCTGCCGTCCTGAGTGTCCCGCGACAATCTCGTTTCCGGTTCAAATTGGAGAGGCTGGAAAGAGCCAAGAAAGAGCCGCCCCTGGACGGCCAGCTGAGCCCAGCCCGGGCCTGGGGAGGGCAGTGCCCGGGCGCCCTTCAGAAAGGCTTTTTCTGAGACCTTGGGGTCAAAAGGCGCAGCGACTGAGCTGCGGTGGACGGCCCACCGGCCATGCTGCCACCTTTCACCCCACTTTCTAGCCGGGAGAGGGGGCTCTCCTTTCATCCTATGTAATTGGCCAGCATGTTTGGGGTCCCCTCTGTGTACATGCAGCTCCTGTGAAGGGTGGGGGGACGTCTGGAGGGCTGGGACCCCGCCCTTGGTGACAGTGAGCAGGCACATGCAGTCTCCAGGCTCCTGTGTCCACACTGGTCAACAGTGTCCACCTCACGGGCTCATGCAGCCACCAGTGTGCAGTGCTCCCAGGGGTCCTCTGGGTCACTGTCTGGCTGAGCCCCGAGGTGTAGTGCCTGGCGCTGCCCTGTGTCCATGCAGGGACCCCCCCCCGATCCCAGGACCCCTGCTCCCCGCCATGCCTGCGGCTCCCACACGTGCACATCCAGCCCACCCCTTCCTGCATATTAATCACACTAACTTTGCACATCTAGGGGGCACCTCCTGCTCAGAATGGCAGATGAACCCCTCCCCCGTCTGCGTCCCTCCTGCAGCCGTCCCCTCGGCCCCACCTGCCAGCATTTCTGCCACGAGACTCGTCCACGCTGCTCTCAAACCTGCGGCCGACCCATCAGCAAAGCCCTGCACTGTCCCTTCAAGCCACTAGTAGGACCAGGGGCTGGACACGAGGGCTGTCGGGGGAAGAGAGGGTACAGGAGACTGGGGGCCGGAGACTCCATGTGCTGGGCCGCAGTTGTTCGGGGGAACCAAGAGCTACGTCTGGGACCTAACCCATCAGGATGCGGGCCTGATACCCAGGAGAGATCCCCAGAAGGCAGGGGGTGTGCACCCGGGGGTCACTGGGGAGAGGTCGTGGAGCCCTTGTGTAGGGAGGGTCCCAGAGGACAGGACCCTCGCAGGAGGAGCCGGCAAGCGGGGAAGAGGCAAACTCCGGGTCAGACACCACTGGGGAGTTTAGTGGGGAGCACCCGGGCCTGCTGAGGGGTGGGGGTGGGGGTGGCTCTGCGGTTCCCGCGGTGCGGCCCTCCCCGCTCCCCGCCCTGACCCAGCCTGCCCAGCACTGCGTGCCCACCACGGGCACGGCCACGCTGGCGGGCGTGCTTTCTGGGGCTCCCCAGGGGCCCCTCCCGGGAGACCAAGCAGCACGGGAGACCAGTCTGTCCCAGAGGCAGTTTACACGTTTCCTAAACTCAGGCCAAATACCGCCATTTCTAGGAAGGCTGGCAGACCCCCAGCCAACCTCCAGCTGCCCAGGCCCCCATGATGAGTGTGCTGTCCGGTGGGGGGCCAGCGGGCCTTGAGTGTGCGGTTTCCCTGTGGGGCCATTTCCCCCCACCCCGGGCTGGGCTGCTGCCCCCGGGCCCCTCTTTGACCCCACAGGACCCTGCTTCCCCACCTCGGCTCTGGGACTTGTTTCTGCCTCTGCCTCTGCCTCTCCTGGACTCCACGAGCTCCCAGAGCGAGGGGCCGCAGCAGCTCCCAGTCCCCAGCGTGGCCTGGAGCACGGGGGAGAGAACTCAGTGACTGAACCAGGACCCTGGGACGAGGCCAGGGCCCACGGGTCCACAGTGACCTGCGTTCCAGCGGGGAGCCCAAGGCGAGACGCTGGGATGGGGTCCAGGTAGGCGGAGTGGACCAGGCAGCAGGCCCCAGACCCTCCCTGCTCTGGGCCTCAGTTTCCCCGGGTATGAAGCAATGCTGCTGCCCGCCTGAGCTACTGGGGACCCTGGAGCAGAGAGAGAGCTACGGTACCACTGCAATCTGGAAGCCACAGCCCAGCCCACTCTCCGTGGGCTCACCCACACAGCCAGCCTGGGCCCGCCTTCAGCCAGGCCTGCCTCAGAGGCCGGTGTGGATCTGGTCTCACCCCCGCCTCTGTCGGACCCCGGTATGGGGGCCTGTGCACGGGGGGCTGCCCAGCACCTCCAGGCTTGGCCCTCAGCCCTGAGTCTGCGCCCAAACCAAACTCTGAAGTTTTGCTAGAAATCTCAAAGGTCAGTTGTTCTCATGTTTCCAGAATTCATTGATTTTGTCTGGGTTGGAAAGGGAACACAAAGGCTTTTATTGTTCATTTCTGAGCTGCATCAGGGGAGCCGGGAGAGGTGGCACTGCCACCCCGGCCCACCCCAGGGACCTGCAGGCCAACATCGGGCCCGTGCCATATCGAGGGGCCGCCTGCCCCAGACATTCCCTCCTCATCCCAATGCATTGTCCTCATGTGCCCGCGTCCTGCGGTGTCGTTGATAACGCACCGGCCCCCCCATCATTTCCCCAGTCTTCGTGGGGGAGCTGCATGCCTCTGCCCAACTCCCTCCCTGAGCTGCAGAGGCGAGCGCACAGCAAACCCAGACACTGCGGGGCTCGCACCCTGGTCGCCCCATCAAGCCTCTCCACACTCCCGAGGGCCTGACTCCCTGGAGTAGCGGAGGCTCAGGACGTCCCGGTCCTGCTGGGAAAAGGCCGGTATAAATGAGGAAATGGGGCCGAGGGGTGCGGGCAGGGAGCTCGCCGGAAGCTGGCCTTCCCCTAACTAGAACCCTGAGGTGTCTCTCACTCACTCACTCACTCGCTCACTCGCTCTTTCACTTACTCATCTTTTATCACTGGTCCTTCTCTCCGGGTGTGCCTGCTCGTGGCAGCAGGCCAGACCCCTCCTCACAAGGAGCTGCCTTGAGCCTGCGGCCCCCAGACCTGGCCAGGGCCTGGCACGTCACAGGTGCTCAGTAAACGCTGGCTGGATCCCGGAGGAGACGGGAGGGGGCAAGTGGATGTGACCCTCTGGGTCCCCCTCTTCTTCGGAGTCTCAGTGATGGGCCAGGCCCGGATGAGGGGAGCTCCTCGTCACGGGAGGTGAGCAGGAGGGCCTGGAAACCACCTGCCGGGGGCGCCGCGGGAACAGCTGCGACGTTTGGACCTGCACAGACGTGGCTTCCCGGAGCTCTCCTCCCGGGCTGGGAGCAGCAAGCACAGCACAGGCCCAGGCTCAGAACAGTCCAATCAGACAGACAGAGGTCGTCAGGTGGCACCGGCACCGCGGGGAAGGGGACAGGGCTTCAGCTTTACCCGATGAAAACGGTTATGGGGATGGATGTGGTGACGGCTGCACAGCAATGTGAACGCCCTTAATGCCACGGAACTGCCACTGACAGATGGCTACGACGGGACATTACGCGCCAGGTGGATTTTACCACGCTTGAAAGTCGATGCTGGGCGCGCCGGGGTCCTCAGAAGCGTGGCCGCTAAGCCCGAGATCCGCCACGAGGAGACCGCAGGCGTCGGCCCCGGCGCCTTCGCACAGGGATTAAGCGAAGACCGTTTGCTGGGGGCCATCTCGTGCCTTTGTGCGGTGGTGGCTGTCCGGGGACCGCCCCCTGAGCAGGAGAAGCCACATGTCCGCGCGGGGGACACGGCAGGGAGGACGTTTCAGGGCTGTGCGGGGCGCAGTCTCCCTCCGTCAGAAGCAGGGGAGGGGGCCGTTCCCGCTGCTGCCTGGTGGCCCCGCCAGGATGCCAGGCTCTGACACGGCACCCGCTCCTCCCAGCTGGGGTCTGTCCCTGGGAGGAGCTGGGGTTAGCAGTGCAGTGGGGGCCCGTGTCAGGGTCTGGAGCTTCCGAGACGGGGACTGTGTGGGACTGTGTGGGCCCCACCTGTGCAGCTGGGGCCCAGCCTCCAGCAGCTCTAGCCTTGACCCAGGGACAAGCAGAGTCTTGGCCTCAGTGCAGAGAGGAATCAGCGTGGGGAGCTGAGGCGAGGGGCCCAGCCCTGAGGCGTGTCCCTCCAGGACAGGGATCAGGTCCTGCATCGGTGGCAGCCCTGCCACCCGGGACCCACCAGTGTGGTCTCAGGAAGAACTTTCTCCAGGCAAAGCAGGTGCAAAGACAGACCAGAGGCCGGCCAGGCCTTTCATCACGTGAGGAAGAACTCACTACTCCCAGGGACGCAGACCCCTGCCCTCGAGGGGTGCGTGGGCTGGGGGAGCAGGAAGGGAGCTCCTGCAGGACATCTGAGGCCTGTGCAGCAGCTGCCCAGACAGCCTGCTGCTGCCCACGGGCCAGGGGGCTTCAGGAAGAAAGTGGCCAAGCAGGGCCCCCACCCCAGGGCTGCCTCACATCCACGCACTGCCCGAGGGCCTCCTGGCCAGACACCTGACATTTCTGGGCAGAATCTTCCCCATCCCCACCTTCTGTCCATGTGGTCAGGTGGGCTGATCCCCTCCCTGGCTTCTGGGCTGTGTGTGGGATCTGACCTAGGACCCAGCTTCCTGGGGCTGCTGAGCTGGGAGGACGTCCCGCCACCAGGTGGGCCATGGGGGGACACTCTGGGGAGAAAGCAGGCAAGCAGAGAGGGGGTGAGAAGACACAGACCTGGTGATATTCACACTTGGATGCAGCTGGGCCCCCCGGCCCCCGGCAGTGTTTGTCTGACTGTGGGTGATGTTTTGAATGGGTTTTACCCTGGTCTCTGGGGAAGGGGTGCTATTTTGCCCCCCACCACTCACCTTCTAACGCTCTCTCCTCAACCCCACCCCCACCCTATGAGCACCAGAGACCTGCAGAAAACGCCGGCTGAGTCACGGCTCATACAGAAATCTTGTTTCTCAGCTGGCAGTCATCCACGTGTCCACCAGGTCCCAGTGTGGCCCCGGAAGGATCGGTGTCACCAGTCCCTCGTCCCTGAGCTCCCCCTGTGCCTGAGAAACCCCATCGCTGAGTCCCAACTCTGAGCCACGGGCAAAATGCGTCTTGGGGATGTGGAATTGTGGGACCCCCAAGTCAGCAGCCCAAGTGAGTCAGCAGCCCGGCTGGGACCTGGGAGACGGGGGAGCCAGGGAAGGGGCGCCTCCTGCTTCCTGAGCAGGTCACCCCCAGGGGCAGGGATCCTGGCACCCCTTACACAGGACCACCGGCCCTGCCATCGGGTTCCAACCCCAACTTCAGCATCAAGCATCCTGTGCCAGCCCCCATTTGCTCAAGTCAGCCTCTCTGGGTCCTGGGGGTGTGGTTGGTCCCTGTGCCGCCAGCAGGCGGTTGGAGCTGAAGAAACACCCCTGTTGGAGAGTCTCATTCAGGGAGCTGAAGGAAGGTACTGAGGTCACACAGCAGGAGGTGACAGTCAGGGCTTGAGCTCCATCCCTGAGTATAGGCCGTCCCATGCCCCTGGCCTCTGTCCCCAGCCGAGCTGGGTGGGGACCAGAAAGAGACTAGCCCTTATGGACGTTGGTGGCCACCGGGGGACATGTGCAGCAGCCCCGCCCTGGCTCCCCAGGAGCAGAAAGGGCCCCACCTCCCCGCCAGCTCTCCTGGCTTCCGCCCGGCCGCGGAGTCTCCCCGCTTCACTCGCTGATGGGAGATAAGAGCCCGGCTCTCGCTGGAGCCTCAAGGACAAGCTAGTAGTTTTCCATCATTACAGCAAATGATGGGCCTCCAGGAGTCCAGAGAGGCCTGGACGGTCCTTCCGTCCTCCTGGGCTCTGAGCAAGCTGGCTGGGGTGGGGCACCTTTCCAGAACCCTCGGGAGCCAGTCTCCCCCACCATGCGCGAGCCCTGTGGGCCAGCCAGCCAGCCTCCTCCACTACGTGCCCATCCACAGGATCATCCTTGCCCCGGGCAGGGCGCTGGCCACTTTGCATCGCTCTCTGCCACCCAGACCTGGTCAGGTCCCAGCCTCCCTGCTGGAGCCACATCCACACCTCCACTGACAGGTGGGCAACCAGCACCTGATGCCCAAGGGGCATGTGGGAACTCTGTACTGTCTGATCGGTTGTGCTGTGAACCTAAAACTGCTCTAAAATTTAAAATCTGTTCCTAAAAACTCATGTAAATGGAGCCCTCGAGCATGTGGCCTTTGAGTGAGGCTTCCTTCACCTACGCAGCGCGTTTGAGACGTCCTGGCTCGCTCCTTGGTCCCTCTGAGTGGTTTTCCGCTGCCTGGATGCACCGCAGTATATTTACCCAGCGGGTGGATTTTTGAATTGTTTCCAGTCTTTTGACCATCATGAATAAAGCTGTTGTAAACATTTTTTTAACTGCCCAGGGGTCACAGAGGTGGCAGGCTGGAGAGTCCAGCTCCACACAGAGGGGTCAGTTCCTGAGCCCCCTCCCCACCCCCTCAGGCTGCTGTGTGGGCTGAGAGCAGCCGTCCAGGGAGCCCAGGCCCCGCTGGGGGCTGACCGAGCACCGGGCGTTCTTCCAGAACTTTCTGTGGATCCCGGGACACAGGCGCTAGACGGTCCTTGGGCTCAAGTCGGGAAACCCAGCCAGGAGAGTGAGGACGCGTGGCCATGTGTGCGGCCTGGATGTGGTCACAGGAGGTGTCACAGGCTGAGCTGCATCCCACCAAGTTCATATGTCGAAGCCCCAGCCCCCAGCCCCTCAGAACACGACTGCCTGTGGAGAGGAGGCCTTGCCAGAGGTAGTTAAGGTAAAACGAGCTCTTCAGGGTGAGCCCCACCGATCTGCCTGATGTCCCGATACGAAGAGGAGGTCAGGGCACAGAGAGGGACGACCACGTGAGGACGCACGGAGAGGAGGCCGTCTACAGCCCGGGAGAGAGGCCTCAGGAGAAGCCCACCCTGCGGACCCCCTGAGCTCAGACTGGCAGCCTCTAGGCCGGGGAGGGGCACGGCTCAGCTGTGCGGGCCCTCATCTGTGGTACCGTGCTACGCGGCCCCGCGACACCGACTCAGGGCTAACCCAGAGCCCCTGCTCCAGCTGCCCAGCTACAGATGAGACTGTGGCCCAAGGGGACACGCCGAGGGGAGGCTGCTCTGCCCGCCTCCCCCGCCCCTCCGCTCGCCCCAGGGTCAGGGCGCTGGCACACAGCACACCACAGTTCACAACATTTTATTTGCTCGTGTGGGTTTGTGGCCACTGCCTGTCCTCCCCAGAGGCTGCAGATTCCACGGGGCAGGGCTGTTTCTCTGTTTTGCTAACCTGGTGCCTGACGAGCTGGGGGTTTTCAATGGATGTTTTTAAAGGCATGATTATCAGAGATCCGGAGGGTACAGCTCAGGGGTAGAGCGCCCGCTTAGCAGGCATAAGGCCCTGAGTTCAATCCCCAGTGCCTCCATTAAAATAAATAAATAAACCTAATTTCCTCCCTCCAAAAATAAAAAGTAAATTTAAAAAATTTTTTTAAATCATGAAAAAAGGTCATCAGTGTATTTTTTTTTTTGCCATAATGACAACAGTAATTGTAGGAGGGCATTAAATTCTTGTAGGCCCTCGTTGTTCTGTTTCCCCCACGTGTGCAGCGGATGCTGCATAAATGCTGCGTAAATGCTTCCTGAAGGAGTGAAATGCATGCCCAGATGGGCCAGTGAAAGAACAAATGAACGAATGAATGAGTGCTCTGACCTCAGCCAGAGCACAGAGGCGGAGGTGACTGCGGCACCTCACAGATCTGGGTCATTTGAGACAGTCTCGCTGGAACTAGTGTCAGACCTGGATGTTCTGTCGTCTTCAGAGTAAAGCCCCGTAAGGCTCCCACCGTGTGACCAGCGCCAGCCCACCGGGCCCTGAGCTTGGGGGCCCCCAAAGGGCTGAGCTGGGCAGGGGGCATCAACGCTCTGCAGCCCCGTCTTGAAAGTTTTAACAATCATCTTTGACATGTGTGAAATCTGCTGGGGTCACGGAGGCTCCGGGTGCTGTGGGCCCCCCTCCCCTGGTCTCCCTAGGAGGGGCTCTAGGCTGCCAGCTCGCCGCCCCCACCCTGCCACCCTCCACCCCTGGAGGGGCTCTGGATGGGGACACCAGGAGGGTCAGCATCCAGCAGCATCTCAGGGTGGGCAAGGTGTGGTCACCCTGCCCCAGGTGGCTCCTGCCTGCCCCGATCCAGGCACCGAGCACACAAAACTTTGACGTCCCAATTCCTTGAGAGGTGGCCTCCCCACTGCCAGCCCGGGCCACCCATCAGTATTTTGTGCCAAACCCGCAAATTATGTAGTCAGTTCTGCCTCCTGGTGAGTCCATCTCTGACCCCCAGGGAACCCCAGCTCTGATGCTCAGGTGACCCCACCTCTGACGCCCAGGGGACCCCAGCTCAGGGCTTCCTCAGGGCTCTCGGTCACCTGTCCCCTCCTGCTGGTCAGCTGTCTGGCGTTGAGCCTGTTGACAGACAAGCCAGCTCCTCCCCAAGGTCACGACCCTGGTCTCCCGACAGACTGCGTGCTCCATGGTGGTTTTGTGGGAGGTAGCGCCGTGGGCTCTGCCCTGCTTTCCAGGCCAGCTCCAGCCACCGCGTGGGCACAAACACAGGGGTAAAGAAAGCAGGTGGGGAGGGAGGGGGAGACGTGTGCGGGTTTGGCTGACTTTCTGCTAGCCCACGAGATCCCCTTGGGACTTTATCCTAAGGTCTGGGGTGGAAAGTTCAGGGAGGCAGATTCCCCCTGAAATGGAAAACTCCCCAGATGGACAGCCCATTAAATGGAAAACTCCTGAAAGTCAGGGCAGTGCTTACAAGGACTGGGTTGTCTCAGGGAAGCAGTAAGGGGCACGTCACTGGAGGCATGTAGGAGGGAGGGGACCAGCGACCCCTGGTGGGGAGACTGGGGGCTGGGACGTGGGACCCTAGATTCCTATGCTGTTCTGCCCTCGTCCTCCTGCTGTGGCTTCACGCCCCCAGACTCGGAGGGCACAGTAAAGTTCAGGCAGGCTGCCCCTCCAAGCCCCACTGTGCTCACCTCTGTGAAATTCTGATTATTTAGGGAGCCGACAAGGGCAGCTGGGAGGACCACCCCTGGACTCTGCCCCTGAGTGGATGGGTAGCCACAGACCAGTGCTTGATCCTCTCTGAGCCTCAGTTTCCCCAGCAGTAAAATGGATCCAGGTGGTCTCTGAATGCTTTGAGCTCCCTGGAAGAGGCCAGTGGCCCATCCAGAACACCCTCTCCTGTCCTCCAGTCCTGGGACAGGACTGGAGCCCCTGTCATCAGGCTGTCCAGGGCCCCTCCCAGCTGCCGAGGGGCTGATCCCACCACCGGAGATGAGGGCCTGTGAACCTGCCACCCCCAGCCCTGTACCCAGGGCTCCTGAGGCCCCTCCCCACCCGCAGTGGCCAGTGCCCCCGGAGCCCAGTGGGAAGCTCTGTGGGAACTGCCTGGCCAAGCACAGGCCCTCGACTCCTGGGCGGCACAGTTGTCACGAGGGTCTCTGGGTCCTCACTGGCTCTCCACAGAAGCCGTGGGAGGTAAGAGGGTAGACACTGTGGCATGGGCCCACTTTCCAGAGAAAGAAACTGAGGCTCAGGGGTCACACAGTTCAATCAAGTTCCAAGATCAATCGGCGCCCCGAGGAGGAGGATGTCACATTGCGTGCTCAGCCTCAGACCTCCCAGGGACACCTACCTTGCTCTGGGCACTGCAGCGATCGACCTGAGGTCATCTCTCATAAAGATGTGTCCGTGGGACCAGACCCAGAACGACAGCCCTGGGCAACCAGGCATTGTTGATCAACTGTCACTTCCTGCCACGCCAGGCATGTTTGCAAGTCACCCACGCCTGTGATGGGCAGGCCCCACCCCCACCCCGGCCGCGAGGCCTGGGGCCGGCCGCTTACTGAGCGAGAGTCACTGCGTTGCTTTGCCTCCTACTTGAATCCTTGTGGAAGCAACAACAACAATCCGATTTCGAGTAACAGCTTCATCTGAACCAATTAAAAGAGGACTGAGTTGGCTTTCAACTCGATTTGCGATGGCAGCACACTCGAGGAAGCGGGTAGCTAACTTATTTTCGACCACAAACATTTTGGCATTTTCTATCCTGGGTGGGGCGGTCTTTAAAAGTGGCTTGATCTCTTGGAATCTTTTCTCAGACGACAGAGTGAAAAACAAAGCCAGCGCCTTGTTCACAACACCAGGGGGTGCAGATGCGGTGGTTCTTACGTAGCAGCTGAGGTTCCAGGGGGGGATTACGTCAGAAATAAGGCAGCGTGGTCAGAGATGTGCTGTTCCTGGGCTCTGTCTGACCCTGTCGGCTTAACGCTTAATCTCAAGGCTGTTCATGGTGGAAAAGTGATGCAGAAGAACCCGGAAGACTTGGTTTTCTCAAACGTAAAATGAGGCTGATAAACATCTGTGTGGAGGGCTTGCTGGGGACTCAGCAAGGTGGGGCCAGTAATGCGAATAGCATCTGGCTACGAGGCAGCTTCTCATCACATCAGCCCCTCTCTGGAGCTCAGTTTTCTCATCTGTAAAGTGGGACTAGCCACCCACACTGGCAGAATCGTGAGAAGGAAACACTCAGAGCGCCGTCCCCAGGCTGGCACGCGGAAGGCACACAACAAACACTAGTTGCCGGGCTCACAATCACGTCTGTTCTGTGTGATTATTCCCCATCACGACTCGCCTCTCTGGGCCTCTCTGTAGGATGGGGAGGGGGCGACTGCTCTGGACCACCCTTGGGGTAACTTCCACCCAGAGCTCTTCGAGGTATCCAGCCAGACTCCTGAAAGCCACATGGAGAGCCTTTTGTTTTCATAGATGCTGCGCAGTCCATTAGGAGCTAATTAAATGAGAGGGACAGCCCACCCACCAATATTTGAACAGATGGCTGCAGCAGCTGGGCCCGCACGTGCAGCGGGAGATCCCCACGCCCCGAGCCCGGCCCGCGGGCCGCGGCCCCCAGCTGCCACCAGCACTCCTGACTTGGCTGCTCAAAGTTTCCTCCCAACAGCCTGAAAGCCAGTCGCAGGGCATCCGCAGTGGGCACGCCCTGGACGGCTCTCAGGTTTGCTGTCCAGAGATGACCTCTGGGGGCTTCTCTGTGGGAGAAGGAGGATAGCCCTGCATCCCCGAGGGAGGCCTGCTCTGCTGGCCAGGAAGACACATTGTCCCCGTGCTCGGAGTCGCTCTGTCCCCCAAGCCCCACCCCACCCTCCACCCCTGCATTGGGGGCAGGGGGCAGTGCCTGGCCAGCCTTGGGGACCTGCAGCTGGGGAGGGCAGGGATGGAGGCTCCAAAAGGCTTTCGGGTGTGAGCCTGGCTGGCCCTATGAGAGACACTTGCATAAAGACAGGAAAGGTGCTCCTGGCAGAGGGCGGAGCATGAGGTGGGTGCGCACAGGCCTGAGGGCCCTTAGAGCCCGGGCTTGACCCCAGGCTGTGGGGGGTGGGAGGGGCTGCAGGGGCTTGTGCCAGGCAGGCTTTGCAGCCCCTAAGGCTCATTCTGGCACCAGGACATGGAGACTGCAGACAGGCCCCAGTCTTGGACACCAGGCAGGCCCCTCTCCTGTGACTGCCCTGCCCCTCAGGCTCACAGTTCTGCAGCTCCAAGTCAGGGAGGTATCGACCTGAGGGTTGGTGGGGTGAATGGGAAATGGCCTTATCTGGTGCAGCTAGTGAGGGACGCCGGCCCCCGGGGGCTGAGAACTGGCCATTCCCCCACCCCAACAGGCACTATGGTGTGAATGATCTCCCGGGCTCTGCGTGGTCTCCAGAGCCCCCACCCCTAGAGGCAGTCTCCCAGAGTCAGAGGCCTGTGGGATGGCACCCGGCCTGGGCAGTCTTTGCGGTGGTTTCACAGAGGCCAACAGGTGGGTCTCAGCTCTTCCTATCAACTTAGCAGCAGACAGCAGGGCACACCTGTTTCCTTTTTCCCCATCACTGCCAGGCAGCTCGCGGCACATTTTGTACTCAGCCACCAGAGCGGAGGCCCTTCAACAGGGCCTTCCAGGCCAGCGCGTCCACTCCACCCTGCATGGTGATCCCTTATCTTGACATAATGACCCCATTGTGCCCGAGGCTTTCACTGGGAACAAATTCTTTTGGCAGGAAAGAAACACATTTTGTCCCCAGGGATTTCCTTTGGCCCAGGGTTGGCAGTTGACTGCTCCCTGGGCAGAGTTCACAGACACTGTGCCCCGCCACCTGGAGGTCACAGACCATCTCATATGCGTGTCCCCACCCAGCCAGGAGAGGGTGTGCACCATTTACAGATGGTGGGACGTGGGGCTGGGGTCACGTGGGGAGTGGACCCAGGGCGCCTGCTGGGGTCCCCTTCAGGCTGATGGGGTGCTTCTACCGCCCACACCCTTCACCCTCCTCGGCCCCAACTCAGCTACATGTGACGCTTTCAGTAGTCCAGCTGGTCAACATGAAGCTGACCTTCCGAGATGGGCAGGGCTGGGGGCATGCTGCGGCCTCCTGGCCCCCCCCGGCAGACTCAGAGCAGGGACTCCGGGTCCACAAGGTGGGATGCCTCGCCTAGGTCCCCTCTTCTCTACACAGCTCCGATGAGCTGGCCTCCTACTAACTTACACCCCCCGTCCCTGTGAAGCCCACCTGCATCCACATAATGCCCCATGGATGGCCCCTGGCAAGCAGAGAAGGCACCCATCACTGCCCAGGGACAGCCACAGGCTGACACACAGCACAGCCAGGGGCCCCGGAGCCCACAGGGGCCCAGCTGGGCGCAGGGCGCCTTCAGCCGGGCTGCCTGCCGCCTCCCCTCTGCCGGGTTCGGCTCAGCAAAGCGCCACAGCTGCCCAGCCAGACTCAAGATGGGCCTGCAGGCGCCCAGTGTTTTGATCTGAGGCTGCACTGGAATATTTGAGCCCTGCCGACGGATGTGATATAAAAATACAGCCGGCTGCCAGCACAGCCGGGAAGGATGGCTTCCTCGCCAGCAGGTGCCTCGGCAACCAGTTCTCTCCCATCCTCAGCCCCCACCCCCGGAGCCGGGGGCAGGAGCCAAAGACTGGAGCTGCTCTTCTAAAGTGTTAGCAATTCTGCCTGCTCCAAGTGAGTGGTTTTTTTTCTTTTAATTGCATACTGAGCTGTAACGGAATATTTGGATGATTCTTCTCCCCCTTTTCCACAAACTCGGCAGTTGAATTAAGACATAGGAGTTAATTTAAATGAACGTCTGTCTACGCACGTCCCAACGGCTGCACGAGCAGTGGGCTGGAGCTGGGTACAGCACTGAAGCCAACCCCCGTCAGGGCTCTGCCCTCCTTGATCTCGTTGTGGGTGCTTTTTTATTTTGCCTGAAATCTCCCAGGAGCCCAAGGGGCATCCCAGGGCAGGAAGGCGGTTGTGTGCAATGCTTCTCCAGCGCGGGGCCCAGGCTCGCCGAGCTCGGAGGGCACTGGCGCCCGAGGGCTTGGGGCAGGACTCTCCGGAGCTGGCTGTTTTTGGGCTCATGCCCGCCTCTGCCCTCCCGCACACCTGTGGGTCCCGGGCCTCAGTTGCCCCAGCCACAGATGAGCTCGGCACCAGGGCGCAGACAGGAGGATGCTATACGAGAGGAGAGCCCTGCGGGAATGAGCGTGCACAGTGGATGAGGCTGGACGGAGCTTGGGGCCCCTCCTTTGTACACCAGGGAAATCCCCTGCATGGTGGCTCCCGGGCCAGCTGGGAGCAGTCAGTGCTCAAGGGCACCCTCTGTGGGATGTCAGTGCCCCCACTTCATCGATGGAGCCGGAGACTCGGAGCAAGGCAGCCGGCCCGTTTCCCTGCAGCAGGCAGGGTGATAAGCCAGGTTCTGTCTCTGTTGATCCAGCTGAAAAGAATGTCTCTCCAGGCAGCAATTATGATCGAGTTGAGAACGTCTGTTGGCTGAATGGGATATTAAGTGCCGGGCGCTACAGTCCCAGCCACAGCCCTGGAAGGTGCAGTGCTCGGCATTCGGGAAGGAAAAGGAGGAGGGTTCGTTGACATTCTTCCGTGGGCTGTGTTCCAGGCTACGTGCTCCTGCTGGACACTCCGAGTTCAGTCCCCAAGAGCCCCCAGGGGGGTGGGGGCAGTGTCATTAACCCACTGCACTGAGACAGCAATACCAGTGTTGGTCAGGCTCTCTCCGAGGGAAGGCTAGCATCACGGGCCCCCCATTCGGCTGGCAAGTTGGACCGGAGACTACAAGCCTGGCAGGGCCTGAAGCTTCAGCCCCCGCTCCACTTCACAGGAGGGGTACTGAGGCCCAGAGAGGGCCAAGGTGCATCTGAGTTAGCTCAGCAATCCTGCAACAGAGCCCACAACATGGACACATCTGCCCGGTGGTGGGGGGTCAGGGATGTTCTAGGTGGCCTTGGCTGGCCATTTTCTCAGCCCCTCTCCCCACCAGGCCCCCTGTCTGGGAGAGCTCTTCCCAGTTGGAGTACCCTGAGGACATATGGCTTGAGGTGATGAGGCCAGGCAGCTACAGGCGGCTTCTCCAAGGGGCAGCCCTGGTAAGTCAGAAGAGGAAAGGGACCTGCCCTGGCCCCTGATGCAGGAGACAGGGGCTGGAAAGGCAGGACCCAGGGCTGACTCCTCCCTGAGACAGATCTGTGGCCACCGCAGACCGACGACAGATGAGTAGTGGCCCAGGAGAGAGACAGGCTGGCAGGCAGGGGCCGATGAGGGACAGTGCAGGCACGGGGGTGGGTGGTCACAGCACAGGTCCCCAGCACAAGCCCCTCCAGCCCACTAAGTGTGTGTGTGCGCGCCGCAGGGGCCCTGCTCCCACCCCTCCCCACCAGCCTTCCCAGGAGCTTCTGGGCTCTCTGCTGGGGCTGGAAGAGCGTGGGGGGAGACCCTCTCCCACACGTTACTCTCCCTCCTTCTAGCCACTCCTCCTCAAGCCTCCGTGTGGGGTGAGCAAGGGGGCAAGGCTGCGCTGCACCGGGGGAAACCTAGACTCAGAGGTGGGGGGAGAATTACGAAGGAGGGCAGTCCCCCAGGATCTAAATCTGGCGTCAGTTTGGGGTCTCCTGATTTCTTTCGCCTCTTGGCCAGTTACAGCACAAAAAGTTTGACTGCATATTTTGTATGTGAAACAGTTTTCAACAAAGACCCCATCCAAGACGGGTTGAGTCTGGCAGCCCGGGGTGCCCTCCTCCCACACTCAGGGGAGGTCAGGTAGGGCGAGGGGCGGGCAGGTACCCCACCGGCGCTGACGGGCAGGCGACAGAGCCCGACACGTAGGTTACAAAGGTTTATTTAGAAAAGTTTGGTTGTGTTGGCTGTCAGCCGTTTTTGGCAAACATTTAAATACCTTCCGTAATCAAAGGTTGTCAGTGCCCTTTTTCTTCTCCCTGGGAAGCTGCCCCACTGGTCCCCAGAAGTCAGCCCTTGCTCAGCGGTGGATGGGGTGGTGGCACATGTTGGGGGAGTGGGCAGGCTCCGTTCTCACACACCTGGGAGGATGCACACCACTGCGGTCCACGGCCCTGACCTCACAGCCACACCCTGGCAGGACCCCGGAGTGGGACCCAGGCCTGGAGCCTCAGAAGCAGCCCCTTGCTGAGGCGAGAAGGCAGAGGGGTCTCCCCTTTCTCCTTCCCCCTCCCCAGGGACCGTGTGTTTCTCAGCCCTCGCTCCAGTCCTGCCGCACCCTCCCCTGCTCCCTGGAGGCCAATCCGTCCCTGGGTCTCTGGGAAAGCTGCTCCCACTTTCTCCTCGGGCGCCACACCTGCCCGCCCCCTCCGCCCGGAGCTGTCCAGGGTCTCGGCGCCAGGCAGGGTGCGCGGGTCACTGCCTGAAGCCCCTTCGCCTCCGTCGGAAGAGGATGTGTTTGAAAGAGCGCCGGAAGTCCTGATTGAAGACAGTGTAGATGACCGGGTTGAGCGAGCTGTTGCAGTAACCGATCCAGAAGAAGAACTTGAAGAGCGGGACGGGCACCTGGCAGGCCTCGCGGCAGATGCCGTACAGGCTGTAGCTGAAGAAGAAGGGGAACCAGCAGAGCACGAACACGCCCATGACCACCGCCAGCACGAAGGTGAAGCGCTTCTCGCGCGCCTGGGCCACCTTGCGGCGGCACACGCTGCTGCGCGCCCGGCGCCGCCGCGACAGGAAGAACTCGACGGAGCGCGAGCTGGCGCGCGAAAGGCGCCCGCTGGGGCCTGGGGACCTCTCGGCCGCCAGCGCGCCCGGCTCGGCCGTCCCCGACCCGGGCCCCGCCCCGTCAGCACCCGAGGCTCCCTCGCCGCCCGCGCGCCGCCGCCCGCCCCGCCGCAGCGCGCCCCGGCGCCGGCGCCTCTTGGCTGCCGCGCTACTGTCCTCCGGATCCACGTCGGCCCGTGGGCGGAGCGGGGGCGCGCAGTGCCCATTCTCGCCCGCACCTAAACCGTTCTCCGTGGTCGGGGACGCGCCGTCGGGGCCCGCGGGCTCGCGCTTCTCGCTAAGCGTGCGCGTGCGCAACTTGGCCACGCGGTAGATGCGTGCGTAGACCAGGCCCATGATGAGGCAGGGGGCAAAGAAGGAGCCGATGCAGGAGGACAGGATGTACCAGGTCTCATCGTTTAGGCCACACTGCGGGTAAGCGGCGCTGTCGGGTTGGCGGTAGAGTGAGACCAGCGGCGGGAAGGAGATGACGGCCGAGATGAGCCACACAGCCACGATGGTGGCCTTGACGCGGCGCGGGGTGCGCTTCAGGTTGTACTCGACGGCCTGCGTCACGGACCAGTAGCGGTCCAGGCTGATGGCGCACAGGTGAACGATGGACGAGGTGCAGAAGAGCACGTCGAGCGCCAGGTACACGCCGCACCACACCTGCCCAAAGTACCAGTAGGCCATGAGCTCGTTGGCCAGAGAAAAAGGCATGACCAGCGTGGCCACCAGGATGTCAGCCGAGGCCAGCGACACCAGGAAGAGGTTCTGCGGCGCACGCAGTGCTCGGCTGGTCAGCACGGCGATCACCACCAGCACGTTGCCCACCACGGTAAAGACGATGAGGAAGCCCACCAGGGCCGCCAGCCCCGCCACGGCAGCCGCCGAGTACTGGCCCGGGGGCGGCCCCCAGGCGGACCCCGAGGCGTTGGCGGCCCCGCCGCTGCCCCCCTCGCCGGCGCTGCTCGCGTTGTGACCCGCCGCCGCCGCCGCCGCCGCCAGCGCCGCCGCCAGCGCCGGGGACGCCATGGTCCTCCCGCAAGCTACGCGGTCCCGCCTGGAGCCGGGGCGCAGCCGCGGCAGCTTGGGCGCCCCGCAGCCCGGGTCGGCGCCCGCATCGTCGCTTGTTCGGGCGCGCCCGCCAGGGACCGCGGCGCCCAACAGCCGGCCCTCGGCCGTGGTGGCTTGGCGGGCGAGCGGCGCGCCGGAGAGCGTGGCTGCCGGGCTCTCCGCCGCTGCCGCACGCGTAAGTGCAGAGCAGGAGGCACCCGGAGCGAGCGGCGACGCGGCGGCGGCGGCGGCGGCGGCGGCGGCGGCGGGGGGGGGGGAGGGGGCAGGTCCCGGGGTCCTCGCGCGGCCCCGCCCTCGGCCCGGCTCACGGGGTGCGCCCCGGCCGCGAGCCCACGGCAACGCGGCGCCCGAGCGGGCGTGCCCGAGCTGCCCCGCGGCCCCGGCGCCCAGCCGGGGCGCAGGCTGCAGGCGGCGGCGGCCCGGGCGCTCCGCCTCCCATCCGGCCGGCTAGGGCTCGGCGGGCCGCCGTTCCTTTGGGCCCCCGCGCCCGCACGCCGCCTCCGGCTCCAACTTTACTTTCCCGGGCAGGGCGCCGGCGCCGCCGCCGCCGCGCGTCCTCCTGCTCCTCCTCCTGCTGCTCCAGGCAGGGCGCCCCCCGCGGTCTTCGCTCGTTCGTGCGGGCGCCGCCTCGCCTGCCTTGGCTCGCTGGAGCTCCGCTGCCGCCGCCGCCGCCTCTTCCTCCGCCGCCGCCGCCACCGGGCGCTCGGCGCGAGTGTCGCCGCCCGGGCTCGGCTTTCAACTTGGGTAGAGTTGCGCAGCGGGGCGGGGCGCGGGTGGGCGGGGGCGGCCCGGCGAGCAGGCCAGGGCCGCCGGCCCGGGTAGGGGGAGCGGGCCCGGGAGCCGGAGCCCGCGGCCGCCTCGGCGAACCTGCCTGCGCGGCGCCGGGGAGGAGCCCGGGGCGGTGGCGCGGGGCGCGCGCTCGGCGAGGGCGCCCCCTCCAGGGCCGCCTGCAGTCTGCGGGACGGGGCTGAGTGCCGACTGGCCTGGGCGGTGAGTTCCAGAAGCTTGCTCTAAGACGGGAGCTTCCTCGCCTCCCCGGGCACACGCACCCGCGGGCGCGCACACTCGCGCGCAACACCGGCGGGCTCGGGGTCCGCGGCCTGATTGGAGAGCCAGCCACTCGCAGCCTGGTGGAGGACGCGACGCTGCCTGGGTGCGCACGGGTGCTGCGGAGGGCCAGGGCCCGCTCTGGCTCCCATCTCTGGTCGGTGCTCCGGGGCAGAACCATCTCCCCACCCTCGGCCGCAGTTCCCTCCTCTGCCCGCTTCCAAGCGCTGCTGAAGCATGAATCATGACGGCGGTGCCCGTGGAAGCCCTGGGCAGGCTCCCAAGCTCTGCACCCATGTTGGCAATATTTGAAGTTTAATTCTTATGCTCCGTGGCCCAGCTTGTAAAGAGTGGGGGATGTTTAACCTAACCGTTTCTGAAAAACGCCCCAAACTGAATTGCCCGGATGAGAGGCGGTTTTGCGTGGGTGCCTCGTTTCTGCTTAGGGGCGAGCTTCTGAGGTCACCCCCGCTTACCCGGGTCCCACGTCCCTGTGCATTCGTTCCGCAGATGCGCACTGCTGCTCCGGCCCCGTGTCAGGTGCTGGTCCCCACCTCCAGGCAGCCTGAGGTCTTCGGAAGACAGACCGTGGGAAGGAAGCTGGAGTTCCCAGGCGTGGCATTTCTCACTAGGATGAACAGGAGCACCTTTTCTCCCAGCAGAGCAGAAACGCACCTAGGCCAGCGGGCAGCTCTCTGCATCCTCAGATAGGGGGGTGCGGTGGGGGTTGAGGCTGGGGGAGGGAGTGGGATGCCTCTGGGTAATAGGAGGGTGTCTCCGGGAAGGGTCAGAACTTCCCACCTCCCCGGGGACGCCTAGAAATGTGCCTGGCTTGAGGGCTGCGCCTCTCTTTCCTGAGCTCAGAGGCCTTCCCGGGAGAGCACACTATCTTAGCAGAGATGCCAACGTGGAGCTCCAGCACCCTTGTTAAGCAGTTACACTGAGGAAGAGGGGCTCAGGCTGGCGCTGGGCTGGAAATCAGACACTCCAGATGGCAGACCTGTCCAAGAAGGTTAAAGCTCCCAGGCCAGTCCTTGGCATTGATGCCCTTTGGGGAGCAAAGCCACGACCGTATGTGACCCAGGGAAGGTAGAGGCACCATATTTGTGAAAGACCTCCCTGGTCCTGGAGGCCTAAGAGACCCCACTGACTGGGGCGCCTGGGGGAGCATTTTGCAGGGAAGACTCACACATAGCTGACCCTCCCTCGTTGGCACACGCTGGCCTTGTCTGTATCAGGCCTCCTACCTGAGTGCTTGTTGTCTGGGGCAGATGGTGTCACACACTGAGATGGGGGCAGTGAATGTCATCAGAGCCCTGCAGCTCCTCCCCTCCAAGCCTGGCAGTGGGGTTGTCAAAGAAGGCTTCCTAGAGGAGGTGACCTCTGAGCTGCATTTGAAGAGTGACAGAAGTTTTTAGGAAGCGAGAGGCCCCTGTTGGTTGTGCTCCCTGGGGTGGGGGTGGACTTGTCCTGGAGGCATGGGGAGCCAGAGGAAGACCCAAAACCGGGATGTGGCGGTGGTCGGATGTAGATTTTTGAGAGATCTGGCTCTCCCAGCAGCTGCACAGCCATGTGGGTCTCCTCCTGACCACAAGGGGTTCTCATCTTTTGAGGAGCACTTTGGGGGGATGCATCCAGCGTCCTGGCTCCACTCAACACTTCATGTGTTCACAAGCAAGGCCAGCCAGCATGAGGGATTTGGAAGAAAAGGACCCAGAGGTCCTGGGGGCCCAATGCACACAGGACGTCCCACTGCCCAGGCCGCAGCTCTTCAGCCAGGCCAGGCAGGAGACATCTAGAGCGCCTGGCGGGCCAAGTGACTCAGGCCCCTGGGGATGTTTGGCCCGCCTTTTGACCTCAGGCAGCAGGCATCACACTGCCGGCATAACCCAGGAGGAGGAAGGAGGAAGAGCCTCTCCCGTGGGTCCTGGGCCCAGAGCTGAGGGCGGCGGAGGGCTGGGTCCCTGCGGAGTCCTTGGGATAGAGAGCCCGGGCTTCAAGGCGCACTGAATGTTGTCCTGCTTGTGTGCACCAGAGGCCGCAGGGATGGAGCTGTTTGTAAAGAGCTGGAGAGGCCTCTCACCCCAACACTGAAAATTAAGCTTGACAAACTGCTCCCAACTGTCCTGTAACAGGCAGAACAGCACGTGCCCGGAAAGACTGCCTAGCGGGTGAGCCGCTGACAGCCAGGCCTGGCTCGGCGGGACCAGGAGGGGTGACGGGAGGGCACTGTGGGGAGCCAGGTGGTCCTGATGGGGGATGCAGGCATGGAGGAGGGGTGGGGCGTCTCAGAAGGGAAGCCACGTGGAAGCAGAGCATCCTGAGGCTGCCGAGGTGTACTTGCCGTCATCCCACCCACAATGAGCAGGGTCCAGAGGGAAAGCTTGGTCCAGCCAGGGCCACAACCACAGGCCGTTGGGTCCTAGGACCCCTGTCAGGAGGAGGAATTTGGGTGCACACCTGCTGGGCAAGGTGCTCTGTGCTCCACCAGTGGCCTCAGCTCAGGTAGATGGTTGCCTGTCTCTTTGAACCAGCTCCCTGCATACACAAGCATGCGTGCACATGCACACGAATCCATACATGCACACACACATCCATGTACACACATATCCGTGTGCATCTATGCCTGCACACTCATCCGCACACAGACATCCACAAATCTGTACTGTTCGGGCACACGCCCACATACATGACACAGCACATGCACACGAGTACCATCTGTACACAGGATGTGTGTGCATGCACGTATGTGCACCTGCAAGCAGACACGTGTGCACGCCCCACACGCTATGCACATGCATGTATCTGCCCACATATACTAAGCACTCACACACCCATACATATGCATACAATCACACACACAGGCTATGTGCACACGTGTGTGAGTCTGTGTGCACACCTCACTTCTGCATGTCGCTGCACACACCCACTCGTGCACCCGCACGCATGCACACACCCACACATGCGCACGTGCCTGGGGCCACGCTCAGCCTCCCAGGCTGCAGGGAGGTGGGGTTTCTGCCAGCCCATGGTGGGCAGCTCTTCCCAGGTTTCAGGCTGGGTTCTGCCTTGGCCTGCTCACCTCCACTGGGTCTCCTGTGTGCCCCTCAGGGTGGGCCGTCACTGGACCATGTCTCTGTCTGCAGTGGGCTCTTGTGGACAAGCCATTTCTTTGTCCCATTGTCTGGTGCGGGCCTGGCTCACAGCTCACAGTAGGGGCTCAGTCAAAGTGTGGTGGAGGGATGGGTGGCTGGGAACCCTGCGAAGGGCCTGCTGTCTTCCATCCTCCCCAGCTACGCTGATGCCAGCAGTGTAGCCGGTGCAGGCGGGGCCCGGCAGAGCATGGCGGTGCCTGAATGAGCCACTCTTGCTAGACCCAGCATCCCCACCCAGCATCCTCTTTTGCTTCTGTTCTGTGGAGGTTGTGGACTTAAACTCCCACTTATTCCCTTACTTGCCATCTGGCAGCCTGAGAACCTCCTGCCTCCCTGGGCCTCAGTTTTCCCATCTGTCAAGTGGGGCTATTGACTAGATTGTTCTAAGATCTGTGCTGGCTTTGCCCCCCCTTGGCTTGGAGCTCCTGGAGCTGAGCTTCATGTCCACCTGCTGTCTTTGCCCTCAGTCTGTCCCTGGAGAGGGGGAAGAGCCTAGAGTCCCAGGAAGAGCCCTCCACTTGGTTGGCTGGTGTGGGAACAGAGGCGGGCAGGCCTGGCTTGCCAGACTCCATACCAAGGGACTTGTTTTCTCAGCTGGGCTGAAGGTATTTTTTTTCCTGAAATTTATTTGAAATTTCATCTTTAAAGATGGGGCAGGGAAAAATGAGGCTTGCTCCTCTCCCTCCCCCTGTGCCCCAAAGACTTCTAGAACCACTGTGTCTTGCCAGAGTGTGGCTGGGACCCACCGGCCCAGGCCTGGCTCTCCTGGACTAACCTGCAGACTGAATCCATTGCAATATTGATCACATTGATGGGTTTGCACAGCTGAGTTCTTCCAGAGCTGCCGGAAGTCCCTCTGGGGAAAGCAGGGCTTGGGGGATGGTCCTGGACTGGCAGTGACTGTAGTGGGTTAAAGCAGTGGGCCTTGTTGAGCACCAGCTGCGAACCCCGCTCAGCCCAGGGCCCTCTGGGGTTCAAGCTTGTACCCCCCCTCCGCCTGTCCCGGCTGCCTTCTCAGGGGTCCCCTCTGCCTACCAGCTCTGGGCCTGACTGGTCCTCCCTCAGGGGCTTGCTGCTTCCCGGATGCCTGAGCCTGGCGTTTGAGGCCCCTCGGGGCCTGGCCTTGACCTGGACTCTGGGCTCGGGCTGACCAGGTGTCCCCACATGACCTCAGGAAGCCGCCTTCACCTTCCGAGCCAGCATGGCCTGTGGATGGGGATAACGGAGCCCATTCTGTATGGCAGATGTGCAGGTTCTCCAGGATGATGTGTGCAGAACTCGTAGCCTGGGGTGTCCAGACGTGCTTCTGCCTCCGTTGTCACCCCCTGGGCCTGGAACGCCTGCTCCTGCCTCTGCCTGTCACTCACCTGCGCAGGTGGGAGGCTCGGCTCCATGCCCCTCCATGCCAGGCTCATCCTCAGAACCCCACACAGGGTTCCATGGCCCCAGGCAGCCATGTGGCGTCTCCTGGAGTCACTTCCCTGAGAAGTGTCACCTTACAGCTTCTCCTCTGGTCACCCGCCGGCCCTTGGCACCCCTGCCCATCAGCAGTGCTCATGGAAGCCACCATTAGGCCAGGTCCTGTCCTTCACAGTCCGTGGGTGGTGGGCCCGCCTCACTCTTTGCGTCCCTTCCGGGTGTGTGCTGTGTGGTTGTCCCATCCTGTAGATGCGGGTGGAGGCCTGGGTTGCTGAAGATCCCATGTGGGTACGAGCCCAGGCCAGCGTGGTCCCCTGTCCCACTGTCATCATGCTGCCTCCCGTCTCCTCCCGGTAACGTGAGGACTCAGTTTTCATCCGGCAGACATCTGGGGGGCACCTCCTCTGTGCTGAGTGTGGGCAGTGCCTGGCACCACTCAGGCCCAGCCGAGGGTGTGAGGCCTAGTCCCTGACCTCCGGGGAGATGCCAGGAGATGGAAGAAGGGGCTTCTGACCTGCTCGGGGGCTCAGGGAGAACTTTCTAGAAGGAGTAGGGGCTCTGCTCAGACTGGAGGGTAAGGAGGCAGCAGCCTGTCCAAAAGGTTCCACACCAGCCATGTGCCCAGTGGCCAGCACTCACCTCCTCCTTGCCCCCTGCAGTAGGGGAGACTCTCAGGTGGCCCCCAGTTTCCAGGCCCTTGGATAGCCCCTCCTCCTGAGTCTGAATACTGTGGGGGCATCACTGCCCTGACAAAGCCCCTAACCAGTTGGCTTTGAGTTAATCAAAGGAGATTATCCAGGGTGGGCCTGACCCGATCAGGTGACCCTTTAGAAGGCGATGAAGCATCAGAAGTGCCTTCCTGCTGGCCATGAAAATGCAGCATTGATGTGAATGGCAGCTGCAGGGGAAGGACCTGAATGTGGTCTTTAGGAGTGGCGAGTGGTCCCTGGCTTCAGCCACACAGCCTTAGGGAACTGAATGCTACTGACAGCTGTGTGAGCCTAGAGGGGGTCCCTGGGCCTCAGATGAGAACATGGCCTCAGCTGACACCTTCATTTCAGCCTCCACACCATGAGTATAGGGGTCAGTTCACCTGCACAGGACTCCTGGTCCATGGAAACTGAGATAGTAAATGTGTGTTGTTTTATGCTGGTAAAGTTGTGGTACTTTGTTATGCAGCCTAGGTGACTGATACACCTGCATACCTGGTTTGTTCTGGTGGAGGAGCAGTGATGTGCCCAGGAAAGGGGGACCCCTTCCCAACCCTGGGGGAAGATCATGATGCCTCTAAGCCTATTTTAAGGTAGACCCATTTCCCTTCCCCAGTGACTGGAGGAGAGGTCACATGACCAAGTCCCAACCAATAAAACCTCTGTGATGAAAAGTGAGAAATGTGCGAGAAGACTCACTGGCTGCCTTCCTGTTTGGTCATGTGTGTGTGAGGATGTGACACCTGGAGCTGCAGCAGCTCTCTTAGGGTTAGGAGGAGCTGAAGATGAAGGCGACAGGAGGAAAGAGTCTGTGTCCCTGACGATGTTGTCCTTGAGCTTCCAAAGGAACCCATGCTGGAGCCAGCCTTTCGCCAGACTTCCCGCCAAGGGGGACACCAGTGACCTCATTGTTTAAGGCCTTTGGGGAGGAGGGTTCCGTAACTCGCAACCGGACACATCCTAGCTGATTTGCTGTCCTCAGCCCTATCCTGCACCCTTGGAGAATCATTGTGCCAGTCTGTGGTGGGAAAACTCACACACACACACACACGACAGCCAGACCCTGTGGCTCGGCAGCCTTACATCACAAAAGGGACTTCACTGATGGGATTAAGCTAAGGATTTGAGATGGGGGATTATCCTGGATTCTGAGTGAACCCTAAGTGCAACCACAAGGGTCCTTCTAGGTGAGAGAGGCTAGGGGGTCAGAGTTAAAGGAGATGTGATAACGGAAGCAGGGGGCGGGGTAATGCACGGAGCGGGCCACGAGCTCGGGATGTGGGCGCCTCTAGAAGCTGGAAAAGATGAGAGAGAGTCTTTCCCAGAACCCCCAAGGGGAACCAACCCCACTAGGCCATTTTACACCTCTGGACTCGGAACTGTAAGATAATAAATTTGTTGTTAGAAGCTACTAAGTTTGTGATCATTTGTCACAACAGCAATGGGAAATGAATGCAGAGCCTGTGGGCATTTGGGGGACGAATGAAGGAGTGAATGGCTGTGGTAGACACGGTGGGACTTCATAAACTGTCAGGTTAGACACGAGGGGTCGCCACACCACAGTCCTGTCTCAGTCGCGAGTCACTGTGTGATGTTGGACGAGTCACCTGCCCTTTCCGAGCTTCAGTTTCCCTACCTGTGAATTGAGGAGCAGGACTTGGTGGTCTTCCTGGGCCCTTGCAGGCCCCCTGAGTCTAGGAAGGCTCTGTTGGAGCCGGGGAGTCTGGTGGAAGGAGCTCCAACTGCCAGCCAGCCCTGCCAAGTCCGAGCTGGAAGGTGGGGGCTGGTGTGTGGCCACGGGGGCTGGTCAGCCCTGGCTTGGGTGGACTGGTCCAGGAGTCTCGGGCCATTTGGTGGGGAGGATGTGTGCCTCCTGCAGGCCAGTAGGTGCTGCCAGGGAGGAGAGGGGAGCCAGTCTGGGCCAGGGGACTCGGGGCTCCTGGGAGGGCTCGGAGGTGCAGCTGACACCTGCTTGGCTTGTGCCTCTAACCAGCGGGGGGACCTGGAGCAAACGGCTTTACCTCTCCGAGCCTCCTAGTAGCATCTGAAGGATTAAGTGGGATTCTGTCAGGTGCCCAAGAAGGGTAACACCTTCGCCTGTCAGCTCTCGGGACCTGGCTCGTGGGAGAGAAGAGGCCTCAGAGCAGGGTTGATGTTAGGATTTCTTTATATATCCCCGTATTGTTTAGCTCGCTCCGAGAGCTCGAGTTACTTAGGCAAATAAAAAAATTCTAACAAAAGAGAACCAGGGTCTTACCACCGCCGCACTCAGCAAACTCTCGGCGTATCGCGGGTGACATTATCATCGTGATGCTTGCTGCTACCTTGTGTCCCCGCCGAGTGAGTCACTTTGCAGTGTCCCTTCAGGCAGGACCCCAACCCCGCTGGCACACCCCGGGCCGCGGGAGCGCACTGCCTTCTGAGCAGCCCAGTGCACCCCAGGAGAGCTTTGGTAGTTTGCGACATTGACAGATGGCCCCAGTGCCCCTCTGTGCCAGGCTCCGTCCTGGCCGTGGGGACGTAGGGCCTGCTGCGGGGGCTCCAGGCTGCCTTCCTAGGGATGTGCGAGGCCACTGGAGGGGCCGAGCAGCGGGAGGGGCTCCCTGGAGAGGGGGCTTCTACACACAGCTTTGACAGTAGTGGAGAGACTTCCTTGGACGAGCAGATTCCTTCCCGGAAACGTCCCCCACTGCCCCCAGAGGCGCCCCTTCCCCCTCAGCCAGGCTGCTCCAGCCCCCAGCATGACCCTGGACTTGGCACTGAGCCTCCCGCAGGGGCCAGGCCTCCAGGTCACCCCTTCTAAGGCTCTCATCTCTGGAGAGCTCTGGGAAGTTGTCAGGATGTTCATCAGATTTGAAAGCCTCACATTTTATTTCACTCTCACAGGACCTCTGAGAGTTGGTTGCTCTCAACGCCCCCACTTTGCAGATGAGCACATGGGGGCGTCTGGGGGCAGATACGACAGCCCAGGTCCCCAGGGAGCTTTCCAGTCCACTGGGGCCCAGGCTCAGGCCCCCGCCCCATCCAGCCTCGCTGCCACGTGGACGCCTCCACTGTGACCACCCGCTCCAGCAGACCCCCGGGGGGCCCTGGCTCCACACTGGGTCTTCTTTCCCCAAAGCATGCTCCCTGGGGACTCCCAGTTAACCATGTCTGTCCGGCTGCTGGGGGCTGCTCAGGATGGGCACCCTTACTCCCAGCACCCAGAATGGTGAACGAATGAGTGAATGAATGAATGAATGAGTGGATCGGACTTTCACAGAACCCCTCCACGAGGAAGGCTCTTGTGTTCCCACTTCGCGGGTGAGGCAGTCCAGGCCCGGGGGCTGCCTAGTCTGGCTTCTCACCTAAAGTCAAATTCTTTCCCCTCTGTTTCTGCCTCTCAATCGCCAAGCACCAGTTACGTGCTGGGATCAGAAGGGGAGACAGAGTGACGCAGATCATGTTCCTAACTGTCACCAGAGGGGACGGTACCCTAGGACGCCGCCTGCCTTGTGCAAGAGGAGCATCCAGGTTCCGCTTGCGGCGCCACGTGCTCATCGGGGGCGGCCCTCTCCATCCTGACGCCGCCCACCTCCCCTCTCATTGCCCCCTCCTCCAATCCAGGAACCTGTCTGGTGGGAATGGCTAGGTAAACAAGAGCAATTTCATACCCATGATTTGTGAATCCGACCACAGCGGGCACATGTTCCAAAGCTGGAGGGGGTTCAGAGAGTTTTTCCGTTTCGTTTGGCTTTGACTTTTTTCAGATAGGAAAATGCAGAAGAGCCCTTGACGTGTTTGGGAAAATAAGCTAAGAATGCTCACATCCACCCTGGCCCCATGCAGCTTCTCCAGCCTCCTATGGTGACCCCATCTCCAGATATTTCTGGAAAGCGGGGCGCGGGCCCAGCAACGCTTGCCACTGCCGAGAGCACTGGAATGTTTATGTTGGAACCTGGACACCGTGGGCTCGAACTCAGCGAGATCTGCTATGTTTTCTTCTCAAGTCTTCCCTTCCCAGAAGGCTCTGATTAAAACCAGAAATTCGTCATGGGAGAGAACAGGGCTGGCCTGCGATTTAGGACTGTGAGTGAGTCAGGGTACAGTGGAGGCTGCTGTAACAAGGTGACCCCAAAATACAGAGGCTTGAACAATTAGGGGTTGATTTCTCTCCACACAAGGTCTGGGCAGAGCCAGCATGACGGCCTGGCGGAGCTGAGGATCCTGGTGGCTTCCACTCCTTGGCCATCCCTGGCAGGCAGCTCCCACCTCGAGGTCTCAGTTGGCTGCTCTGGCTCCAGCCACCGCCATCATTTCCACCTAGGTCTACTCAGTGGGTGGGAGGGTGTGGTTGGCCAAACACAGGGCATCCTCAAATGGAGGTTGCGCATAGTCCTTATGCTGACATCCCATTGGTTAGAATGTGGTCACATAGCCATACCTACTGCAAAGGAGGCTGGGAAATGTAGTCTTTAACAGAGCAGCCTTGTGCCAAGACGATCGTATTGAGGGTTTCCCAACCTGGGCATCAATGACATTTGAGGCTGGGCACCTCTTTGTTGTGGGGTTGGCCTGTGAATTGCAGGATGTTTTGCAGCACCCCGGCCTCTACCCACTAACACCACTAGCATCCCTCAGCTGTGACAACTGCAACTGTCCTCGGACATTGCCAGGTGTCCCCGGGGCAGAACCACTCCTCGCTAAGAACCACTGGGCCAGATCAAGGGCCCCAGTCTGCAGTGTCCACAGCGCCGAGGCAAGAGGGGCCGCTACGTCTGCCTCCCATGCTGCCAGTTCTCACACTGGAAGAGGACAGAGGATTCGATTTTCACATGCAGTATCCTAATTGCTTCCTGAGACACCTGATCAAAAACACAAGAAGCGGTATGGTCGCTACCGGTTGACTTGTGCCCCCATCCCCGCAAAAAGACATGTTCTGCCCTGACCCCTGGCACCTGTGAAGGTGACCTTATTTGGAAATAGCGTCTTTGCAGATGTGATCAGGTTCAGTGATGTCACTGGAATGGGGTGGGCCCTGATTCAACGTGGCTGGTGTCCCTGCCAGAAGAGATACAAGAAGCAGCTGCCACCTGGAGATGGAGGCAGAGACAGAGGCAGAGATGGAGATGATGCGGCCGTAAGCCAAGGAACCCCTGGGGCCCCTGGAAGCTGGAAGAAGCAGGAAGGATCCTCCAAGAGAGCCTCCGGAGGGAGGCAGCCCTGCAGACACCTTGATTTCGGACCTCCAGCCTCCGGAACTGGAAGAATTCCTCTTGCTTTAAGCTGCCCAGCCTGTGGTGCGTTATGCACCGGCCGCAGGGAACTGAAAGGTGGTCCAATGCCTGTCTGTGATTCTGGGCTGTAGGCTTCCCAGAGCCCCCGCCCACACCCCCAGTTTGATGGGCTGTTCTATGGTGTGGCTTCAGCGTGCCGTTTGAGCCTGCTGTACAGAGTGGATGCAGAGCGGTCAGACCCTCACATCTGGGGTCACAGAGACAGCGATGTGGGTCGGATGGACACGTCCAGTCACAAACTACCAACATCGGAGCTCGTGGCCCCCAGAGCCTGGCCTGGGGCAGGACTGGAGCTGGGAACACACAGTGGGAGGTCCCTCCTGCCTTGCTGCAGCCTCCATGCAGTAATGCCGGGTCCTCTCAGACCCTCAGTTTCCTTATCTAGCAAAAAGGGAAAGTCAGTTTTTCCAGGGACGAGACAAACGCTGCCCCAGTGGGTGCGGCTGAGCGGGTGTAGGCGTCAAGTGGCCGCTGATGTGCTGCTTGTCCACTCAGGTGACCTGGTGACTACCTTGTCGGGCCCTGTCTGGGCCCCGGGGACACATCCCTGAACAAAATGGGCTCATGAACCAGAAAACTCTGACAGCCCTCGGGTAAGTGCACAGCTCACTTCCTCCGCTTTCCTCTGGTGTGAAGGTGGCTGGGAGGGTTGGGGTCAGCATTAGGCTGGAATGAAGATCTAGTTAGGGTTTAGGGTTAGCAGGGAGGCTGCGTTTGGACTGGAGTTTAGCTGGCGTTTGGGGGGGCTGGGGCTAAGTTTATGAACAGAATCTGTGTTGGGGGTTGTGGTTGATTTTGAGGTTTGCTCTGGTATTTAAGACCCGGTTCAGATCAAGATCAGGATTAGGGTCAGAAGGGAGTCAGGCCTGGGGTGGGATGGGTGAAGGCACAGCTGGGGCTTGAACCGGGCCCACCGCATTGTGCCACCACCTTGCAGAGACCAGCTCTTGTCTCCACGGGTGTCTCTGTCCGTCCGACCGCTGAGCTCCCGGGTCACACCTTAATCAAAGGCTCTGTAACCTTGGTGCCTTGCCACGTCCCGGGGCTCAGTTTATCCTCCTGAATGAGAGGCTTGGTTCTGATTTTCTCAAGGTTCTCCTAGCTCTATAAATTCTAATTAGGTAGGATCCTCTTCATAAGAGCTGGCATTATGAGCTATTGTTATGCAGGAACTCATGGGCACAAAGATCGTTCAAAGATGGAGCAGAACAAGATTAAGCAGATGGCACCGGCTCTGGTGTGACGCTCAGAGGAGCTGTGTGAACCCCAAAGCCTTCCGACTGCCGCGCTCAAAGGAATTGCCCTGGGAGACCGCGTGTGGCCTTCGCAAAAGGTCTGTGTCGGCAGGACGTGCTATCGTTCGATTTCCAGGAAACAGGAGTAATTAGATGCCTCATCCCCGATACCGTTCCAATTATAGCAGAAAAGAAAACATACAAATCCCCTGAGGAAGCAAATACCTCCTCTTGGTCCCGAGAAGGCGCACTTCCCGGTGTCACAGCAGCCCCACGATCACAGGAAGCCGAGTGCGGCCCCAGGGACGGGCGGCCCCTGCCCTTCGCCCTGGAGGAGGTGAAGGAAATCAGGTGCATTTTGGAAATTTAAAGCATCACCCCTTGGTGTGGTTGCAAAGGGAGCTGGTGTCCAGGAGGGGGTGACATTCGAGGCCCTGCCCCTCCAGGGGGGTCCCAGACCTTGAAGCCTGAGGGGAACAGGACAATCGCTGGCTCCCAGGCCCTAGACTGGGACGACATCCTCAGCCCCGAGTGACGGCCTGGCCATTCATTCTTACCTGCCTTCCGTCGTCCACCCGCGGGAGCTGCCCTGAGCCCAGACCAGACTGGGGCCTGGCCTCCTGGCTGCCCCCACGGAGATCCTTCCCAGTGGAGCTCTGAGCATGTCCTCCCTGCTGTCCTCACAGGCAGGAGAGAGTACCTAGAATTCACCTGGCGGTGCGCTTGGGCCCTGGCCCCTCCCGCACCCCTCCTGGCCTCGCACGCTTCACTCCGGGAACGCCGATCGCCTGCTCGTCCCTGACAGCCCGGTGCCTCCCCACCTCCATGAGGGGTGCGGTTCATATCCACTCCTTGGGCAGAGGTGGCAGACTCTTGGCTTTGTTTGGACCATGGACCCGCCTTCTGGGTGATGCCAGCCACAGCCAGGACCTGTGTGTTCCTACAGCCTCCTGACCCTGACCGTCCAATTCAATCAGCCTGGTGTCAGCTGGGAGCCCGGCAGAGAAGGCAAGACCGGCCAGCCTGGGAAGCCAGAGCAGGCCAAGGACACAGTCAGAGCAGGACTGATGGCAATGACCAGCGTTTCAATGACGCCTCAGACCCCGTGCCCAGGGCGCGGGATGGGACATCTCCACCCACATACCCGCACACCTGCTCTGGGGCGCTGGGACGCTGGCAGCGGGAGGCCTGGGCTCCGGGCTCACAGGGGAGCCAACCACAAGGGGGAGGGGGGCAGGACGGATGGCATCTAGGACGGCGCAGGTGCTGGCTCCCAGGGACTCGGTGCCGGGGCTGGGTCTGACGCAAACATTACCAGAGTGACATAAGATGGGGACCAATTTCTCTGTGTTTCATCTCCACTCCAGGACCCTGGGCCCCGCCCCCTACCCCATGTCTGATGTTTCCAGAGAGAAGTCAGCAGGGACGGCCCCGTGGGACTGGGACGCCCATAGCTGCCCTGGTGTCCGTGCAGGCCTTGGAAAGCCCGCACCCTTGTCTGCTTAAACCACCAGGAGCAGGTCTCCGTGGAAACCACTGTGCTCGGGTGTTAGCAGGGCGCGGGGTGCTGGGGGAAGCTTGGCTTCCTGCTTGACTGTCGTGGGGGCTTCTAGGGGAGTGAGTCACTTTTCGGAGCACACACACCGAGGCCTGGACCTTTCACCCACATGATCTAGTCCTCGTCACCCCCACTGTACGGAAGAAACAAAGGCTCGGGAGAGTGATGCCTCCCCCAAAACCCCAGAGGCAGAACACGAGGCCCAGAGGGTCTGGCTGGACCTGCTGCTCTTTCCCCCGGGAGGCAGGGGAGCACCCGTCCACAGCCTGGGCCCGCCGCCTGCACAGGACGGCCGAGCAGCCTTGAGCCATCACGTGCGCAGCCCGTGCCCCGGGGGTCCTCCGTGAAGGGGCGTGGTCGTGGTGCCCGTCTCGGTCTGTCCCGGCAGCTCCAACGAAATCCACAGCCCTGGCGGCTCATGAACAGCAGACATTACCGTGCACGGTGCTGGGGGCTGGAAGCACAGGCCGGGAACCAGCGCGTGAGGTCATGGCCTGGGGATGCCCCTCTTCCCGGGTCGTAGCGCACAGCTTCTCACTGAGTCCTCGCCAGATGGCAGGGGCGAGGGGGCTCTGTGGAGTCTCTTCCATAGAGACACGAGTACCCCTCACAATTAGCGAATGAGAGCGCCTCCCAGGCCCTGTCACCTTGGGGGCTAGGATGTCAGCACAAGAATTTGGGGGGACAAACATTCAGAGCATGGCAGGACCTCCTCAGGCTGCCGGGGGACCAACAGGGCCGGAGCACGTCCAGTGCCAGGCACGGCGCTCCTGAAAGGCCGAGGGGAGCCCGGCCACAGCCCCACGGCAGCCGCACACCCTTCCCAGAGGCTCCTCCCCGCGGCGCACAGAGGTGAGGGGCTCACGCCACCCGATCTGGACTTTCCGGACTTAACGCACACCGCCTGCAGTCTGTGTCTGGGGTGCATTTTGTACAGAGCGTCCTGCAGGGTCCCAGCCTGGGGCCCAGGCGGTGGCCGGGGGCCGGGACATGTTGTTAGAGGCTCTAGGGAGAATGCCCCCACTTGTCACCACACCAAGTGAGGCCCGCTGGAGGCAGGAGCTGGGGGGGCTGGGCTGTGTGCCCAGGGCCCTGCTGCGTCCCAGGTGCTGTTCAGACACTACTGGGGTGTGTGAACGTGCGTGTGTGTCCGTGTGAGCACACGCGCCCCGCTGAGGGCGGGTCCCGGCCGCCCGCCCCGGCAGAGAGAGGGCCGCTCTCCTTCACAAGAAGCAGGCCGACTGCCGACGGTCTGACCCCTGGATCCCGAGTGCACACTGCGTGACAGGTGAGGGGGGGCCCCTCTCCAGCCGTGCCCGTTTCCAGCGACAAGGGGCTTGCTGCACTGGACCTTGTCCGAGGTTACTTTAAAGGAAAATGCGTCCATTTTAACTGTTGTTGCTCGCCAACAAGAAGGTGGTGTTTGGCAACTAAAAATCACCCAGAATTGGGGATGGGAAGCAGACTTTGGTGGTGGCAGGTGCAGGGCCCCAGGTACGTACCCTTCATTTATTTGAATGCTATCTTAGAAGCCCTCCGAGCAGAATTTGGGGTCCCTGGGCAGAGACTGGGTCCTGACTCTACCACTTCATGGCCCAAAGCCTAGGCCTCCTCACCTATACGGAGGGTGGGGGTGGGGACGCCCCCATCACAGTGCAGGCAGCACCTCATTTCCACATGAAGCCTGAGTAGGGCCCTGCACGGTGCCATGTGTAGGAGGCCAGGAAAAGCGGTCCCCTCGCGTGTGCGCACGCGTGCGTGTGTGTGCGTGTGTCTGCGTCTCTCTGCATGCCCGTGGAGCTGTGCCCGCAGTGCCGGAGGCGGGTGGCTCCTGGTTAGACCCACCTTCTTCCCGGCCGGGTCCCAACCCCACAGCAGCTGCTCTGAGCCTCAGTGAAGGAACGAAATCACCCACATCTCCTCATTCACTCTCTTCCTGCTGTCACCCCCAGCATTGTTGCTTGGGACAAAAGCAAACCCCCGGGATGGACACATGGTTAGAGGGATGGGTGCGAACTCTCCTGTCCATACACTTTTTGGATAAAACTCAGACAAAACCAGCCAGCGCCTTCTCTCCCTGCCTCTGGGGTTCAAGCGCCACCTGCCTGTCTCAGTTCTTAGCTGCCCTTTCGAGGGATGGTTCAAAGGCAGGGAGGCTGCAGAAGAATTCAGAACCGAGGCACGGTTTTCTCTCCAAAAGGCTGGGTCCGCTGTCTCTGGGAGACACTAACGGCTGTGGGACCCTCGTTCCGCCTCGGTCCCAGGCACCAGAGCCCCCGCACACTGGCCCTGTGCGGCCAGAGCCTCCCTCCCGCGTCCTCGTCCCTGTGCGTCTCCGGCTCCCCAGCCACGCTGACGGCTTCACACTCTCACGCCCCCTCGCCTGGGCAGAGGGGCCTCTTCCTGCAACGCTGTTGGCTTGCTGGGGCCGCTGTAACAAACCCCACAGACGGGGGAGGGGGCTGAGCCTTGGAGATGCCGCGACCAAGGTGAAGGTACTTAAGGCCACGGGGCTGGACACTTAAGAATGGCTCAAATGACAAATTTTATGTGTACTTTATCACAATTAAAGGGAAAGGCCTTCTGCATCTCAGGTGAGAACTGGCCGACATGAACATCCTCTCTGACAGCCAGCCTCCACCAGGGACGCCAGGGTCCTGGGCCCTGGCAGGGAGGACCCGCAGCTGGGCACTGTGAGTGAGCAGGCGGGTGTGAGGGGTCCCAGCTGGCTGCCCGCACGTCCTCAGTGGAGAAATCTGGTAATGACGTATGTGCACAGTGCCTGGCCCCTCGCAGGAGGGAGTGCAGGGCGTGTGGCCCTTCTCCCGGGCTGTGCTCCCGGGCCCTGCTCCCAGGCTGTGCTCTGATCCAGGGGACTGGCCAGGCCCCAGTGGGGGGAAGTAGGGGCACCCCGTGTCTGCCTGCCTTTCCCACAACTCCACTTAGGACCAACATCCCCTGGGAAGCCCCACCCCGAGATCCACGGATGGCACCTAGGAGTCTGCATTTCACAAGCGCCCTGGCCGCTCCCATCTGGACTGAGGGACCACAGCTGGAGAAACTGCTTTAGAACCCCCACAGCTGGCGCGTCACCCTCACCACAGCCCAGCAGAGCAAATGCTATGAGCCGCGCCTTTAAAACATGTACAACTTCACTGAAGCGTGACTTATAACACAAATCTTACCCATTGGAAGTGCATCTCAGAACCGCTGTGAAGATGCACAGGGTCTGGTAAGTGCTTCATAAACTGTTAAGCACTGTGCACACACTGGGATTTATCATTACGGCGGATCACTGCTGTTTTTACTGCACGAGCCGTGCTATTATTACGGTGGGGCGTCCTGGCATCATTCGCGTGAAGGGCTCTAGAGGGGCTGCTGGGGAGCAGTGCGCCTGGCTGCAGTATCCGGGCGCCTCACCTTGACACAGGTGGAGAGCAGGTTGTTGCTTTATTATTATTATTTAAATTTTATTTGGAAATAAGCTCACACTGCAGCAAAATTAGGAGAATAAAAGCAGCGCAACGAACACCACACACCGTCTGCCTGGAGCCCATCGCGGCTAACGCTGTATCCTGTTTGTTTTGTCCTTTGTTTCCTGCCCCCGCTTTCTCTCCCCCCTCCTTCTCGCTCCCCGTGCGGCTGCGTGGCCTCCCCCAGCCGTCCGAGCCCGGCTGCCGGCGTCGGGCCCTTCGCCCGCAGCAGCAGAGCAGCTCTCTCAAGTAACCCGGCGAGACGATCACCACGACGCTGGCTCCTTTCTCTAATCTGCCATCAGATTCCCATTTTGCCAGTCGACCTGACAACGTCCTTTCTCACCCTCTCTCTCCAGCTAGAATCACTCTAGGATCAGAGATCGCGGTTTCTGTCTCTCGCTTTCTTCTCCTCTCGTCTGGTTCCTTTCCGCGGTCTGTCTTTGTCTTTCATGTCACGGGTGCTTCGGAAGACTGCGCTGTTGCTGGGTTTTTTTTAATAGAACAGTGCTCCTCGGGGTTTGCCTGCCGGCTCCTCCTGATGAGGTTCTCTGCTGCTGCGCCACACGGAAGATGTGTCTTGCCCAAACTCCGTATCCGGAGCACACGGCCTCCACCTGCCTCTCGCCGGCGATGCGTGTTTGATGAGCTGGTTGAGGAGCTGTGAGCTCTGCCCGCTGCAGGAACGCTCCGCATTTCCTTGCAACTCATAAGCAGCCTGGGAAGGAGACAGTTTAAGACCATGGGAACAGTCTGCTTTTCAAGACCTCCCCCTGGATGCTGCCTGCATTAATGACTTGTTGATCCAATCTTAAGTTGCCAAATGTTGATTTTCCATCCCAGCGCTGCGTGCACATTTACCACTTGGCATCAGGTATCCCAGTAAAGCGACAGCTCTTCTGTCTTGTCTGTCTGTCACCCACCCGTCTACCTACCCACCCACCTGTCCCGCTGCCTGCCGTGTGTGCACGCGGGTTTGTAGGGACGGACGGATGGATCTACGCAGCTACGCGCGTCCCTGTCCGCCTGTGTATTGTGTACATGTGTGGGTAGGTAGGTAGGTATGTTTCTATCATTAGTATGAACATCTGTCATCCACCGGGATCCTTATTTTGATGCTCAGATCACTCCAGACCCTGGCCACTGAGCGCCCTGGCAAGCCGGCTCCTGGGTCTGGGTGACATGCCACCTTTTCCCCGCACTTCCTTACTTTCTGGCATAACAGGATGTTGCGGGCTATGTAGTGCATTCCTGCCCCAGACCTAAACGCAGCCATTTCTCCGAGAAGCCTGGTTCCTTTCTGGGGGCGATGTCTTCGAAACCAGGGTCCGGGCGCCAGGGGTCATCAACACAGGCTCTCAGACCGAGCGGCAGCAGAGCCAGGACCCGTGCGTGCGTGTGGTCTGCAGACAGGCAGGCCCACGTGCGTGCAAACACGCTCCCCGGGCATGTGCAGCGACGGTGACGTCACACTGAGAACTCGGACTCGCTCCCTCCCCGCGAGGAGCTCCCGCTTCTCCCTCCCGTCCCGGGTCCCGTCTCCCTTCTTCGGCTACAGTGACGCCGAGGGACGTGCCCTTCCCCAGACGTGGCCCACTTCGCCCCCGCTGCTTCCCCCCCCCCGCCCCCGGTGCAGGGCGCCCAGACCAGCACTCGGCCCGAAAGGTCCTTGGGTTTGTCTTTATTTTCTTTCTGGTGTCTCACGTGCCTGTGTCCTTTACATGGGATACGACTGAGTTTGGTTTTTTCCAGTTTCCTTTCAAGTTTATCTTCCCCTTTCTCATCCTCGCTCATTGAATAAAGTTGAGTTAATGTGTAGAACATTCACCTGCTTCCACAGGCAAACTGCACAGCGAGAGGGTACAGCTCAAGTGACAGAGCGCGTGCTTGGCACGCATGAGGGCCTGGGTTCAACCCCAGGGACCTTTATTAAAAAATAATTAAATAAATAAACCCCATTAACCCCCCCAAAAAAACTAAACTAAAAAATAAAAATTAAATTTTAAAAACTGCACAGGTGTCATCAGAGGAGCGCCACACCCCACCCGCAACCTGGCAGGGGACGGATCTCATCTGCTCCTTGCTTGCTTGCCCCGAGCGTCTTCCTATAAAGACAGGCAGTCGTGTGTGCAGTTTCCTGTTCCCCTTCTTTATTGAGCACAAGGGAGCACGCTTTTGGGCTGCTTCACACTCAGATTTTTTTGCTTCGTAATCCCCCCTGGAAATCACCCCACAGCACTTCTGGGAGACCGCCCTCCTCCAGGCCGCAGCGCCCCCCTCGGGTTCCTGTAACCGCCACCGTTTTGCAGTTACGAACGTGGCTGTGATGAACACCTGTGCGCCTCTGTATGTTGTGTTGTTGGGGGCGTGGCTCCAGGGTGAGTGCCCAGAAGTGGGGCTGCCAGGTCGGAGGACAAACCGCACGTGGATCTGTCAGACGCGGTGCACCCATCGGGGGCGCCCGCCTGCGTCCCCGCCAGCAGTGTCCGAGCCGGCCTGCCTCCCCACGGCTCACCAGCAGGGCCTGGTGCCGAACTTCCGAGCCTCCCCCCGCCCAACGGGGGAGCAGCGGTACCTCGGCCTGGCTTCCGTTTGCGTCTCTCTTCATGAGAGGGCTCGACGAGCTTTCCGGTTGTCCGAGGGCCACTTTCACATCGCCTGGGGGGGCTGTCTTCCTTCCAGCTTGCCCCTTTGTCTCTGATTTTTGTGCTTTTGCTTCTCAACTTTTAAAAGTTTTTTATACACCAGAGACATTCATCTTTTACCTATGAATTAAGTTCCAAATATTTTCTCCTTTCTTTTTGTTTTTTAATTGACGTTAGTCAGTTTAAACTGTTGTGTCACCTTCTGGTGAACAATGTGATGTTTCAATCGTACCTGTACACACATATATTTGTTCTCATATTCTGTTTCGTTACAGGTCACTCAGCTACTGAACAGAGTTCCCTGTGCTGTACAGAGAAACCTGCTGTTCATCTGTTTCATACACAGTAGTTAGTGTCTGCAAATCTCTATCTCCCAATTTATCCCTCCCCACCCACAGCGCCCCCAGGAACCGTAAGTTTGTTTTCTAAGTCTGTGAGTCTGTTTCTGTGTTGTAAATAAGTTCATTTGTGTCTTTTTCTTTTTTTCCAAGATCCCAGGGGCAAACGGTCTCCTAGGGTAGCTTCCTTCTCTTTCGGGCTCAGCTCACTTGATGCCGCTCTCCAGGTCCCGCCACGCTGTGCAAGTGTCTCCTAGCTTGTCTTTTATTTTGCTTATTTTTTTCATGCAAAATTTTTTTTTTTTTTTTTTTTTTGGCGGACAAATCTATCGCTATTTTCTTTGTTGGAGCTGGGTTTCACTCACAGCTAGGCAGCCTCTCTACACTCTGCTTGCAGAAGGCTTCGCCCGCGTTTGCTCCTGGTATTTGTATATTCAAGCCGTGTACGCTTTGATCTCTGCTCCTGAGTTTTTCTTGCTCCTGGTGTGAGGAATGGATGCCATTTTATCTTCTGCCAAACGACTGTCTGCTTGTCCCAGCACCGCTTTGCCTGGCAGATCGTGATCGCTGTGGCGAACTGAAACCCGTGCTTCACCACGCGCCGGACTCCCCTGCGGCGGATCGGCCCCCTTCCCAGCCCCGTGGCCCCGGGGTGCGTGGGTCCGTGCCTGGGTCATCACGGCACCGCCTTCAGGAGGCGTCTGTGCGGCCCCGCCGCCCCGGCTCCTCGCCGCGCGCTTAGCTGTCCTTGCCTGTTTGTTTTTCCACAGGAACTTTCTATCAAGCCTTAGCTTCGTGGAAAAAAAGCTCGTTGGAATTTTTATTAGGATCAAATTTATGCCCCAAACCAGGGAGAACCGACATCTTGATGATGTTGGAGCGCCCTGACTTTCTATTTTGGGTGTTTTTTGTGCCTTGCAGGAGGGCTTTATGGCTTCTTTCACACGGACTGTGCCCAGTCCTCGGTCAGCAGCCCACTGTGGGCTGGGCAGCAGGGCTCCGTTCTCTGCCCAGCCCTCCCGATCTCCCTCCCACCCCTGCCCTCTGACCTGGGTGTCCACTTTGAGGGGCCTCTTGCCTCCAGCTTCGCTTTGTGTTTGGCTGATAGGAAGGCCCTCGGAGAGCACAGGATGAGGTGAGACATTGGGGTTTATCGCCTGGCTTGCTGCCTGCCAGCCCCGGTGCCTCACTGTCCATGGTTCATTTTCTTTGACTCCCTGAAGACACCTGCAGTTTCACCCTCTTCATCACCTGCTGGTGTGGGCTACCCACCCCCCCCTCACCTGCCCCAACCCCCAGGGTGACTGGCCCTAATAGAGCTCATCAGGATCTCCCCACGGGCATCTTTCCAGAGCCACAGGGCTGCTGAGCTGGGGGTGATGTGGTGACCGCCACATGTGCCCTTAGTGGACAGCAGCCTGCACTGGGGCAGAGAGGCTGGCCCTGCTGCACCCAGGCTTCAGTGGTACCTGGGTCTGTCCTGTCCCCGGATCCTCGGTGACCCAAGCTCATGACATCTCAGGCTGTGTTTGGTCTCGGCATCCGTAGCTGAGAGGTTGCGGTGGACTCAGACTCAGGGACACCCTTCTTGGGGGGACCACACGTCCTCCCCACCTTTCACAAGAGCCCCTCGTGCCCAGGCTGTGACCATCCAGTCTTCAGGCACCTGCCTGCACAGGACGGATAAATGATGGCGTGGTCACCCCGTGGTCACCCGTGGCCAGTTGAGGGTCTGCACTGTGGGAACTGGAGTGACCTCCCGCAGGAGACCTCCAGTGTGGCTGTGGGCGAGGATGGAGGACACCTCGCTCACGGGGCACTTGCTCTGCGGCCAGTGCCTCACACACTTCATCTTAGCTGATTCCTGAACCCCTCAGGATGCCCACGGCCCCCTCCCCGCCTTACTTCACAGGTTGGGCAGGTGAGGAACTCACCTTGCAGGCAGGGCCGGATTTGAGCCCAGATGGTTCTCTCCGCTGGCGTCTCTACCTGTGGGTTTGTCTCCGACATCCACCTGTGAGGCTGAGAAGGGGGCTGGTTTTCACCTGGATGTGGGGTGACGAGACTTGTGAGGTGTCCTGAAGACACCACGTGCTGGTTAGAGCAGGTCGCTGTGCTCTGATCGAGGGCTGGAGAACTGGCCCGCTGCCTCCCTCCCAGCCTGTCCCGGCGACAGTCCTCGGCCCCAGGCTCCTGGTTTCATCACTTGGTAGGGTGGCTCCAGAGGCACACGAAGTGCTTGAGCTGCTGAGTCTCCTCCCCAGAGCCACACTTCTGGAGCTTTTAGAAAGAGCAAGCATCTTACTTTTAAAACCGCGATTGTCTGTATTTTGTTTATTCTACACCTGCCACCAGCGTTTAACACACTGCTGCTCAGGGACCCTCCCAAGGGACCCTCCCAGGAGGGCAGGTGTTCCTCAAAAGTGCAAGTGTCTCCCCGGGAGGGCAAAAGTCCTCCTTCCCTGAACAAACACCGTGCACCTGCTGTGCATCGTGCGTGCACCATGAGGGTACTTTGTAAGCCTCCCCACCCAAAAGCGGCAAGTGTCTCATTCAGTTAATATCTACTGAGAGTTTATCCTAAACCAGGGGCTGTGGTGTACGTCCAGTAACTCATTTGGTCTTCAAGCCAACCCTCTGGGGTAGATACTATGATCATCTCGATTCCACAGATGAGGAGCAGAAGCCCAGAGAGGTTCAGAAAGTTGCCTGGAGACACACAGCGAGGAAGCATCAGAGCTGACTTGTATGCTTCTTACTGACAGCCTGCCTCCTGGGTCACACTGTCTACTGTGCTGTGTAAACTGGCAGTTGCACACTCAGGCCCAGCGATGCCCTTTGGAGAGGACCCCGGCTCCCTCAGACCAGGCGTGGCCGCCTCTCCCGGCAGGCAGCCCCGCCCCGCCCTGGCCCTTGTGCTGCTGCACCAGCTCGGAGGGTGGGTCACCGCAGCCCCCCTCTAGCTTGCACCCGCCCGTCAGGCTGGAGGCGGGCAGTCCAGCCTCTGTCTAGGTTCCAAGCGGCCGCCCCTCTGTCCGCAGCAAGCCCAGGGAGGAGGCTCGGCGGCAAACACAGCGCACTGACGCTGGCAGAAGCGCCTGCGAAGCTCCGTGGACGCGACAGCTGCTCTCCTGCAGTGCTGGGGACGCGGGCCCCCAGCAGCTCCGGGCCCCGCCTGCCCACCCAGCTGCGGAGGCCAGTCGCGCTGGGCCGGGGCTGCGCAAGGAGATGTTTGGTTCGAGCCCCTGCGTGAGGCTAGTCCAGCTCGGCAAGGGGCGGGCAGGCCCCTTCCCGCGCACAGCTGTTTTCGGGAACCCAGGGGGTCCCCTCATCCGATACCAGAGGCCCGTCCTGAGCGCTGTTCCCGCAAACTCACGCAGGATCCAGGAAGGGGTGCGGGCAGGGTCCAGGGCCTGTCCCTCTCACGGGGAGCTTCCTGTCCAGCAGACAGTCACGGGGAGGGGACGTGGGACCGCGAGTCCCTGGACACAGCTCAGTGCCGACGACTGCCCGGAGGACCCAGCGCCAGCTCGCAGGCCGGGGCCCACGGCCACCCTGCCGGAGCGCTCCTGAGAGACCGGCAAGCCGGGGGCTGTGCCCATGCGCGGGGCTGGCGCCTGGTTGGGCCATCCACCTCCGAACGGAGAACTCGCTGCTCGTGGGGGCTGCTCTGCTGACCCCCTGGTTCTCCAAAGCCCCTTGCCCCACCCCGGGGTCATGGAGCACAGGGTAAGGGCGGGGCTGAAGACCCACAAGAACTAGGGCCCCTGACCTCCCCAGTCTTTCACTTGGTGGCAGGAGGGCCTGTGTGCATGCTGGTCTTTGGGGACCACACGGCCAGAGGGTGGGTCACAGCATCTGACTTGGAGGTGGGTTTGGCAGGAGGCGGCATGAAAGGAAGCAGGGTGGGAGCAGAGGGAGAGCGCATGGCCTTGGGGCTGAGACGAGACCTTCCTTGGCCCCTGAGCTCCCTGGGGGCCAGGCCCAGTGGGAGCTGTATTTTAGGGCATCGGTGATTGAGCTTCTGGCCTCATAAGGAGGGATACAGCAAGAAGCCTGCGGGCTTAGCCACACTGGAAATGAAAGACTGTGCACACAGGAACGTCAGAGCTTCAAGTACTCATTGCTGCCCAGTCCTCCCCGACACCCTGTCCTGCTGTGGCTGGGAGCAGCTGGGAGCCCAGGGTTGATGCTAAACCTTGAGCCACAAGGATGGGAATTCAGTCCAAACAGTTGCTGGCACCTGCACCTCCGAGACCTCGTGGAAATTGGATGATCAGCTTTCACTGGCTTCACTGGAGTATCATTTCCTTGTCTTCTGAAATCAATTTCACCAAAGCCAAAGCTTTAGATCAGGTTAAACAGCTACTGAAACACGAGGGATGGAATCAACCAGCCAACAGCAAGCTTTCTCTGGAACTGACTGCAGCAGAAAGGGAGGTGTCAAAGCACTGGGAACCACAGATGGTTCCATGGCCTCAGGATGGAGCAGGGCCATGCTTTATTCATCAGTCCCTGACACAGAGGGGTAGCAGGAAATGCTAGCGACTGGCCGTGAGCACATGCTGGTGAACGCATGAATAGACGTATGGACGAATGGGTGTCAAGAAGAGAGCCTATTAACCTCCACCGTGGGTATGATGACGCTGGCCTTGCCTGCCTCGGAGGTGTGAACCGAGGGCCCAGTGAAGCATCACCGTGCAAGGCGAAAGGCAGAGGAGCCAGTCAAGTCCTGGAGCAGCGGAGGGAGGAGCTTCCGCCCAGGGCCGGGGTTCTTTCAGGGGAGAGTCACAAAACTTTTCCCGTGTTTTCGTGAGGTCCCGCCCCCAGCCTGGGGGCAGGAATACCAGGTGAGGCCCTAACCAGGGGCCAACGCTGAGGCAGAGACAGGAAGAGTGAGGGGAGCAAATTCCAAGGGCGCTGCTGACTCTGACCTTGAAGTCTGGCCATTGTGAGGCCCCAGAGAGCTCCCGGGCCCTCCTCTGGGGAGCAAGGGGACCCTGTGAGAGGCTGGCCATCACGCCTGGGCTAGGCCAGAGGCAGGATGCTGTGGTCTGCTGCGCAGGGTGGGCCAGGGGCCCAGGAGACGAGCGAGGCTAGGGAGGGGCCCCAGGCCAGCATGCGTTGCAGGTGTCCCAGGCATCGTGGCTGTACCACCGGGGAGATGACCAGATTTGTGCCACAGACTCTTCGGAGGGAAAGGGGCTGTGACTTCCCCCTACCCTGGGGGGGCTAGAGAGGCAGCATCTACCAGGTAATTGTCAGCTGAGTGCAGGTGTCCCCACCGCAGCCCTGAACGGGCTCTCTGGCTGTGGCTGGTGCAGGAGGCAGCGGGCAGGGGTGCTCCCGCCACTTGCTGACCAGCCACAGGGCGGGGAGCTGGAGCCGGGGCGGGAGGAGGGGAGAGGCTGCTCCTCCTGGGCTGGGGGTCAGTGCCACACAGAGGGTTCGCCCTGGGACCACTGGCCAGCGAGTGGAGCCCTGGATCATTGGTAACTGTGCTCGGGGCTGCCAGAAATGTGTGTTGGTCTCCATCAGCCTCCACGGGACCTCCAGCAGGCAGAATGCCACATCTGGCTCCTTCCTTTTCTGATTACAAATCCTACTGCAGAGACTTGGGAAAACAGAAGAAGAGGCAATGAACATAAAAAATCGCCTGCACTCCACCCTGTGCACTCGTGGCCGCGACCGCGGCAGAAGCCCCCCCGGGCCGTGACCTGGGTGGGCAGGGACAAGGCTCTTGAGACTGGCATCAGGTCATCCTCAATCCCTGTCCTTAGGTTGCAAATGAACTGAAAATCCATGGTGCTCTGGAAGCATCTGGACTTCAACTACGTGGTGAAAAGTACAAATGTGGGAGAGGGGAGGTCCCAGGCACCAGCTGAGAGATCCCCGACTAACTTGGGGGTCTCTGGTGGCTTGCTCCCCAGCCATCCTCTGGGACGACGGGGACAACCCCCAGTTGTGCTGCAGGGGGGCTGAGGGCAAGCACGGCCAGCACCCGCCCTGCTGCTAGACCCCCAGGGCCCCTTACTGGGTGGTCTGGGGAGCGGGTGGAGGTGGCGCCTGCAGGGCCAGCACACAAGCCCTGCACACAAGGCTCCCTTGCAGATGTGAGCATAGACCACTCCTAGAGACCCTCCTTCTCGACTGACAGGGAGAAGATGGGGGTCTGAGGCCCAGGGAGGGACAAGCTTGCCTGAGGTCACATGCTGACATCAGGACCTGGCTCTGAGCGTGGGGCTCACGGTGGAGGAGAAAGCCAGCTGGGCCACGTGCAGAGGGGCACGATGCTTTCTGGTGTCATCATGACTTTCTTATTCCCTGGGAAAGAAGAGATGAAAGCCACACCAGCTGGGTTTAAGACGGAGGTTTAAGTGTTTTGATTTAAACCGTCCCATAATTGGGGAGAAGTTTGCACCGGTCAACACAACCTGCCTGGGGGCCATTCCTACATCACCTGGACTGGACTGGACTGGGCTCTGAGCCCATGTGAACAATTCGAGGCTGTGAGCCCAGACCACTCCCACCCTCTCTCGTCTTCATTGCGTCCTGGGGCCGAGGAGTTCGAGGAAAGGCACATTCTTGCTTCTTGGGAGCCTGAAGGAGCAGCCTCGGGGAGGGGCAGCCCCAGGCCTGTGGGTGGCTTGGGCACAGCCCTGAGTCTAGCTCACCGCAGCCTTCCCTACGGCCACATCCTGCATCCACAGCCGTATCCACCTCGAGGGAGAGCGCCGGCCTGAGCACCGGGGCTGGATGGGGGGTGAGGACAAAGCGCGATGACTGCCGGTCAGACTGTGGGCCTGACACTCGGGGCCCCAGCATGAAGTCTGTCTGTGCCCCTTGCCACCGGCCGAGTGCCCTCCATGGAAAATCACTCAGCACTCCGTGCCTCAGTCTCCTCTCTGTACAATGGGAGTGAAGACTTGCTTATCTCTCAGAGTGAAACACAACGTGCTTGGCACGTGCTGGTGATGGAGCCCCTCTTCCCCCTCCCTGTTCGTCTCCCTTTGTCGCTGTTGTCCTTACTGAGGGGCCTGGCGGGTGGGGAGAGAGGACTGGGGGGTGCCGTGCAGAGGCCGCCCTGGATGTGCCCCGGCAGGATCATCGGTCAGGGTGTGCTTGCTACAGGGTGGGGGGAGGGGGACGGGAGGGGTTTCGGTCCCCTCCCACGGCGCCCTCAGAGCCGCTGTCCCCCGGAGGGGTGCAGGCCGGCGTGTGGTCCTAGACATTGGGACAGGCGTGGTCTGAGCCAGGAGGGCTGGCTCTCCCCCCTCCTGCTGCTGCGCAGGCTGGGCAGGCACCCCCAGCTCCCGGCCCGCCCCGTCCCCTAAAGACGGAGCCTAGCGCAGGGGTTCAGGCGAGATGCCCTCCCCGCCCCTTGGACTCCCCGGGCAGACGACAGGGCCGAGCGGGCTCCCTCCTTCAAGACACCTTTGCCAGCAAGACGCCCAGCGGGAGGCCGGCGGCGCGCGCTGGCACGTGGTGGTGGTCGGTCGGGACAGGGTTTAAGTCGCTTCCACTGACCGCGCTGTTTGCTCACCTCTTCCTCCCGTTTCATCAACTGCGTTGCATTGTTTGGGGGGTTGATCCTTTAAAAATAAGCGATTAACCAGACCCCTTCCTGGAGCGCCTGCCGCGCGGCTGCGGGCGACCGTCCCGCGGCGGGTGGGTCGGCTTGCCTCGGCGGCCCCGCGAGGGGAGCCCGGAGCCGGCGCCCCCAACATCGGCCCGCGGCGGAGGGCGACCGGCTCCGGCTCCGGGGCCGGAAAGAGGCGGCGCCGCCAGCAGCCCCGTGGCGAGGCCGTGTGCCGCCCAGCGCGCGCACTTCGCGTGCTTCTCTTACTTCACCCTTGCAAGAACGCAGTCGGGAAGGTTCTTCCCCCACTTAATCGATGAGGAAATGGGGCTCAAAACAGTGCCTGCGGTTCCCTCCCCCTGCCCGCTGCCCTCCACCGGCCTGCACGGCACCCTCAGCCCAGCCCACCCTTGCCGGGAGGGCCCCAGCTTCCTCAGAGGGCAAAGGAGGCCGTTGCCTTGGCAACGAGGTCCTTCCGCCTCCCTGGGCAGGGCTGGCTTCATTGCCCAAAGCCCCTCCCGAGACCTCCTCTGGGGCACAGCTTAGCCCAGTGTCCCCAGAGCCTCGAGGGACGCAGGGCTCTGGGCCCCACGCGGGGCCCCCACCCTTGGGGGCCGTGGGTGGAATTTGAAGCTCCAGAAGTATTCTTAAAAAGCACCCATGCGGCTTGGTTAAAACTCCTAAAATAATTGCAGTCAAGCAATTACTCCCTTTAAAGGCGTTTGGAGGTGTTGAGATCCAGGCTCACATTTTTCGTGATGAAAGCAAGCCCCTTTGTGCTGCGGAGCCCGGGGCGGGGGCGGCTCGGCATTGGTGCGCCCCTCCCCTCTTCTTGGCGCCCACTCCTCCCAGCCGTGCCTGGAGCCTGAGGATACGAGGAAAGGCAAAGGGAGGAGGAAGGCAGCACTTTCTCAGGTCCCAGCGAGGAGGAGCCTTTGCAGGGAAGGCGTTTCCCCGACGGCACCTGGCTTGCCAGCGACTGCATCCCACTCCAGCCCCTCTGCCTCGGTCAGGGAGGGCAGCCAGGGGACGTGCTGAGGGGGCAGGTCCACCGTCTCGGTGTCCCCCCACCCCCTTCCTGTCTCTCTCCCTCCTTTCACTCCTCACAAGGCACCTCCTCTGCGCTCACATTTAAAATCAGCAGGGATACAAGGCAGCCCCTGCCCTCGGGAGCTCCAGGAGACAGACAGACCACATGGGGTGGGGTTGTGACAAGGAGGGCCGGGGTGCGGGAACAGAGGGGGTGCCTGTCACTACCTCTGGGACCCAGGGAGCCTTTCTAGAGGAGGCAGGTGAAATACAGGTTACCCTGTGGCCAGGCCCCCTCCCTCCCCCAGGGCCTGGCCAACAGAATGGGTGGAGGGAACAGACTGTGTCCTGAGTCCGAGCCTCGAGAGGCCACACTTGCTTCTACACGTCAACCTTCTGGAGCCTCTGACCTCCCCTGTGAGGAGGGCCTGCCCGGGGGGACGGGGACGGGCACAGCAATGCTGACGTGAGCCCACAGCCTGGATCCCCAGCTGCGCTTAGCTCAGGGTAGCCAAGCCCTAGCCAAGCACAGGCTTGTGAGTAAGAAGCAAATGCTCTGTCGTAAGCCTCTGAGTTGTGATGGTCTGTTACTCAGCATTACCGAGACCAGAGCTAACCTATGCAAAGTGACACTTGTTCTACACTCTTACATCCAGCAGGGGTGGCTGGGTGCAGAGGGCACCCCAGGCAAAGTAAAAGATGCAAACAGGGAAGGAGTGTGCTGGGCTTCAACTGGGGGTCTGGGCCCCACCTGGGCTCTAGAGGGAGGAGGGAGGGGACATCCTCAGGGTCTGCCCCAACCAGGATGGGGGATGCACCAAACCAGGGAGACTTTCCCCTGCCCACCCCCCACCCACCGGGCTCTGCTGGGCCTTCTCCCTCGGAGCCCATCTCTTACCTAAAGACTTCTCTTTGGGGTCCCCCATCTCCTGTGATCTCCCCATGAGGAGTGTGGACTGCAGCCCAAAGTGATGAGACTCGATTCTCCACCCAGCCCCCACCTCTGGGCCTGGCCTGTGCTGTCCCCTCCATCTGGAAGGACAGCCCCCTCCTTGCCCCTCCTTCCCACAGTCCCCTCTGCCTGTGACACTCCACATCCTTCAGAACCTCGCTCACATGCCACCCTTGGTAGGACAGGTCTCCCACTGGCCAGCAGTCGCCTCAGCCTCCCGAGTGGGCAGCTCTCCACCTCTGTCCAAAGGCCTCGAGCACTTTCTGTCTCGTGACAAAATCAGGCATCGGTCAGAGTGACACTGCTGCCCAGACGCTCAGATGCCGTGTACCTGGACCACCAGGGCACGTGCAGGGCGCAGAGTCCCAGATCACACCGCCAGAGCACCGGCTCCATTTGGTCCAAAGGTGGGGCTAACCCTGGGGCCCGTGTCTGCTCAGCTGCGCACACAGAGAAGCAGTGACCCAGGCCACCAGGACGGCCAGCGGTGGCCTCACCCCCGCACCCCACGCACACCCGGCAGGGCACGCAGCGGGCTGTTTGTCCAGTGACGCTGGCCTTCTCCAGCACCAGAGCTCTGTGCCCAGAGGACATTCCAAGCTGTCAGCTTTGGAGATGAAGAAAAATGGGCTGTTTCGCCCTTTAGAAGAAACACTCCATTTTGGCCCCATTACTTGGCTAACTTACTCCACTGCGGCCTGGACCCCTGCCTGGGACCCAGGAGGGTGGAGGGAACACAGACCCAAGGGGTGCAGGCCCGCAGGCCCTCCTCGTGGGCTCTGGGCGGACTTCTGCCTGCCTGCTGCCCCATAAGCTGTCAGGCACCCCCCCGCCAGGATCCCCCCAGGATGCGTCCAGGATGTGGGTCCTGATGGGCCAGGCTGCCGGGATGGGCTGATCCCTGATACTCAAAGGCTTAAGGGTCACTCAGCCAGGGCATTAGGAGACCTCCCCTGCTCCCACTCCCCCCAGCCCTGCAGGTCCCAGCCCCCCAGGGGGCTGGCCGAAGCCTGGGATTCCTCCTTCAGCCTTGCTTCCTCCTACAAGAACCAAACACACTCCCTGCACACTCATGTCCTGGAGTCACAGACCCTGTCCGACCCTCGGGGCCCTGCGCACCTGTCAAGGTTACCCCTTCTCCTCCCAGCCCCGACCCCGACCACAGCCCAGGAGCCAGCAGCTCCCGCAAGGCCGTGCCCCACCCAAGATCCAGACAGTCTGCACCAGCCACGAGGCTGCTCCTGGGTGAGCTGGGGGCCGCAGGGTCACGGCTGCAAACAAGGTCCAGGTTCCCGTCCCTGGGCTCCTAAACACCAAGGAGCAGACGTGTGGTTAAATCCAAAGAATGAAATCTGGTCCACTCCAGTTTCTAATAGCATTTGTTTTTCAAACAGCCTGCAGCCCTCAGCACGGAGAGTGGAAATTTTATGCCTTGGAAGAGAGACCTTTCACTCCCAGGCCTTAAACAAAAAAGCCTGAATCTTTCCAAAACAAATTAACTCCCAATTAGCCAGCTTGTCTCAAAAGGGAGAAAAAGTGGAAAGTAAACATCACTTGATTCCTTCCATGTATTTAAACATTACTTTTAACAATAAGAGCAGATATTTACGCACACAGGCGTTAAAACCCGAGGGCTGAGCAATTAGCCCTGCCTTCCAAAGCACCGTTTACTGACTTGTTAAGGAAAGCACCAATTTCTCAGATAAATAAACCATTCTGAGCTCGGCTGTAAACTGATTTTTTACATTTACTTAAATTACACCACGACTATTCCAGGACATTCTTATTTTATCTCTTCGGGAGAACAGAAACGAAAGCTCTAGCTCACAAATTTGCTTTCCTTGCCTCCGCCTTAAGATGCACTCAGTCCTCGATTCACTCATTCTCAAATCTCTCCCGTGTCTGCTGTGTCCCGGGCGCCGTGCTGGGCGCCGGGGTGTGCGTTGGTGGGTACAACTCTGCAGATCTCTCTGCACTTGCTGTCCTGCTTCCAGCCCACCGCAGAGACCAGAGAAATGGAAGCTGTGCCTAAGTCCGAGGCAGGGCCGCAAAGCGGGGCCGTGCGCCCTCCAAAGACCCAGACTGCGCGGTCTGCGTGGGACGGAACTGAGGAAGGCCCGCCCGACACAGGCAAAGCCAGAAGGGGGAAGGCAGGGCGACCGGGAGGACACAGAGGCGAGAAAGGCCCCACGGACGCGGGGACAAGCAGGCGCAGGGGAGGTGGGCGGTGACGGGGCGGGAGTGAGCGCAGCTGGGGAGGCGCGGGCCGTGCCTTCGTGAGCTGCGGGGAGCCGGCTGGGCTTTGGGGCAGTCAGGGAACTGTTCGAGTGAAGGCTGTTCATTCTCCTGAAAATGATTATCAAGGCAATACATGACTGCAGGAAAAAAATTCAGATAATACAGAAAAGCGTACAGAAGAAAACGGAAATCACTCCAGATCTCACCACCCAGAATCTCCCCTAGCTTTTTGGTAAACGTCCTCCCAGACAGACCTCTGAATGTGCACGCAGGTTCACCAGCATCGGCAGACTCACGATCTACCTGGCGTCCCGCAAACTGCTCTTGTATCCTGGATGGCTTTCCGTGCAACAGACACAGACCTGCTCGTCGCTTGAAACCGCACGGTGTTCCCAGCAACGATGGACCCAGACACGAGCAGTGGGTGCCCTGGAGGAGCACGTGTAGCTTTGCCCGGCTTTTCGGGCTCACAGACAGCGCTGCAGAGAGCGTCCCCCTGCACAGAGCCCTGCCCGTGGGAGGCGGCAGAGTCAGGGAGCAAACAGCCCGAGGTAGCAGGCTCTGCTCTGGGTGGCGCTGGGGGGCGGGGAGGAGCATGGGGTCAGGTAATCAGACCGAGGGTCACAGAACCTGATCCCCGTACGACGGACCATCGCAGACCCTGGGGCTCCAACATCAGAGAGGGCCTCCAGCACAAAAGACAGAAACGCAAACCCAAACTGCCAAGGAAACTGGGAATAAGCAGGGAGGAGAGGAGCTCCTGGAAGAAGAGAGCGAGGCTCGCAGCCAAGGAGAGATGGTGCCGCCACGGAGTAAGACCGTGCCCCGTAGAAACGAGCGCTCGGCAGGCAACAAACATTCCTGCACATTAATTAGCTGGCGGTGGAAGATGGAGAAGGTAACAGTGAGGACACAGGGTGACGCGCGAACAGGGATTCAGGGAGAGAGCAGGTGGGGCAGAGACAGGGACGCGTGCACTGAAGGACCGTCCCCAGGAGCACGGACGCGGGATGAGGGAGGGCAGGGAGACTGGCAGCAAAGAAACGACTCTGACCCACGTTCCGGCACGAAGACCATCAGTCCGGTTCACAGGCCTCTGAGCGCTCGGCACAGGCGTGCCACAGAGCTGCTAAGCGCATCCTGGTGAAATCTCACTGCAGGGGAAACAGAAGTAGGTCACAAAAGAAGACAAGGAATCAGAATGCACTAGAACTTCTCAGCTGCATCCTGGAAGCCGGGGAGGGCGGAGCGCCCGTGGCCGAGAAAGTTCACAGGCACCCAAATTCCACAGCAGCCACACCACCACCTCCTGGTGCCGGGGCCAGACAGGGACTCTCTGGTACTCAGAGGATGCCCGGCCCCTGCGCCCCTGGCCAGGACCTCTCGGAGGACGTGTGGCACCAAAGGAGGCACTGAAACCACAAGCAGGCAGACTTGGGATCTAGGAAACGGGGGTCATCGCAGGAAAGAGACTGAGCAGCTGGGAGCAGGGGTGAGAAGGCGTCTGTCTTCCAGACGGATGTTTCTAGAGAGAAAGAGGGGCGGGACAAGCCACTTGCCACGTGAAGCACAAAGGACGGTGAGTTCATGCACACTTTGGGGAAAAGTTCAGCAACTGGTGACGGAAACACGAGAAAATGTGAACGCACCCCCCAGGGGGTGTCTGCGGCTCACCTCGGGGACAGGGGGAGGGTTGCTGAAGAGACACAGCGGGGATTTGAGTAGAGAACCGATGTGTTGATGAACTTGACTAAAAAGATTTAAGCCATAGGTTGACGAGTTGATTCATATTGAACAGTCATTTAATCCAAAATGTGATTTCCCTGCGTGGGGAGGTGGAGGCTCTGAGAGAATTCAACTTCACATCTGTCTGCAGAGAAGTCAAGGGCTGGGGTCTAAAGTGGACAGATCAGCATAAGGCAGAATGACGTGTCACCTGGAAACAGACGCGCCAAACCGAGCAGTGCAAACCGGACCCCAGACGGACGGAAAGCTGAGAGTCTTTGCTTCGTGGGGCAGGCGGGGAGGCAGATGCTTGTATGATACCCCTTGAAGAATGATTTGACTTTTTGGACATATTGCTTCGGTGAAACGAAACGTAAGATACAGCACGGGGCGTGGGTGCATGTGCTGACTCAGTGGCTGGTCAGGAGCACTGGTTTCCTCGGTCGTGTGGTTTCTGCCTGGAAAGAGCACCCAAGCGCAGGGTCCCCCCCAGGCCCCCTGGGCTCAGTGCGGCTCACTGCTGGGGGCCAGAGCCCTCGACCCTGGTTTCAGTGGTGCCAGCGTGGCCACACCCAGCGAGAGCAGAGGGAAGGAGACCCAGGGCCCTGCCTGGACCAGGTGCTGGTCTGAGGGAGGCCTGGGTGGGTGTGGACAGATGGGTCGGAGATGCCGTCCAGTGGGGAGACGGAGACCAGCAAGGGCCTGCAGGCGGGAAGGAGGCTGGCAGTTCTGGTGAGACATCTGAGGCCGCGGACAGGAATGGAGGGACCCGGGACTGCAGATAATTTGTTTACCTGATGACAAGACTGCACCCATGCTCAGCTCCTGTGGAACCCTTCCCAAATCTGGGACTAGAAAGCAATTGTATGAATTGCTCTAAGGACAGAGTTTCAGAAACGCCTCCTGGTCCCTGCCCCAAGGAGGGAGAACTGCTGGCCCGGGAGGTCCTCAGAGTCCTTGTCTGCTGGTCAGAGGACAGAGGCCACCGCCCACTCAGGATGCAGAAATTGGACATAGCTCTTCCACAGGCCATCTCCAGGGCCCACTCAGCAGCATGCCCCGGGCCCTGCCGGCCCGCACCCGCTGTCTGAGCTCGTGCTGAGACACTGGCCCGGCGGCCGCAGCTCCCAGCCGCACGCATGCTTCCCCCAAACTCGCCAGCTGCCTGTGGGAGTCCGAGGGCCCAGTCTGGCTGGCAGAAGCCCTTCCTAGCAGGGAGGTTTCTCTCTGGGTCAGGGAGCAGGCAGTCCTGTTGTCACACAAACTCCCAAGGGCCCCAGAGTTCCCAGCCTGCGTCGGGAGTCAATGTGGGGCGCCAGGCAGTGGGACGTCCCTATAACGTCCAGGCCCCCTGGACAGCGAGCCTAAGGCCCGGGGCTGGGACGACACGGCGGGGTGTCAGGGAACCCCTGCCCCACCAGTCCAAGAAGGTGCCCAGGGGAGAGGGTGGGGCCCTGACAAAGGTCGGGCGGCTGACCCCCTTCTAAGAAGGTTCCGGGTGTCTGGGCAAGTCCCTGAAGTGGAGGGTGGGGCCAGCAGATGTCTTTGAGGAATCTGGAGCTGGGGCCCCTGGCGGATGGGGGTGGCTGACTGTGGCATTTGAGTTATTGGTGTTGCTTCAAAGCGAACCTGCTTTGAAGTTCGCTAAAAATGCAGACTCCCAGGCACCCGCTGTAGCTGCTCTGGCCCCAGGGCCTGAAGTGGGCCCCGGGATCCACGTTTCATCTGTGTGCAATGTCGCTGTGGATCGAGGAGCCTTCTAAGCGGCTGCTCATGCTGTTCCTTGCCTGTAACACCCTTCTTCCTCCTCCTCCTCCTCCTCCTCCAGATGTGCAGTGTCAACTTTGCCTTCAAGATTGAGTTCCAATAGGGCTGGACCAGGTGCCTCTGCGTGTTTCCCAGGGTCCCCCTCGTTCAGAGCAGTGACCCCACAGTGTGGTCACTCCTGTCGGGTTTCCTGCACACAGTGGGGTCTCAGCAAAGGCATCGGCTGAACACATCCTTTCCCACAGGTTCTAGAAGCAGCAGTGGTAACGGCCACACGACACCCGCCCTGCAGAGCCCCAAGGCCCAGGCAGAGTCCCCAGCAGGTGCTTCCCTGAGGTTGGGGACACCCTCTGGAATGTTCCCTCCTGTTCATGACTCTGCAGCTCTGCGGGGCCTGGCCCAGCAGAGGCAGCCAAGCATGGCTGGAATCGGAGCTTGGAGGGCCCGGTCCATCCCTGCCCCTCGCAGCCTCCCCAGGCCAGAGGCCCACCTCCCGCAAGGAATGGGAGCCCAGAAGGGCCCTGGAGCCCCTGCCAGGAGAGAGGAAGGAACGACAGATACGCATGATACAGCCTGCGGAAGGGCCCGGCTCCCCAGGGACGCTGGAAAAGTTCCCCAGTGCTCAGAGCCAGATGGCCGCTCCAGGGAATTAAGCCCAGTTTGGGTTGATCCCAAAGCCAGGACACACACCTCTCAGGGGCCCTGGAGATGTTCTTTGTGCCCCAGAGCCCGGAGAGGAGGTTGAGAGCCAGTGCAGAGAGAAGGATGTGCAGGACTGGTCCCCTGGCTCCACGCCCTGAGCATGCAGGGGAACCGAGGCAGGGGGCCTGACCCTCACAGCAGCCCCGCTGTGGGCCTCCCTCTGCGCCCGGCCCGGGTTCATGGATTGACCCCTCACAGGACCCCGCGAGGCGGTAACCATACCCCTCATCGTGTGGCCGTGCCAAACTGGGTCCTCCCCTCTGCAGCCTCCCCTGAGGGGGCCCTGCCCACCTGCCCACCTGTGCGCCTGCACCCCCAGTGATGGGCATGACTGCGTCCCAGCCCACCTAGCCCTCCCTTAAGTCCAGGCTGGACGCAGGCTCCCCAGACGGCCCTCAAGCCCTGACCAACTGACGTGGACATTTTCTCGAGGCTGGAGGTGGGGGGAGGCAGGGTGAGCTGAGCTGGGCATCCCAGGATCTCATCCGGGCCTCCAGTCTTCCAGAAGCCGAGCCAGCGCAGTGCAGGCCGACGGCTGAGGATTTGGGGGCGCTGGAGGAGGGGACAGAGCGCCGTGCCGATGGAACAGGACTCAGCCGCTGCAGAGCCACGCTAACCCTGCAGGTGGACATCCACGTGGCCTGGAGTACCCGGGAGTGTGGCCGGGGCCCCTGGGGTCACCGTCAGCTCGCCATGGGCTGGCCCTTCGCTCAGGACAGCACCTGGCTAAGGCGCGGCCCCGCTGACAGGCGCAGGACCTTGGGGAAGGGAAGGTTCTCCTTGGGGCAGCTCCTCGGGCCCCCACTGGGCCGTGCAGGGAGGGAGGAAGGGGGTGGAGAGGCCCAGGGTGCAGGACCCCAGATCTGTTACTAGAGGCCTGTGGTGTGTTTTGGTCCCGGTAATTTCCTGGTTTAAACCCATTCATTTTGCTGACACTGTAAGTGTAAGTCTGAGGCCAGGCTGGCCTGCAGGGCCCCAGCGTGTGTCCTCCGGGTCAGAGGGGCTGTTATTCATCCATTCACTCATTCATTCACCCAACCACCAGGGCTGGAGGGAGGTCCCCACAGGGTGCAGACTGTCAGACTCAAGGGGCCCCAGGCGCACCTCGGGCTGGGCCAAGGAGGAGAGAGGTAGGCGCAGAGACCCCCACGGCCTCCCGCCCCCTCCCCTTGCTTGCGAGCGTCACAGCTGGCTGGCTTCACACAGCAGCCTGGAGGCTGCAAGTTCAAAACCCACGTGCAGGCGGGGCTGCCTCCCTCTGAGGCTCCGGGGAGGGTTCCTCCTTGTCCCTTCCAGTCCTGGTGTCGGCCGGCATTCTTGGTGCTCCTGGGCTCCTGGCCAGCCCACTCTGAGAAATCCTCCGTGGTCATGTGGCCCCTCCCTGTGTGTGTCCTCCCTTCCTACAAGGGTACCAGTCAGGGGACGTAGGGCCCACCCAACGCAGTGACCGCATCTCAGCTCTTCACGGCCGCTAAGACCTGTTCCACACCCTGAGGTTCTGAGTGGGTGTGAGTTGGGGGTGGACACCAGCCAGCCCCCTCCAGGGGGACACTGTCAGCTGACCACCTGCTCACAGCGGACAAGCACTCCCTGCTTGAAGGGAGGGTGGCTGGCACCCGAGTGTGCCACGGGGACCCACTTCACACACGTCGGGAGCAGCCCCTGGACCCTCAAAGGCTCCTCTCAGAAGCCGAGTCAGCGGGAGGGACGGCGGCCCCGTCTGCAACTGGCCTGGGGCCCAGGGGCTCCTCCCCAGGTGAGCTCCTGGGGCTGCACAGCGCTGGCGGGGAAGTGCCACCTCCCACGGGGTCTCAGACGGCTGGCCTCCCACGGTCACCCCGTGTCTGGTCCAGCGCATCTGCTCCCCTCTGGACCCATCTGTTCGGATGACCCATCAGAGCCTCCAGATGCCACCAATGGGGTCGTCTCAGCCACTGTGAAGCCCCAACCTGCCTTTGTTGTTTAAAACCAAGCGACCGAGCGAGGACAGGGCTCCCGACGCTCCGCGGGGACCAGGATGGGACAGGCGAGCAGTGTGTGGCCACTGGGTTGGAGGAGCTGTGCCCTCCCAAGGTTATTAGTTTTCACGCTCCAGGCTCGAGGAGGGGGAGGGGTTTCTGCCTGGGTACAGCCTGGATGTAACCCAGCGCGGGGGGGGGGGGGGGGGGGCAGGTGCCGCCGGCCCCGCAGGCCCGGCGCCAAGACGCTTTCTCCCCTCTGCGCGCGTGCGCGTGCGCGCCCCGTGTTGATGCACACGGAACGGGAGCCTGTCCCACACCTTCAGCGCTGGACCAAACGGGACGGCTCTGGGCAGGGAGCAACGTGACCTGAGCTCTACCCTGAGATCAGGCTGAGGCCCAGCCGTCCACTCGCTTCATTTAGAGTTTTCATCTGCTCGCCAAGAGCGGGGAGCACAGAACACTGGCCAGCGGCTCAGAGCTCCCAGGGCGGGGGAGGAGCCGGGCCGGGGCTAACGGGGGCATCCGCTGGGCATGAGGCCAGTTACCAAGAGCAAAGAGCCTTCTCGTAAGGCAGAGCCTGGTTCCAGGAAAACTAGCTAGTGCAAGGTCAGCTGACCTCAGGGGGCTCCAGGGCAGGATGGCCGGGGCAGGGGGTTGATCAGGAGTAGCCCCTGGGGGACATCACCACCCCTGGACCCTCAGCCTCTCTGCTTCCCCACTGCTCCTGCCTCTGCTGACCAGCTCCCTGCGGCCACGTGGCCTGGGGCTGACCTGTCTCACACCCTGGAACCTCCAGAAGCTTCCACCACCTTCAGACTCAGGCAGAGGGCCGCAGCGCTCAGGGTCACGTTTCCCAAGCCTCTGCCAAAGCGGCGGGTGATGCCCGAGGTTAAGTCCCCACAGAGCGATTGTGACTTGTCTGGAGATGCCCTATGTGGCTCTGGCATCTCATCCACAGTGACAGCCAGGGTGGTGATGGCTTGGCACCACTCCCCATCCTCCCCAGCCTCCCCTCCCTCCTTCCTCCCTCCTTTATCCTGAGACTGCGCCTCCCACGTAAGCCAGGGGCCCTAACCCCTACCTCAGGCTCTGGACTAAGACCAGGGAGGTTGGGGGAGGGAGTTCCAGCCAGAGGGAACAGGCTGTACGAAGGCTCCTTGCAGGAAGGGCTGAGCAGTCCAGGACTTGTGGACATCCAGTGGGGCCTGAGCAGTGGGGGCCACTGAAACGGGGCCTTGTGGGATACAGGGGCAGGCCCAGGCCTTGGGGACCGCCATCCTAGGTCAAATCCCTGCTCAGCCATGTCCAAGCTCACGGCAGCCGCCGTGCACACGGAGGGATGGGACACCACCTCTCAGGGCCTCTGGGTGCTCGGAGGGGCAAGCTGGCTTGTGGGCTTCCTGGCTCCGGCTTCTCCGCACGACACAGGACCCAGGCTCCACAGCTGAGATGCCACCAGCCCCGGGGGATGTTGGCAGATGCATGGCACACCTGGCCACCCGGACCGGCTTCCAGCTCTCTTTCAGAGTCCCGTGTACGACTCCCATCACGCAGACAACCTGCTTCTGATCTGCCAGCGGCTGTGAGCCAGCCATGGCTGCCCTGAGCCTTTTCTCGGTGCTTTCAAGTTTGTTCATTGGCTTGTTTTTGTTCCTTCAGGAAACTTCTTTTGAAGCAAAGGCTAGTGAACCTTGGTGTGGAGTTCAAGTGTGGAGTTCAAGTCTCGGTCAAAATAACCAACTATGGATTCACAGTGCGCTCACGGCTCCATCCCTGCCCCAGTCACAGGGGCGTGCACACACAGGCACACACAGGCACGTGCATCTGCACTCACATGTGCACACTTACGGCTCACACTGGCGCTTGCACACTCACCAGCACACGTGCACACACCCGGCAGACAGGCACGCACTCACAGAGGCAGGCTTGAATGGAGGTTCCCAGACCCCACTCCCTGCCATAGGACACAGGAAGGGGGAAGAGGTTGAGCAGAGGCCCAGGGGGCAGAAAATCGGACCGAGGCTGGATCTGTATCCATGGGTAGCTGGGACCCTGGATGAATCCCTCCCACTCACCTCAGTCTCCCCATCTGTGAAATGGAATCATCTCTTCCCCCAGGTTGTCAGGGAGGCAGTTGAGAAGACGTAAGAAAGTGGTTTTCCAGGTGCTGCATGCAGCGCTGCTGAGGTACAAACCACAGGCACCCTGTGCCGAGGCCAGGAGATGGGCTGAGACCCAGCGACACGCCCAGCCCGGACAGCCTGCATGAGGGACCTGCTGTGTGATCTTGGGGAAGCATCTGCCCTCTCTGGGCCTCAGCAGCTCTTCACCATCAGCCCAGCCGCTGCTGTCTGCCAAGACAGAGCCCGGGGGTACCGGGGCCTGTGCTGGGGCCACACAACACTCCTCTGTGCGAGGAGGGAAACTGAGGCTCAGTGAAGTGGAGGAACTGGGGACCAGACTAGAGAGTGAGGCCCCAAACCAGGGGGGCAGCTCTCAGTGTTTGTAAGAGTGGTGGTTAACGGTACCTGCCCACCTGAGGGGTGGTCTGACATTTGGTCAACATGACTCTGCATGTGTCCGCCAGGCAGTTTCTGGATGAGCTTAGCTTTTGGGTCGGCAGCTTGAGTAAAGCAGACAGCCCTCCCCAGGGTGGTGGGCCTCTCCTGGTCACCTGAAGGTTGTAGAAGTCAACGCAGTTACGAAATACCTTCGCAGCGACACCTGGATGAGTGAATCACTGGGGACTACGACCTGGCCAAGCTGACACATGACTGACCATCACACAGGCTTGGACTCAGGAGCCCTGAATCTCAGGACCAGCTGCCAGGGTTTGTGCAATCTGAAGTCTGATGCTCTATGTGTGGCCTCAGTTTCCTCATTGGTAAGTGGGAGAGCCTGTCCCTCAGGGAATCATCCCTGAGGGTCTGCCCTGCGTGGGGATAGCAGGGGAGAAAAGACCTAGTCCCCACTCTGGTTCAGGGACGGCCTTCTGGGTTTTGACGTCTGCAGAGGAGTGTGCCAGGCAGCCCAGGTGGGGAGTGTGCACCAGGTAGCTGGGCGAGGGAGGAGCACAGGGAGCTGGAGGAGGGGCAGCAGGTTCTGCTGTCCAGGCAGAGGAACCGCCCCCACCGCAGCCTTCCCCCTGCTGGGGGCGTGGCCTGGCGCTTGTCCTCTCTCCCTGACACCTGCCCAGTGGTGGGGGTGGGGAGGGAAGGGCTTGTTCTCAACCATAAATTCGATCGTGTGATTTCCTCCCGGAAGCTGCCCAAAGACCACAGCATGACTTTCTGGCTATGCTGTGAAGACCCCAGCGGGAAGCTCACTGGAACCAGGACCCTCCCACCCCAGGAGGGAGGGAGGACATCCCGGTGAGTCAGGCCTGGCTGAGGTCACAGACACTAGCCAGAGGCCTGCTCTCAGCAGCAGCGCCCCCGGGTGACCCCAGGACCCCACGGTGAGTGGATAGGTGCCGGGGTGTCCCCTAAAGCAGCAGCCTCACTGCTCAGAGCGAGTTTGGGGTCAAATGTGCAACACTTCTCATCACACACACCCGGGAGGTAGGTGATCAAACAGAGCCACCACCTCCAACAACTGGGCAAGGCGCCGAGACGGAGTGGTCTGAAAGCACCACCGCCAGGGCCTGGCACTTGGGGTTGTGCTCATCCATCAACCCATCCACCCATCCCTCCGTCATCCACCCACCACCCACCCATTATCCATCCATCTGTCCATTTACTAAACACATCTTGAGCTTCTGCTGTGGGCCAGACCCTGTCCAGGTTCTGGGGAACTGGGAATGAGCTGGCCTGACAGGTCCCTGTCCCATGGAGGTGACCTGAGGAGGTAAGGAGGGAGCAAACAGTGATCTGCTAAGTCGATTTATCACCAAGAACAGCAGATGGGTTCCTTTGCTGGCTGGTGTCTCTGTCCCTTCCTCACTGTAACAAGCGTTGCCCAGCCTCGAGGGGCACGTGCCCGTGTCCGGCTCCAGGGGAGAGCCTGGGTCTCCGAGGGGCCCCACAGCCTGCACCCGGCGGGCCAATTAAACTCTGCGCGTGCCGCACGACTGCACTTGTGAGAAGACAGCGATGAATTCCACGGCCAAGTGCTTCGCCAACATTCATTTTATTAATTCTTCTCTCAAAATGTCAAATCGCTCTGAAGCAGGCTCCCTGTCAGACACGTGGCAGGGCTGTTGGAGGAGAATTTGGGAAGAGCGAAGAGGCAGAAGAACTCGCCGCAGCTGAGACAGGACCACCCTCCTGGGGACCCTGACGGGCCACCCGGGGATGCAGAGGAAAGCCACACAGACTGGGGTGCTGGGAAGATCTGGAAGCTTCCCTGGCCACCCCCGGGGGGCCACGGCTGAGGAGCCGGCACTGGGGCGGGCGGGCCAGGCAGACCCCACGTGGGACCCCACCCGGCCCTCTCCAAGCCCCGGGTCCCCAGGAGTAAATCTGGGCTTGGCGCAGCCTACATTGTCCTCACGTGAATCAGTCAGCAGGACACCATTCACCCCACGTCTCAGCTGCCAAGTCCAGCCTGAAGTCCCACCAACGAGGAAGACCGGAAACTTCCCTCTATCTCCTGCTCATATTTGCCAGTGAGCGCTCAGCTGGAAGGGGGACCCAGGCACACATGACCTCTGCCCCCTGCCTTAGCGTGGCAGGCAACTTAGGCTCCCGCCAGCCCACCCCACTGTGTGCTGGATAAGGAATAAGCAGATCCTGGCGACAGGAGAGGTTGGTGACCATGGAAACACGAGCCTCCCGTGAGCTCAGATTCCCCAGGGGCGGGGCAGGAGCTGAGGCGAGGGAAGGGGCGGGCAGGCTCACTGGGGGAGGGTCAGGGTGACGGAGCCCTCTGGGGGCACTGAGGGTCCCAGAGTCTGGACGGGCTTCCTCCTCGGCCTGTGCTTCCTGGCGTCATGGCCCTGGTCCCTGAACTGGCTTTCTGTCCCCTCTAGTGCCTGCTCTCGACTGGGGAGCAGTCTGACATCTGTGGGTGGCCCTCAGGCTGGGCCCGGAGTTGGTCCACATTTACGGGCAGTGATGGAGGGGGCACTCAGATCTGCCTCCCCGTCCACGCCTGCATCCAGCATCACTGGTCCTCGGCTCCTAGAGATGCAGGTATGAAGGGGCTCCAACCTGGTGCCCTTGTCTAGGGGTGAAAAAAGACATCTAAACTAACATTTACAATGCAGGACACTTTCATGGAGAGCAGGTGTATCAAAATTTACCCTGCACAGAGGCAGCAGCTACAGTGCCTGCAGGATTCGCTCCATTTCTCAGCCAAGGCCACACACAGCCCCAGAGGCCCGGGCAGTGGCCAGGAATGGCTGGGAACAGGGCTCACCATCTCTGACCCGTGCACGCTCCTCTGAGAGCTGAGGGCCTCCTGGAGCTGCCCCACAGCCCTGGACGCCCGCCCCATCCTCTCCCCCTTCACAGGTCCCAGACAGGTATCGCCGTCCGAAGGCTCTCGGTGCCCCTTGCCCCCTGGTCTTCCACAAGCATCACCCAGTAAGTCTCTGGCCCTTCTGGCTCCTTCTCAGAACACCCAGACCATCACGAGAAGTGAAGGGGTTCCTGGCTGGAGCCTTGCTCGCTACTGGTCATCTCTTCCTCACCCAAGACAGGCTTCCCAGACACCAGCTCTGTGCCAGGCGCTGCTAAGCGTGGAGGACTGCAGCTCTCCGTTCACTTGGGGATTTTTCTTATGTTACCATAGCTTCTATTTTTTGCACTTCGATTTAAACCTATTAACCATTGAGAAAAAAAGAGAGCGAGAAAAGGCTGCTTCAGGCCTGTTTCTCTGCTGCTATGGATCACTCAAGGACCAAGTTTCGGTAGAAAGACAACGAGGCTTGTGCTGAGTGAGGAAACACACCGGGGCACCATTGGCATGCAGAGGCTGCCTGTCTCAGCCAGGTCCTTGAGAAAGCAGAGCCTGAGGCAAGGGTTAAGTTGCTGCCACTTCCCACGAGAGGTACAAGGCCAGGACGGCAAGGGAGGGGGACGGGGAAGCGAGACAAGGAAAGATATTCGTGGCTGATGTGCCCCTGCGCTGGCCGCCCCCCGACAGCGAGCAGAGGGAGGCTGCAGACGCGCTCGGTCAGCGCGGGGGATGGGGCGTCTCAGCATGGGCTGCACGGAGGACTGTCACGCGGGATCATCCACGGAGGGGGAGCTGCCCACCCTCCTCTGCCTCCCAACCCCTCCCCACTGGGCGCTGACCCCTGCGCTGTCTGATTGCACCTCTCAGCCTCTCAGCAGCCACCCAGGAAGCCAGCCCCTGTGATCCGAGGTGGGGGGCTGCATCGGGTGGTGAGGGGCTGCCTGGCACTGGAGGGGTGTCAGCCTGGAGACGGGGGGTGCTCAAGAGCTGAGACGTGGGCAAGGCTGTCCCCACGCACTGTCCCAACCCCGCCTCGGGGCGTCCTGGGGCACCGGGGAGGCCCAGCCACGTGAGGCCCCGGCGCCCTTGGGAGGGTGGCCCTGCTTCTCTGGCCTGCACAGTGTGTGCGGCAGAGCCCGGGGCGGGGGATGAGTGTCTCCAAGCTGCTAGCAGACTACCACAGACTGGGGGGCTTATGACAACGGACATTTGTCTTCTCACACTTCTGGCTCCAGAGTCCCCAGTGAAGGTGTCAGAAGCCCTAAGGGAGGGTCCTCCCTGCCTCCTGCAGCTCCTGGGGGCTCCAGGTGTTCGTGGGTGAGTGGTCGCACCGCCCCAGCCTCCGCTCCGTCTTCACGTGGCCTCCTCCCTCTCTGCCTCCTCTGTGTGTCTCTTGTAAGGACAGTTGTTGTTGGATGTAGGGGCACCCCGGTGATCCGGGGCAATCTCAGCTCGAGCTCCTTAACTAATTACATCTCAGCAAGGATGCTTTTTTCAAATAAGATCACATTCTGAGGTTCCAGGGGTCAGGATATAGACCCGTCTTTGGGGTCCCCCATTCAACCCGCACAGCATGAGCGATCACAGAGAGGAGAGACCTCGGACCCCAGAAGGAGAACCCAGGGGTCCCACAGTGTGCTAAGTGGATCTCGTCTCTAGATAAAGGGCGAGGAATGGTGGAGGAAATGGGGCTGAGACCCACGTCACCAGGCGGTGCGGACCAGCAGGATCGGGCGGCTTACCCTGGACGCAGAGAGGGGCTAGGAGAGCAGGGGCCTCCCCCTCCTCCCTGCCCGCGCCAGCCTGGCTGGCGGTGGACCACACCGCGAGGCCGCGGGAGGCGTTGTCCTTCTGGCTTGGGGACCCCCGGGGCTCCCGTCCTGCCCCATGACCACGGGGACCTCGGACTCCAGGCTCCAGTCCTCATCTGTAAAATGGGGGTCATCGTGATCCCACCAGTGCGGCTCTCCTGAGGAGTGAGTGAGCTAAAATACACAGAAACTTCTGGACAAGCGTCCCGTTCATGGGGAAGCATGTGGTGGGCCCCCTGGGAAAGTCAGCTGTTGTTGTCATGAAGGATTTGGAACCCTGCTCGGTGCGTTGACCTTGAGCGTGTCCTGTGCAGACCCCAGGGGCCAGGTGGGGGACCCGTCAAAGCTGGCAGGAGACACAGAGCAGAGCAGCCCATTCAGTGACGAGGCTGTCAAGGGGGCCACCGTCGAGGGGGTCGCCTTCTCGGAGCAAGGCTGTCAGGGTCCAACAGACACTCCCATGGGAGAGGCAGAAAGCAAGCTCATGGCTGATGGGCCAGGGGCCAGAGTGAGGCCCCACAGTGTCCTGGCTCGTCGGGGCCTGAAGTGGCTGGGCTGCAGGACTGGTCCAAAGGCAGCCCCGCCATGCAGTTTCCACCCTGACTTGGGACCGGGGCTGGGGGGGATGGGGGTGACGCTGCATCCGAGCCCTGCAGTCCATGGCTCCCGACCCTCCACTCATCCCCACTGGGAGCCTGCGGGGGCCAGGGTCTCCCCCTGCCCCCAGCACCCCACCCTCCTGGTGCGCCGCAGCCGTGCCGTCTGGGGCTGCCCGGGCGGAGGTCTGCTCTGTAAGTAAGAAGGCAGATCATCGGGTCGCCACCTTGTTCCCTGTGGTGAAGCAGGTCCCTGGGTGGGTGGCGCACTCTCTTCGCCTGTTCGGCTGCCAAGCTGACTTCTCAAAACTCCTCTGCAGGAGCATCCTAATTGTGTTAGCCTTGATTTAAGACTTCCGTTCAAATACGTGAGAGTCCAAGCCCTTGCCAACCTGCCGGTGTTCTGGGCGAGCCGGTCCTGTGTGCTTCCACCAGAAGATGCGGCAGGGAAGTGGGAGGGAGGGGGAAGGGCCGGGGCCCCAGAGACGCCCTCCTCCACGCCGGGATGCTGGTGGGGCACTAAACGCACGCTTGCCCCCACGCGATCTGCGACGCCCTGTGGGGCAGCTGCTGTTACAATCCGCGTTCTAGAGTCCATGAAACGAGGCTCAGAAAGGGTAAGCCACTCGCCCAAGGTCACCCCGCTTGGAAGCGGCAGAGAGAAGACTTAAGGCAGGTCAGCCTGACTTCCAAGCAACACTCTTTGTCTCCTGTACTCACAGGAAGGAGGGGCTGCAGGCAGCCCGCAAGGACCCTGGGGAGTCAGCATGGAGCTCTGTAATTAGGTTAGGAAGTAATAATTATGCAAACCCTGGGTGGGGGACTTGGCGGACTAGAAATTCAGGTCGAGATGGCCGGCCGGCTGGCCGGCCAGGGAGGCATCTGGGCCTCCTTCCCTTGGAGGCGCACGTCAGCAGCATCGGGGCGAGGCTCCGCCTCCTCCAGGCCTTGGAACGTGACTCCAGCTGCTCCTGGGTGATGTGCCGGATTCTCTCCCACCTGCCAGGAGGCTCCACCCCCTGCCCCGGGTCCTGGGGGAGAGGACCCTCCTTCACACACTCGTCTGGGTCCCTCTTAGCACAGAGCAGCGTTGTTGGGTGCAGCCTGGCTTTCGAGACCGCAGTGTGGTCAACTGGTCGGGAGTAGAGTACCCCTCCCCCCACACAGCAGATGATGGCCACGGTCATGACCGCATTGTTCCTACTGCATCATCGCCCCCATCCCAGTGCAGGGGCAGGCAGGGCCTCGACACCCTTGCTGAATAAATGTCACAGAAGGAAACCCGGAGACTGAGTGGCAAGAGCTTGTGTGTGTGCCAAAACAGCCCACTCTGGGCTGCCTCCATGACAAGTTTCATTTCCAGTCTATAGTCCAGTGGCTGCCATGTCCGCCCCCACCGCCAGGAGCTGATGCCATCAGGGAAAGTCTTCAAGCCCATAATTCTCTGGGAATATCACCTTGTTTACACACAGATAAGGCTACTCGGTAGCCAGCTGGATATTGATCGGGATCCTCAAAGCACATGATGCAGTGAGCAGTTCTGACCCTTGACCTGACGTGTAAATACGGGCAGCCTGCAAACATGTGTGAGCACCCGGGCCCTACACAGGGCTGGGACGGGGCAGGCGGGTGTTCCACGTGGATGGATGGTGGGTGGACTGGTGTCGAGCAGGCAGATGGGTAGACAGGTGAGAGGACGGACAGATGGGTGGGATGGGTGGTAGCTTTGTGAATGTGTTAGTGGAAGGCTGGGAGACAGGACTGCAGCTGAGTAGCTGGACGGTGAATCATACACAAACAAGTGAATGCATCGTAGATGGTGGGTAACTGGATGGGCAGAGGGTGGCACAGATGGATGGATGGATGGATGGATGGGTGGATGGATGGATGGATGGATGGGTGGATGGGTGGGTGGATGGATGGATGGATGGATGGGTGGATGGGTGGATGGGTGGATGGGTGGATGGGTGGGTGGATGGGTGGATGGATGGGTGGGTGGATGGGTGGGTGGATGGGTGGATGGATGGGTGGATGGATGGATGGGTGGATGGGTGGATGGATGGATGGGTGGATGGGTGGGTGGATGGGGGGATGGATGGATGGATGGGTGGATGGTTGGGTGGATGGATGGATGGGTGGATGGATGGATGGGTGGGTGGGTGGGTGGATGGTTGGATGGGTGGATGGGTGGGTGAGTGGGTGGATGGGTGGATGGGTGGGTGGATGGATGGATGGGTGGATGGGTGGGTGGATGGGTGGATGGATGTATGGGTGGATGGGTGGGTGGATAAGTGGATGGACAGGTGAATAATTGGATGAGAGGCGGTGATGGTAGGATGGATGGATGGATGGATGGATGGACGGATGGACGGATGGACGGACAGAAGGAAGGGTGAGTAAGTGGACAGAATGGCCTGTGGGTTATAGATGGCAGATGGAGGGGGAGAGATCATAACTTACACAAGCTTTTTTTTTTTTAAAAAAAGAACTGGCAAAAGCCTGAGGGAAGAGGTTGCAGCATCAAAACTGGGTGGATGCTTGAACATTCTGAGCACCACGCGTCAATAAGCATGGAGTGAGGACGTGTGGCTTTCCAAGCAATCACTTGAGACATGGGCCCAAGAAGGGGCTGAGGGGCCCACAGTCCAGCCAGAGGGCTGCCACCAGCCCAGCGGAGGCTCTCCACGTGGTGCTGTCCCTCCACCATGTCAGGGCCATGGCTCCCACCTCTTTGCCCCAAGCCAAGCACATAGAAACCACTGGAAGCTCCATCCTGGCCTGGGCTTGAGACCCTGGCTCAGAGGCTCCAGGTGGCGCCCACAGCACCCTGAGCCGAGTCTCCGTGAAAGGAGGCAGGGAGAAGGTGACAAGGGAGAACTGAGGGCTGGGCCCCCGCTCCAGGGCCCTCGGAGTACAGGTGGAGGTGGTGCTGTGCCCAGGAGGGGCTGGCAGGGTGTCTCTCCAGGGAGGAGCCCCGTAGCGCTCAGTCCCTCTAGTGTGGGTTGGTCCATGGCCCCTGGACAGTACAGACATCCAGACGTCACAGTTCCCATTGTGAAGTAGGGAACACCTCCGGGAAATTCCAGGAGGGGAAAGACTTGTCCCAGGGGCCCATCTGGTCCTGGCAGCGGCCACACTCAGCCGGGTCGACGCAGAGCAGCTGGACGGCGGAGGGGAGCGTGTGGGGCCTGGCAGGGAGGGCCCCGGGCTGGGGCAGGGGCCCGGGGCCCAGCGTCCAGATTCACAGGCTCTTGAAAGTAGCAGTAGCAGTAGCAGCACTGCCTGCGGGGTGAGTGCCCCGGTTCCGCCCTCTTCTCGGCTCGACAGATCTTGGCTCAGGCAGACGCTCATCACAGCGCACGCCTGGGAGCCGCCCGCTGCACACAGGCCCGGGTGCGCGCAGGGGCAGCCCCAGGCAGGCCCGCGGCCACGTGGACCTGGCCCTCTCCTCCCCACCCACAGCTTCGCTCCCGGCCTCGGCTCTCCAACCCAGAGTAACCCGAGTAGCCCTCCACCAACCTTCCTCTGCCCTGGTCTCTGCCCCTCACCCTCCTGTCCTCTTCCAGAACCACACCACAGAAGGCCCTCGAGTTTGGGTCCCGGAGCCTCTGGACACCCCCGCTGCATGACGAGTGAGAAAGAGTGAGGAAGGGGCAGGTCTGGGGCCGGGGCTGAGCCTCTGGGAAATGTCCAGGAGGCAGGCGGACACTTGGGTCTGAGGCTCCAGGCCGTGGTCAGTGCTGAGGATGGAGAGGTATGTCCCCAGCGTATCCGGGGAGGGGGTGCAGCAAGACCAGAGCCCTGGGGACACACAGCTGACGGCCCTGGATAAGGGGTGGATGGAGGAGGGGCTGGAAAAGAGACAGAAGGGGGAGGAGAGGCAGGGACAGGAGACCGCACCTAACACAGAGGCTGCCCACAGCCCTCGTCCCCGGGATGAGCCACGTTCAGGAGAAGCGCAGGGTGCTTCCAGAAATGAAGGCAGGAAGGATGGGCGCCAGGTCCCCAGGAGTCCTGGGGGGCGTGTCCTCAGGCAGAGACAAGGGCACCACCCAGGCTGGAGTCTGTCACACCCTCCCTCCCACTGATGCCCTGGTCCTTGGACCACATCCACCCCGTCGCAGGTAGGCAGGACCGAGCCCCTGAGGGGTGGTGGGACCCGGAGAGCTCGGGAGGGCTGCACTGGGAGAGGGGCGGACATGAGGCCGAGACCCAGCGGCACGCTCCTCGGGACGGGCACAGGTCTCTGCTCCGCAGCCCCACGGTGGTGCCCCCGTCTCCCCACACAGCCCTCCCCGGGGCAGCTCCGGCGGTGGCCCGTGTGCCCCTAGGAACAGGCCGGAGCCTGCTGGCCGGCGTTCACCATCCCAGCTCAGGCCTCTCGCGGTCACCGGGCGGCTCGGCTTGCGCCTCCTGCTAGGCCAGCAGGCTTGCAAACCACATGTCTCCTCAACTTCTTTGGGAAAAAAAATAAAGACAAGAAAATTGTTTTCCAAAGTATTCTCTCTCTTCCTGGTCGTAACTGTGGGGCCTGGCTCCGGTCCGGGGCCTGTGGGATGGCAGGTCCTGGTGGCCCGGCCCCAGGGAAGGGCTCAGGCGTCGCAGCCCGGGGTCACCTGCTGTCTCTCTACGAGGACTGGGCAGCTCGGGGGCTCTGGCCGAGCCGGGCAGGCCAGGAAGCGAATATCCACCCCCTCACCCTCCAACACAGCAGGCGGCCCTGGACAGCAGCGTCCGTGCGTTCGAGGAACAGCAATGGACACCGATCTGGGGGGTGGAGCCAGGCGTCCGGAGGCCTCTCCGAACTGGCTAAGCCCCCACCATCAAAGGGCCTTCCCTGCCACCAAAGGTCTGGAGCCCATCAGGAGACAAGTCCACTGGCCTGGCTATCCCAACCCACTCTCACGGAGTAGCCGCAGCTGGACCAGAGCGCCCCTCCCTCGGGCGTGCACCTGCTTCTCCTCCTGGCCACGCGGCCCCCGCCGGCCTCGGGGCTCCTCCACCCGAACTTTGGGGAACACGTGTCTTCGGTTCTTCGGGCTTTGTACCTGGGGTGGAATTGCTCGGAATAAGGGGGTTTTAAGACAAAACACCCACAGTTTGTCCTCATCCCAATGAGGAAGATGGAAGCTGGGGCGAGAGGACAGGGGCTTGGGTGTGTGCGGTGGGGGAGGGCCCGGAGGGCGGCGGGCCGGCGGAGGGCGAGGCCTGCTCCCAGCGTCCCAGTTCCCGGTGAGAGGCAGGTGCCCCGGTTCTCTCGGTTAGTGGGACTTCCATAAAGTCACCACCAACACCGAACCACTGCTCCTGGGGGCGTGCAGGAGAGGGTCCTGCCAGCTTCTGGTCACAACATTTTCATCAGCCCGTCAGCACGGAACCTTGTTTTGTGCGTGTTTCTGCTCAGAGACGGCTTACTGCAGATACACGCTGATGCAGCGCCCCGGGCTCGGGTCCCGCGCTGCCGTAACTCAGCGAGAATGGAGTTCACCTCCACTCGCGGCTCCTGGCCACACAGCCCACCTCTCACACTCAGAACATCCCTTCGTCGCACGACCTCAGGGACATCTTCAGCTGCGAAACCACCAACCAAAACACAGAAAGGCAAAAAGCATGGCACTAAGCAGACCGCGAGGAGGATGCTTGTTCACAGCACGAGCTGCCACAGAGGACGGCGTGCCCAGTCCCCATCAGCCAGGGCTGTGTCCGCCAGGCCACACTGCATCGTCCGCCAGTGACCCCTAAAGAACCGCAGGTATTGGTTTGGGGGTTTCAAATGCACTTCAGCGAGTAGGTGAGCTCACAAATACAGAATCCACCAATAGTGAGGCTGGCCACGAGCGAGGCTGCGAGTGAGGTGGCGGACGGGTTAATACTCCCGCCCAGCCTTCCCCGGCCTGCTCCCTGAGCCAGGGGCTCCCTGCCTCAGGCCTCCGGCCGGACGTGACCAAAGGGAGGCACTGGCCGGCGGGGAGGCAGCTACTCACAGTCAAGGTGGGGGGGGCAGACCTCCCCCAGCTGAGAAGCCCGTTAACCTTAAAAACTCTTCCTACAAAGATACCAGGAGGAAGCCTGGCTGGCGTGGGGGCGGGGCCGCCCACAGAGCAGGGGAAGAGGTGGGACCGCTCTGCGGGGGGCTCCCCCTCCGGGAGCAGAGCTGATGACCAACTCGGGGCCAGCCGGTCTCACCGCCCTCACCAATTCAGAGTCCAGTCAGGAAAAAGGGGAAAGAATGAATATTCTCCCCAAAGCGGAGTTCCTTGTTCAAGAGCTAAATACCACACAGACATCTCCGCTGAGACGTGGCAAAACAAATTCCCTCAGGCTGCACGGCCTCCCATCTGCTTCTTTCACCAGCCCTGTTAGGAGCTGTTTCCAACAGCTGACACGTGAGATTGTGCTAGGTTTTCAATTTGCCCAAAAAGCCGAGCCAGGATGTCCCCACACCACCACCCGCAGGAGGGCATCTGGCGGGGGGGCCCTTGCAGTCCACACCGGGCTGCGTGTCCAGCCTCAGGCACCGACCAGCCAGGTCTCTGCAGTGAGTCTCTTCATGTCTCTGAGCCTCAGGCTGTTCGTCCGTAAAATGCAGATTCTGTTAAGCAGCTATGGGAAGTCAGTGACATTTAGGGTGCCCAGCCGATAGCATCAGTGGGTGTTTGTGGATAATTCGATGGGACGCAGCCTTGGATCTAAGCCCCTTACATTTATGCCTCACTGTGTCCTTGCAAGACCCCCAAGTAAGTGCCATGACGATTCCCGCTTCACAGGAGGGGAAACCGAGGCAGAGAGCAGGTCTCACTCGCTGTCCTGGCAGCCTGACTATCCGGCTGTCAGCTGCAAGTCCAGGTCTAGAGCTCTGTAGGGGAGATGAGCTTGGAACTGGGGGTGGGTCCTGATGGACTTCCTGAGGGAGGAGGCAGAGGAGAGGCCCAAGGCCTGGGGTGAACGGAGGAGGGGAAGGGCGTCCCATGGGCTGAGGGTTGGGTGAGGCCCCAGGAAGAGCCAGCCCCGGGCGAGTGGTCCCGGGAAGCCCAGAGACCCTGGGGAGCTTGTGCAAAGGATGTCCAACCGCCCCGTTCACCTGGGACTGGAGGGGTCCTGGGACGTGGGACTTTCTGTGCTAAAACAGGGACCGTGCCGGGCAAACCAGGACAACTGGTGCCTGGCAGTTAGTTCCCAGGAGCCCCTGGAGGCAAGAGGAAGCGGCAAAGGCTGAGGCCGCCTCTTCCCCCACCGCCTGCCTCCCTCCCCGCAGCTCCGACAGAACGCCGCCTTCTGGGAGGCTGTCTCCTCAACGGGGTTTATTTTCACCCACCGATGGGATAATTACAGGGAAGAGTGAAAAAAGTGAAGCTGAAAGAGCTGCAGATTAGAGGAAAATGCCGTCCACTTCCCTCGAGGCCCTCGGTGCATTTAAAGGAAGCTGAGGCCGGTGGTATCTTCCCAGCTCTGCACAGAGGACCCGCTAGCTGCTCCGGGCAGGAGGCAGCTTTCCCTGCCCAGCCCACGGAGGCAGGGGATTTCCAGGAGCTTCGATGGACAGGGTGACCGCCTGCGGACCCCAGGGCAGCCGAGGTTCCCAGCCCGGAGCCCACGCTGGCCCGTCTCCCTCGGGGCTGGCATGGTGGCCTCCTCCGCAGGTCTCAGCTGACGTCACATTGACCGTGAGGACCTGCTGGCACAGTGAGAACCGCACAGGGTCTCTGATGTCCCCCGAGGGGGGAAGGAGGCTCTCCCTGGAGCCCCCACCCCAATTGCTGCAGAAGCCCCTCACCCTGGTGAGCAGAGCCCTCGACTTCCCCTCCCCGCCCGCCCCTCTCCTGACTGGTGGAGCCCAACGGGGCCTCTGGAGGCCGGAGTCTGAGCTCTGCCCAGAATGTTCTGGAAGGCAGCTGCTCCCACCTTGCTGCCTGCCGCAGTGCTGGGGACAGCCTCGTGCTGCCCTCAGATGACCCGGGGCACCAGCCACAGGGGGCCTTGGGGGGGGCTGGGTTCCAGGATCAGCAACTCCTTGCAGAACCACTGCCTCCCCAACTCCAGTCACGGCCCCCACCCTCTTTTTTTCCTTTTTTCTAACTAATAGACTTTATACTTTGGAGCAGGTTTAGGTTGACAGAAAAACTTGGCAGAAAGTCTGGAGTTCTCATGCACCCCTCGCAGCAGCCCCCCGAGTGCCCCGTCTGACAGTGCCATGGTGCACTCGTCGCCAGTGTGGTCCCTCGTCACTGGCTGCAGCCCATGGTTTATAGCCGATTTCCTCTCTGTGGTTCGAATTCTGTGATTTCGACAAATGTCCTGTGCCCCCCTTTACAGTTTCACATGGAATGGCTTCACCGCCCTAAACCTCCCCTATGCCCACCCATTCGTCTCTCCTCCCTCTTTGGGGGCCCTTGCCGCCCAGCACAGGGGGACCACGGCCAGGACTCAGGCCTGGGAAGAGGGGAGGGCTGGGATCGAAAGGCAGGAATGGGGGACTCATTTTGTGAATGGGGAGCCGAGGTCCAGACTAGGGGAGCCTCATCCAAAGTCAACAGCCAGCGGTGCAGGTTCCTGCCAGCAGAGACATCTCCTCCACTCCAAACACCAAGCATCTTGGGCCTTTGTGCAGGAGGGAGCCCCAACCCCTGGGAGGTCCCTAAACCATGACCTTGGGGGACCCAGGACGGCCGGTAGGGTCAGCTCTGGAACCAGACACCACCCTGCCCTTGGGGAGCTGTGTGGCCTTGAGCTGGCTTCTTTCCCTCTCTGGGCCTGCTTCCTCATCCAGAAGTAGGCTCCTTGGCAGTGCTGAGCGCTCCTTGGTGGTGCAACTTGAAAGGAGATAAGATTGCCCTGTGCTGTGTTGTCCCTCCCCCAAGGGAGGCCCACCTGGAACTTTGCAGGGAGAGGAGGAGCCTGGATCACCAAGGCTGCTAACCGCAGAGGCTTTCTGTTTCCATGGCAACCTGGAGCCTCACTCAGAAAGGTTTTGTAGAGAACTGTAGGGCTCTAGGTGGTGCTGGTGGTGGGGGCAGGGCTGGAGCGGGGAGAGGGCGGGGACTCAGGGCCCAACTGAGTCCTGATCTGCCTGGGCTGAGTCCCTGCAGGAAAGCGCCTGTCTGCAGGCTGGGCCTCCTTTGCCATTGGAGGGAGGAGCGGGTGTTGCAGTTAGGAGGCAGGAAGGGGGACCCCCAGCAACATCAGGGAGCCTTAGCTTACCCTGGCTCACCTGCCTGCTGGGCAGAGTGCTGGCCTGCCTGGTCTGTTCCCTCCCACAGCCTCCTGGGAGGCCAGCATCATCATCCCCGACCCCAATTTTTCTAGGAGGAAATGGGCTGGACTAGAAGCCCAGTGAAAGAACCACCTGGGGGTGGGACCGCCAGACCCACTGTCCCGAGTGCCTGCCAGGGCGTAGAGCACCACCCTGGGGGAAACTGGCAAAGCTAGCATCTCTTGAGCCCCGACTTTGCACCCAGGGAGCAGAGCCACATTGTGTGCCAGAAAGGACAGACTGCCAGAGAATTCTGGGGGTGCCTAGAAGCTGAACCAGAACCAGAGCAGAGAAGTGATGGAGAATCAGATTTTGCTCTGAGAAGCAGTGAGCTCCCCGTCCACAGGGGGATCCAAGCAGAGGCTGACTGTGGGGAGGTTCCCACAGCACACAGTGGTTGGGCCCCTTCAAGCATTCCTCTAGGGAGGACAAGGAGCCCTATGATAACTTCTAGGGATCAACCCTTTGAAATGGCTTGCTGAAGGCGCCGCAGGCCCAAGCAAACAGGGCACTGCAGACAGGCTCCAGCGTGCAGAGTCCCTGACGTCGGCAACGCCCCCTAAGAAGGAGGAGAAGGGGCCCCGCCCCAGGCTGCACACAGACGGGCGCCTGTACGCACACCCCTCCCCCATTACACACACCCGCAGAAACACATCCCCACCTACACTCCTGGGGAGTCACAGCTGGGGGACGGCTGACCCCCAAGGAAACCTGAAGATCAGGTGGCAGAGAGCGCTGGGGTGGAGGGCAGAGGCAAGGCTGAGAGCAGACGTCACCAACTGTGCAACCGCCCCAGGGCCACCGAGTCAAGACGGGCCGAGCCCTGCGCTGCTGGGAGACATTCCGACTGGGAGGTCCTCAGGTTCCCGGTTCAGATCTGAGGCTCACACCTCAGCAAACTCCACACAGCCCAACTTGAGCCAGCTCAACCCAAATTTAGTTTAGTTCAGTTCATTTCATTTCAATTTAATCCAAATCCCAACTCAGTAGAAATCCAAATTTATTTCATTTTAACTCAGCACAATCAAAATTCAGCTCACCCCTAACCAATCTGCCTGATTTTGAAGGAGCAGCACCTCCTGTGAGGGAGTGTTCAGAACTCACCCCCCAAACCCAGTGCAGACCACGCACCTGTCTACCTGCCTCAGTGGAGTACACACTCCGGGTCATCCCAGCCCTCTTCTCGGCAGAGTGCAAACCAGGAAGACAAAGATGGGATCTTTCTCGTTGCTGCCCTGTTGTCATCTCCTCCCCCTCCTTCTCCTTTTCCTCATCATCATCACCACCATCATTATCTTTACCATCTTAATCACCGTCCTCGTCATGTTCTATCATCACCATCATCATCACCATTACTACCTTCATCATCAACACCATCATCTTCATCATCATCATCCCATCACTATCATCTTCATCAATATCACCATCATCATCAACATCACCACCTTCATAATCAACACTATCACCATCATCATCACCATCACCGTCATCATCACCATCACTGTCATCATCACCACCACCACCACCACCACCATCATCATCACCATAATCCTCAGTATCATCGTCACCATAATCCTCAGTATCATCGTCATGTTCTATCATCTTCATTGTCATCTTCACCTTGTGTTGATTCTTCATTACCTCCTCCTCATCATCATTTTCATTGTCATGGTCTTTTTCACTGTCATCCTGGTCTTTGTTGAGCCTTTGTGGTTGGCCCTCTGAATCCAGTTTTCACATCCGTGGATTCAACCAACCACAGGTCAAAAATATTTTATAAAAATTTCAGAAAGTTCTCCCAAAGCAAAACTAGAATTTGCCAGGCACTGGCAACTATTTACGTAGCAATTACATTGTCTTGGGTATTACAAGTAATCTAGAGATGACTTAAAGTATCTGGAAGAATGTGCCAGGTTATATGCAAATACCATGCCATTTTACATAAAGAACTAGAGCATCCACAGATTTCGGTTATTGGTGGAATCCATCCCAGTGGATACCAGGAACAAGTGTCCCTGGAACAGGGCTGTGAGGACTTTCCAAAGACAGCTCTTCCATACTAATAACAACAGAGATAGGCACCATCATACCCACTTCACAGAAGGGAAAACTGAGGTGCTGCGGGAGAGGCAGTTTGCCCCTGGGCATGCGCTAGCTAGTGACCATTGTCACGTCTGGGAGCAAGATCCAGGCTGGCCGAGTCCAGGCCTGCCCCTAACCCCTGAGCATCCCCGCCAGGCCCTGGGGGGAGCGCCGGCTGCGTGCAGTGGGGCTGCTACCTGAAGCCTCCTGTCGGGCTGCAGCTCCCCGGACTCTAGCTCAGGGCTCAGGCCTCCCCGGACGCTCTCTCCCTCCAAGTGCGAGTGCCCGGAGCTGTCCCTCCTGAAGAGCAGCCCCTCCCTGCAGCTGGAGCTCTGCGGACGGTGCCTGCTGCGCTCTCGCGGCTCCCTGTCTGGCCTGAGTCTCCCTGCTGAAGGAGCCCTGGTCCCTGGGCTGACTCCTCACCCTCCCCGCACACTGATGGCCTTTGGGTTGGTTCTTATCAAAATCATTAATAACTTCAAACATTCTAAAGAGGCCTCTGTTTCTGCAGCCTCCACAGCAGAGGCCTGAGTCCACTGGGATGCGCTGAGATTTGGCAGAAGGTTGAGTTGTCAGCATCACCTGGATCCCTTGCGGGGACTGCGGGCGTCCCGGGGCAGGGGCAGCATTTTACACCTCGGAGAGGCCCCGCCCCGGCAGCCGAGCGTCAAGGCTCCAGAAAGTTCTGTTGAAGGGGTGCGTGAGTGGGCGGGTGGAGGGGTGACTTGATTTGTTAAAATGAAATTATTTTATTATTATACAAATAATCTATGCTCAGTGTGGGAATTTTGGAAAATACAGAAAAATTAAAAGTGAAAAAAGAGAAAGCAGCCAGGCCTCGCCTCCCCGGGGAAGCCTGCCGGGGCGCTCGGAGCTGCTTCCTCCACACCGGCTCCTCCGGCGTGTCTGCTTTCTGCAGCATCTTTTGCACTTCACATTTTCCAGCTTATTAAATATTCATTGAAATTATGATTTTTTAAAAAAAATCTTATTATGGAATTTTTCAAACATACACAAAAACAAAGAGACTTACATAATGAACCCCCAGGTAGCCACCCTCAGCTGCAACAATTACCCATCTTTTGCCAATCCTGTATCTTTTATTTCCGCCTTTCTTGTATTTTATCGTTATTTTTGGTGGAATACTGTTACGGGTTAACACGTGTCCCCACGCCAAAGGTACATCCATGTCCTAACCCCTGGTACCTGTGGATGTGACCTTTTTTGGAAATAGGGTCTTTGTAGATGTCATTAGTTGCGTTCAGATGAGGTCGGACTGGTGTAGAGCTGGGCCTTCAGCCAGCATGACTAGTTTCCTTATGAGGAGAGGCGGTTAGGACACAGAGACAGAGGCACGGGGTTGGGGGGCGGCCACGTGAGGACGGAAGCAAAGGCTGGGGCGACGTGGATGCAGGCCCAGGAACACCGAGGATGGATGGCCAGGGACCACCGGCAGTCAGAAGAGGAAACGAGAGCCTGCCCAGAGTCTCGGGGCGGGGGAGGGGGCAGGGGGCGGGCCCGGCTGGCACTTGGATTTCAGACTTCTGGCCTCCAGATGCCTGAAAGGGTAAGTCTCTATTGTTTGAACGGCCCGGTTTGTGGCCCTCGGTGGTGGCATCCACAAGAAACCGATACAAACACTTTAACGCAAACCCCAAGCATCAGAAAGCGTGAGCTGGAACGACTGCGTGGTATTCGACCCAATATCTGCGCTGCGCTGAGGACGTGATAAGGGGATGGGTGGCAAGAATGTCGTGAAAGGATGTGCAGAGTACTAGTTCAACCTCGTGTCTACTGTGAACGTTCTGCTGACAGACGTAGAAAGAAGTCAGAAAGGAAGCGGTCGAAACAACGTTCACACCCCCATCGACGGGCTTCAAGTCTGCTGAGCTCTTACTCCCCGCCAGGCCCACGGCAGGGGTTCTAACGTCGTGCAGTACGGCCCACAGCCCCACGAGGTGGATGCTATTATCCTAATTTAGAGATGGAGAAGCTGAGCTCAGAGAAGTTAAGGAACTGTACAATGTGTCCCTGCTGGTATGTGGCCAAGGGAAGAGCCAAACCGGGAGGGATCCAGCACTTTCTGTGTCCCCGTGGGCAGCAGGAGGCTGGCCTGTGTGTCTCTGCAGATGGAGCCCAGAGCAGAGACACCAGCTCAGGCCGGACTCTTGGTTCCTCGACCCCTTCTCCTGATGTGGCCATCCAACCCTCCAGCATCCCCTCCTTGGACGTATCCTGGGTTTTGCATTAACATTAAATTCACACCCTCCAGAGTCTCACATTCAAGCATCTCCCAATTCTCACAGCCTCCAGTCTTCCCTCTCGCACAGGCTGGTGGCCCCATGACCACTTTGGGACTCACAATCCATTATCCCCATCACCGTTAAAGGGTCCTCACTTCCCTCATTATTCAGCTGAGTTTCCACAGTCCAACACCATAATCTCTCCTTTACAAGTGTGCACGCGTGCGCAAACATACACACACCTTCAGCTCTGTTATCCCCCTCTCATTTTATTGTACTCAGCTACCAAAACCCCAACACTTGTGAAATCCAGCTCTCCACCTCGCCTGTAGGTGCATTTGAGAAGACACAAATCATCCAATATCATGAATCAAAAAGGAGGCTTACCACAGACCCTACAGACACGAGGCGTGTAACAAGAGAACCCAGTGAACCGCTTTGTGCCGATGAATGTGACAGCTTCGATGGAATGGACAAAAACTGAAAGACACAAATTGCCAAAACTAACCGAAGTGTGTTTGCCAGAATTGAACAATTAAGAAAATGGATGGTGGATGGTGGGAGCCGGGTTCCTCTGTGTGTAAGAAGTGACAGATACGCAAGAGGAGGCTAGAGTGATTCACGTGGTAACAGATTGGAAGGTGCATAAGAGCATGAACTCATATTTAGCTTAATATAGATACACACGGTTACGTATAGGAACAGTCAAAGGCGAACGTGCGCGCGCGTGTGTGTGTACGAGGGTAACTAAAAATCCGTGCATCTCCTTGTTCTAGGAGACACCCCAGAGCACTCCCAGAGGCCATGCCTCCCCAGTAGCAACAAGCACCCAGTGCCCCATTCTTGGTTTTTAGTGTTGCTCTGCAGTAAAAGGGACCAGAGGTCCTCAGAGAAATGATTGACTCTATCCCTGCCCCAAGAAAGTAAAAATGTGCTCAGAAACAGACACCACTCACACACTGAAGGGGTTCAGGCAGAGGGAGCCACTGAAAGCATCCCCAACGGCCAGACCTGGAAACATCTGGGCAGAAGTGAAGCACTGGATTATAACCCGATACCCACAAATCCACTGACAGGAACAACATTGCTCAGCTTATCTGTGCTTCCCAGGACCAAAAGCAGGCAAAGACCACACGAAAAGAAAACCACTGGCCAGCAGCCCTCGTGAACACGGACACAGAAACCTGCAGCTGAGCATCAGCACGTGCACTCGGGGTGAATGACGAGGTACACATGGTGAACCTCCGTGACTGGGGACGCCTGTCCCGAGCGCGGGAAGCTAGCTCAACATTTGAAAACCATCCAGCGTAATCCACTGCTTCAACAGACTAAGGGGGAAAGCTGATAGGATCATCTCAACAGATGCAGAAAAGTGAGTATTACAGATTCACATCTGTTCACCATGAACACTTTCTGAAACCAAGAATAGGTGGGAATGCCTTCAACCTGATGAGGGGCATCTGTGAAAAAATACACAGACCACATCACACTTCATGGTGAAGGAAGGTTACATCTCAAAAGAAGGTGGTGTTGAGCAGGGATGGGCAGAAAGGCCAGTGCAGGGGAACAGAGCCTCCACGTGGGACCCAGAGGCGTCCGTGGCAGCAGTGGGTCACCAGTCTGCGTGGGGAGGCTGGACCCTCTTCATAAACGGTGCTGGCAAAATGGCCAACTGTGTGCAAAAGAGTAAGTTGGTTTCCTTTTTCACAACAGACACCAAAACCCTCAAATCTAGACAGTTTAAAGATTTAAATATGAAAGACAAAACTTTGAAACTTCAAGCAAATAAAGGAAAATCATTTTCATAACCTCAAAATCGGTAAAGATTTCACAATAAGCCACCAAGACCAGCAACCACAGCAAAATGCTTAACCGACTTGGCTCCACTTCAGCAACATATTCTGTTTACTAAAATCCAACGTGAATTCTCCACATTAAAAAAAACACACATACTGAAATATTTACAAGTAAATGAGGAGAAATCAACGTTTTGATGCAAAGTGGGTCCAAGCAACTATGGTGAAAACGAGACATTGGAAAGAAAGTGACAGACGCCACTCACTCCTGCAGCCCACGGAAGCCAGCCAAGGCTTAATAACCAGAACATACAAAGAACGCTCGGAAATCAACAAGAAAAGAACAGCACACGACGGAACAGTGGAGAAAGGCGGGAATACAGAAAAGGAAATACAAATGACAAACATTTTCCCGTTATGAGCTAACCCCCTCGCAAATCAGGAAATGTCAAGTAGCACAGGGAGGTACCGTCTCCATCGGAGACCTGACAGGTAGCAAAAGGTGAGACACAGGACCTCAGGAAGGGCTGAGGCCGCGGCTCGAGGCCTCAGGCTCCGCCGGAGGGAGTGTGAATTACACGCCGTCAGCTCCTGGGGGTGGCGGTTTCCACCCTGTCACCTGGCACACCTTGAGCAGGTGTCTGATCTTCCCAAGAGCCTTCGCTTAGCGGCTACCATGTGCCAATGCTTTCAACATAGCTTCTCACGTGACCTTTCCAGAGTCTATAAGGGGATCATCACTTTGGAGGCGAGGTGGGGCAGCAGCAAAACAGTCCAGCCCAGGTCACCCGGCTAGAAGGGGAGCTGGTGGCTGAGCAAACCCCGGCAGGGGCTCCGAAACCACCCTGCCCGCCAGCGGGGTAGATGCTCAGGCGTACTGGGCGCCCGCGCCCTGGATAAAAGCAAGCCGTTCCTCGTCCCGGAGGCAGCATGCAAATGATCACATCACTCAAATACATTACTTTTCGAGTGGGTTAGAAACACCTGTTCCTTTATCATCGCGCAGAGTAATCAGCTTAAGTGCAAAGGCTTGATGCCGACTCTTGAAAGAGGCGTGGGGCCTCCATCTGGCAGCTCTCGGCTAATTGCCTTGCCGTAGGAGCTCTGTCTTCCCCACAATGAAGCCGGAGGAGCCCCTTACGAGTATTTAACAGTGGGTGCAGAAGCATGGCCCCCTGCCCTGGGCGCTGGGGACCCGAAGAACAAACAGCCCCTGAGCCTGGGGAGACACCAAGGAGAGACTGCGTAGCAGGTGGGCCTGGGTCTCTGTCACCGTCCTTGCCCTGCGCAGTGCGGGTCCACCCCCAGCCCAGCTGCCGCTTAGACGTCACAGGCGGGCAGGGCTGGGGACCACCCCTCTGCGCTGGTCTTGTGCCGGATGCCAGGTAGTTCTGTGCAAGGTCACCTGATGTCAGTTCTGCACCACAGCAGAGGAGCTAGGGACCTCGGCCGCTCACTCAGTCTCACTGCACCCCAGCTTCCTCATCCGAGGACCCACAGTTAACACATGGGCCACTGGCTTAGTGCTATGGCTTGAAGTAGCACCTACAGGCAGGTCAGCAGGTCACCCTTAGCCTGGACCTCCCCCCAGACCCCACCCCTGCCGCCAGCTGCCCCGTGACATCAACGGGGCTCCAGATCTCGCCCACCCCCAACCTGCTCCCCCTGCCTGGGTCCGCCAGGCCAGCCCAGACTGCGCTGACAAACTACACGCATCCCAATGGCTTAAGACCAGAGAGCACGGCTTGTGTTCCTGTCTGTTCATTGTGTCACATGAGGACCCAGGCCAACGGGCTTCACTATGCACTGGCTCTTAAAACTGCTGCCTGGAAGGACACACATGTCCCTCCCTCTCCGTGTCCCTGGCCACATGTCCCATGACCACGTCCAACGTCCACAGTGGGAAGTGCAACCCTCCCTTAGGGAGGTGCCATGTGTATCTGTGGCCATCAGCACCGTCACCACAGGCATCCCTGACCACTTCCTCACACCCACCTCCAGTCCTCAGAAAACCCCACTGGCTCTGCTTCAAAACATGTTTGGAATCCCATCTTTCTTCCCTCCCTCCTCATCACTGGCTGCCCTGACCCTCATCCTGTCCAGGCATGGCCTCTCTCGCCACAGCACCACCGTTGACCCTCCTAGCTGGTCTCACTGCTTCCTTTCTGCCCCAAACTTGGTCCAGCTTAGCGGCTGGTGTCCTTTAAAACCTAGATCAGAACATATCACCTCTTGCTTAAAATCCCCCAAATGTTCCAGCCAAGACGTGGTCCCGGTGGACACCTCCTGCAGGACACCTCTGCAGGGTGGCGAAGTGCACCTCAGGTGTGGAAGCATCCCCACCCAGCAGGGCCACCACTAGGAATGAACCCGGGGAGGCCATTAAGGATGCAGGAAAAGATGCAGCCACAGGACCAGGCAGCGCAGCTCTTAGAGAGCAGTGCCAGGGAGGTCGGTGAGTAAAAGACGGCAGAGCCACCAGCGCTCTGCAGCCCATGATCCAACCGCATGACGTGATCACGCAGCGTGGCCGGAAGCAGGCTAACGAGCAGAAGGTCCTCCAGAACGAAGACCTGCAGGCCCTCTAGGTGACTTTGTATAAGCACTGCAAGGAAGTGCAAGATTTTAAGGAGGGAGATGCAGGCGGTCTGACAGGCGGTGCTGGGGCTCCGCCAGCGACGGTCCTCAACCAGGAGCCCCGGCAGGCAGCCCACGGCTTTGGGACGCTCCCCTGCAAGCTGTGGTTTTCCCATAACTGTGAAGAAGGTGCCCACCCCTCATTTGCCCCGAGCCCCTTCCTCGAGGCAGTGTCCCCCGGCACCTGCCTGCACCCCCACTCCAGGCTGTGCCCCTGTCTGCACCTGCCTCCTGCTCACCCTCAGAGCAATGAGGGCCAGGCTGTCATGCCCGCCTGGGGCACAGCAGAGGGGACAGCAGTTGTCTTGGGCATCCTAGGATCCTTTTGAGTTACTGGCAAGACCTGTGACTCCTCCCCTAGAAAGCACACAGCCTGGAGACGCCAGAATTCTCTGTGATTCCGTCGCGGCAACACCCTCCGCCACGCAGCAGCAGGCCCCCGGGGACCCGGAGCATGGGGCTGAGAGCCACCTGGGGACCTGGACAGCGCGGGGGTGGAGGAGCACTCCCTGGGTGTTGATGCCGTGTGGGCTGCAGGGCTCCCACCCATCGTCCACGTCTGTCTGCCCAGCCCGATCCCCTGCATTTCGGAGCCAGGCAGGGCCCTCGGGCGAGGAAAGGTTCCCCTGCGAACCCAAATCCGAATCACCTAGCCTTTCCTGGGAGCCCAGAAAAGAGGCTGCCGGGCACTCCTGCCCCACCCTTCCTGAGCACAGCAGAGCCGTCTTCCCTGCTCTAAACTTCCGAAGCCGCAGCCCGCTTCCCTCCCGCTCACTTCCCAGGTGACAGAAGATAGGATGGGCCTTAGGGAGGAAGAGCAGTCCAGCCCCTGGTGCCTCTGCGGCAGGCCTCTCCAAACAGCCCAGAAACACGGCCAGCTTTCACACCGTGTCTTGGTGGTTTGTCAGGTTTGGGGGTTTGAAATAATCTCCTCGAATTAATTATTCCATGTGATTAAAGCATGAAATACACGAAAATGACTCACACAGATAAACCCATGGGGCAGTGCCAGGGCATCTTCCCCGCAGCATCAGGGTCCCGAGAGGCGTGGTTCTGAATTGCTCTGTAGAATTCAGACTGACTCGGATGCTGCTGAATTTATCTGAATTCTTCCCCAGTGTTAGACATGCAGGCGGTTTTTCATTTTTTCCACCAATAATAAAGCTCTGATGGTCATCTCTGTTGCATACTTTTTAAGAAACCAGGACCACAGAGTATCAACATCATTTTTTTCACAAGGCCCCGAGGCTTGTAATTTATGGTGGTCCCGTTCTGTGGGTGAACGTATGTGTGTGGCCAACGCCCTGTCCTGGGGCATTTGGGCCACCTGTGAGGGATCCCTGATCCTCAGCAAAGGAGGAAGCGTGGGGCAGGACCCGCCCAAGGGGAGCTCTGGTCCCAGTGCGACTCCACATGCACACCGGCAGTTCCCTCACCTCTCAGCCCCTCCCACCTGAGAACCCACCCCCTGCCCCACTGCCACAACACACTCCCTGACACCCCACTCACAGGCCTGCATCGAACTTGGCCCCCACTCCTCCTGGAGGCCTTCCTGAGCACAGACATTAGTCAGATACATCCCCAAGCCATGCTCCCGGTCACCCATGCTTCCTCCACCAAAGCACTGGGGACCCAGGTGGAGGTGGTCACACCTGCCTCTCCTCCTGCCCCCACCACAGCCATTGACCCCCTAAATCCAGGCTCCAGGGTCCCTGTGTCCTCTGGGCCCATCTCAGGGCTGCCCTGACCTCTGGGGAAGTCGGTGGAGTGGTCCTCCTGCCTCCAGGGGTGTGTGGGAGGCCACAGTGCATGTGACAGAACGCTGGTGCCACAGGAAGTCGGCCATGCGGTCCCAGTGCCCTCCCCTTCCCCCACTGCACGGACATCAGCCCATTTCCATCATTCAAGACACGCAGACCAGAACAATCAATGAGCACTTTGGTATGGCCCAGTGGCCACAGCCCATCAATCCCACGGCCAAGCAGTGGGACCCCTGCCCGGCCCCCAGTCTTAGCCCCTCCTGTGTTTGTCTGGGGGTTTTTTGATTGACATAAGTTGTACATTTGCTTGTTTAGATTTGACTTAGTAATCAATATTTTAAAACCAGGACATTTTTCTAACCATCCAAATTTCTGCCTTCTCTTGAAAAGTCTGCAGCTTGGCCTGCTCTGGTCCTGCACTCCACCCGGCATGGTTGCCTGGGAACCAGTGCGGGGACAGGGGAGGGGTGGGCAAGGAGGGCGGTGCTGCTGGAGGCTGTGCGGGAGCCCAGTGACCTTGGGGCGCCTCGCCAAGGCCGGTCTGGCCCTAGCACCGCGGCAGGATCTGTCTGCCAACCACCTGTCAGAGGCCAACACTGACCCTGGAACGAGGTACCATCCCTGGGGCGCCATGTTGGTGGGATGATTCTGTAAGGTCCTTCCAAAGTGAGGGACCGGGGAAAGACTATGACGAAGCTGCTCTTGTAACTTTGCACCCTGCACAAAGGGACTCGAGGTCCTGTCCGCAGCCAGGAATGCCCTCGTGGGGGCAGATGAGTCGGCAGGATGAGGACGGCCTTCCCAAACTCAGAGATTGGCCGGCACCGCTCTCCATGGTCCTGCAGAAAGCTCTGCTCACTGCCGGCATGCCCCCCTCAACCAAGGAGTTCAATCTCCTCTGAAAGACGTGCGGCAATGGGCTTACGTCCACGGATTTCACTGGTCTAACACACCCCTCATCGCCTGGACACAGCTGGCCTGAAGGAAGAGCAGAAAGGCTGACGCAGACTCGCTCCTGGACCCATCAGGACGTCGCCCTGAGGACGTGTCATGTGTTTTAGGCCAGTGGCTGACATCTGGTGTCATTTCCCACAATTCCCATCCACGACTGGACGCCAAGGTGTGAAGATGGGAGCGGCCCTGTCACTGTTACGCCAGGTAACGCCCTTGAACAGGGTCGCTGCCTCCCCGGGGCATTGAGCTTGGCGGGTCTGAAAGCCCCAGGGTCCCAGGAAGGTGTGTGGTTCCCTGCACCTGCAAGCTGAGCTCTCACCCCGGCCTTCTGTGCGTAACACCAGGGCAGCAGGCAGAGAAGGCATTCCTCTACCGCCTGGGGTGCCCACCCTCCGGGAGACACTGGGTCAGGGGGACTCTGGCTGGACCCAGGAGAGTCACTGGGGGGCCTCTTAGCACATCCTCGCTCAGTAATAAAGGACAAAAGAAAATTCAGTACCCAATGCAGACAGGCTCACAAAGGCCACAGAGCAGAGGGAATGAAGTGTTGGTGCCAGAAGAGGGGAAGGGGAACATGGGGTGGGTGGGGAAGGACCTTAGAGTTGCGGACGCTGGCTCCTGACCAGCTGCGGAGGGGAGGGCTGGAGCAGCCATGTGCCCGTGGTGGCTGACTGTTCCCCTCCCACTACGCTTGTGAGTCGTCCCCCGCACGGCTGACGCCGCGATTTAGCCCCAGGAGGAGCGTTACTGGACTGACAACGCCGTCGTCAGGAACCCAAGCTCCCCCGGTCAGAGACGAGGGCCCTTCCTCTGGACGAAAGACGAGAATGAGCCCTTCGTGCCGACAGGGCGGGCTGTGGGGACGACGCTTTCGTGCCTCGCTCGGACCCAAGGCAGTCACAGAGGGTGCTTTACAGAGTATACACACGTCTTTTTAAAAAACTGAAAGAAGGAAGGTGTAGCCCAAGAACCGCTTCGTAGGTAGAGGCCACAGGCGCACAGCCTTGAACGGGAAAGAATGCACGGAATGGAACACGCATAAGCTCTTCTCGTGGGAAAAGTATTCAAATAATTTCAGGGAGTCTGGCCAACTGAGAGAATCCTCAAAGAAAAATCTGGAACAGAAGTGGTAAGAGTTAAAATTTTTTTTCATTTTAGAGACAAATAAATGGGGCATTATGGTTACAGAACAAAATAATCTCGACAATGCAAAAAAGTTAACACGGCTGACAAACGTGAAGACAAGGTGAGCGGGAAGGTGGGGGAGAACATAAAGGTGCGCAATTCCTCGTCTCTTGTAAGAAGGCGGTGGTCTGTGTTGTCTGAAATTTAAATATATGGATAAAATGAAATGGCTTAAGGATGTAAACGTTTAAAAACTTGAAAGATTTACTGAACTTTTTTCCCAACTTTTTTCATTGTGGTTAGATACACACAGAACAAAACATTTGTCATCTTAACCGTTTCTAAGTGGCAGTTCAGTGGCATTAGGTACATTCACATTGTTGTGCAGCCGCCGCCGCCACCCACTCTTCATCCTGTAAAGCTGAAACTGCCCCCGTGAGGCACTCACTCCCCCATCTGCCCCTGGTCTGTATGTCTGTCTTTATGCCAGCACCACACTGCTTTGTCATCGCTGCAGCTTTGTAGTAAATTGTGCAATTAGGAAGTGTGAGTCCTGTGGTTTTGCTCTTTTTCAGGATTGTTTCAGCGATTGAAGGTCGCTTGGAGATTCCAGGTGCGTGTGGGCGGATTGGTCTGTGTCTGCAAAAACGTCACCGGGGACTTTGATAGGGGTCGCATCGGTAGGTCACTTGGGTGATGCTGACATCTTAACAGTGTGAAGTCTTCCAGCCCATGAACATGTGCTATATTTCCATTTGCTTATGTCTTCTGTAACTTTTTCAGCAATATTCTGTAGTTTTTATCTTACCAGTATTTCACCTCCTTGCTTGAGTTAGTGCCTATGTATTTTATTGTTTTCAGTGCTATTATAAATAAAATTATTTTTGTAATTTCCTTTTCAGATTGTTCATCTTTAGTGTATAGAAATGCAGCTGATTTCTGTGTGCTGACTTTGCAGCCTGCTACTATGCTGAATTCATTTATTAGCTATAACAGTTTTTTATGGAATCTCTAGGGCTTTCTATACAAAAGAGCATATAATCCACAAACAGACATAATTTTATTTCTTCCTTTCCAATTTGGATGCCTTGTACTTCTGTTTCTTGACTAACTGCTCTAGTTGGGACTTGCAGCACCACGTCGGATGCAAGTGGTGAACACAGGCGTCCTTGCCTTGTCTCCGATCTCAGAGGAAAGATTCAGCTTGGCGGGTCTTTCACCACTGCTGCTCACTGGGGCTTGTTCACATATGGCTTTTATTATGTTGAGATAAGTTCCTTCTATTTCTGGTTTGTTGAGTGTTTTTATCATGAAAGAGTGCTGAATTTTGTCAAATGCTCTTTCTGCATCAATTAAAGTAACCACGTGGGTGTTTTTTCTTCACTCTGTTAATGGGGTCTGTGACACTGGTCAATTTTTGTGTGTTAAACCATCCTTGCATTTCAGGAATAAGTCCCGTTGGTCATGGTGTAGAATTCTTTTAACATGCTGCTGGATTTCACTTGTTGGCATTTTGCTGAGGGTTTTGCGTCAGTGTTCATAAGCGGTATCTGTCTGTGGTTTTCTTTTCTTGTGTCTTTGTCTGGCTTTGGCATCCAGGCAGTGCTGGCCTCATAGAATGGGTTCAGAAGTGTTGCCTCCACTCCAAATTTAGGGAAGTATAAGAAGGACAGGTGCAGTTCTTCACGTGCTTGGGAGAATGCGCCAGTGACGCCGTGGGCCCAGGGCTTCCCTTCATCAGAAGGTCCTTTTATTGCTGATTTAACCTCCTCACTAGTTTCAGGTCTATTCACATTTTCTAGTCTTCACAATTTAGTCTTGGCAGGTTTGGTGTTTCTGGGAACGTGTCCATTTCATCTAGGTCATCCAGTTGGTTGGCAGACAGTTGCTCACAGTGCTTTCTCACAGGTTCCATGACCCAGTCGCTCCATCCCGTGGAGCAGATTTCAAAGCCAGTCGTCTGACTCCACAGCCTACTCTCGGGACGCCTCGTGTCACGTGGGGACACAGCATCAGCACCGAAGCCATTTCCAGTCGTAAGATGCTCCCCCGCCTTGGAGGCTCCACCCATCGTGTCTGTCATCGCCTCCCAGATGTGCTTCAAGGGTCCCCTGCAGACAGCAAACCTGCAGCATCTTCACCGGCCAGAGATGTGTTCTGAAATCTTAAATATTATTTCAAGTTTATGGGGTTTTTTTTTTCAATTCTTCTTGCATTTGTGAGTCTGAGGCTGTGGTTTTGATGTTGTGGGAGTTTGTCAGGATGTAAAGGCATGCACGAGTGGGTCCAGGTGGCGTCCTGTGACCCAGTGGCCCTGTTTCCTTAACAGGCCCATCTAATGAGAGGCTGCATTTGCAGCTGTGGTTTCAGACTGAGGGTGGAGCTCAGAAGGCAGAGGGCTTTGGGGCTGCTGGGGAGCGGGGCTGCGGTGAGGTAGGGCAGGCAACTCCCTGGAGGAGAGGTCTCCATTCCTCTGGGTCAAGATGACTAAATTAGTGTCCTGGGGCTCTCCTAATGAATTTGCATAAAATGAGTGGCTCAGGACACCAGTCATCTGTTCTTTCCCAATTCTGGAGTCCAGAGGTCCAAAATCAAGGTGTGGGCAGGGCTGCGCTCCCTCCAAAGGCTCAAGGGAGGACCCTTCCTGCCTCTCCAGCTCCCGTGGCCTCTGGCCTCCCTTGGCCAGGGGCTGCATCACTCAGTGTCTGCATCCCTGGTCACACTGCCTCCTCCTCTGTGCTGGGCTTCTGCCATCTGTCTGTCTCCAATCTCCCTCTGATTTTCTCCTACAGGAAAATTTCCCCCGAGCTGTCTTTGGATTTAGGGCCCACTCGGACAATCCAGGACGGTCTCTTCTCAAGATCCTTAACTATGTCCACAAACATCCCCTTCCCAAATAAGGCCACATTCACAAAAAGCATGGATCAGGACATGATGTCTTTGGGAGGCCATCATTCAAGCTGCAGTGACGGACACTGGCCACACAGAGCATGAGCCTGAACGGAGCGTCTGGTGCCAAGTGAGAGCCTGATCCGGCCACGGGCAAGAGGCCTGGGAAGCCAAGCTCGGGGCACAGTGAGTCCCCCTCAGAGGAGGAGTGTGTGTGGGAGGGGACATCTGAGACATCACAAAGCAAAGAAGGAGTTAGCACCCACGAGACTGCGACAGGAGTGCCTGAAACATCAGGCATGAAGGTGCACACCTGTAGCAAATCAGAAGCACAGGGTTTTTAACTGAAATAGAGTTAATTCATAGTATTGCTAGATTCAGGTGTACAGCAAAGTGATTCAACTGCTTATGTGTTTCCAGATTCTGTTCCATTACAGGCTATTACAAGACAGTGAATTATAGTTTCCTGTGCTGTATGGTAGGTCCTTGTTGTTTATCTATTTCATACAAAGTAGTGTGTATGTGTTAATCCCAAATTCCTAATTTATCCCTCCTCCCCGCTTTCCCCTTTGGAAACCGTAAGGTTTTTTTTCTATGTCTGTGAGTCTGTTTCTGTTCCATAAATAAGTTCATTTGTGTCATATTTTTAGATTCCATATATGTTTGATATCATATGGCATTTGTCTTTCTCTGTCTGACGGGCCTCCCTTAGTATGATCATCTCCATGTTGCTGCAAATGGCATTATTTCATTCTTCTTTTACGGCTGAGCAGTGTTCTGTTACGTATGTGTACACCACGTCGTCTTCACTCAATCATCTATCAGTAGACGTTTGGGTTGCTTCCTAAATTGTAAATAATGCTGCTGTGGATATTGGGGGGGGTGTCTTTTCAAATTAGAGTTTTCATCTTCTCCAGATATACGCCCAGGAGTGGGATTGCTGGATCATATGGTAGTTCTGTTTTCAGTTCAGAAATGTAGTTTTTGAACAGAATAATTCCACAGGTGGACAATACAGACTTGTCACAGCTGAGAAGCAGAACCGGCGATGTGTAGGACAGGTGCTCCCCAGAACAGAGAGCAGGTTAAGAGAGCAGGCTAGTGGCACGGAGGCCACTTTGAGGGGAGCCCAGCACAGAACCAGCATTGGTGCAGGCGAGAAGAGAGCCCGGGGGCCGGTTCTCAGAGGATGACGGTGTAATCCGGGAGGGCGGGAAAAGGAGTCCTCGGGTGGAAGACAGAAGGCGTGCAGTGGGCCGAGCAGGTGAGACAGGAGGGCGCACACAGCCTGAAAGTCCCCCCAGACAGAGGCGCCGGCACGCTCGGACCAGAGGCCGCCTTCCCATCAGCAGCAACAGAGGCCAGAAAAGGGGGAGCACGCGGTCCCGGTCTGGAGAAAAGCGCGGCCCAGTGTCGGGGCGCAGAGCTCCGAGGACGCGCGGACGGAGCCGTGCGCTTCCCAGCTGCCACCCACGCCCCCGGCTGAGACGCCCCCAGCCTGGGAGAGGAGGCCAGGCCCCGCGGGAGGCGCCCCCCCACCGCCCGCAGCGCCCCCCTCCCCGCCCGCAGTGCCCCCCTGCGCCTCAGCGTCTCCCGGAATTTCTTCTGGGAAACAAAGAACATCGCTGTTTCCGGCTCAGAGAGGAGGCCCAACCAGCGACCTCCGAGGCCTGGCCGGCGTTCACGTCCCCAGATGAGCGATTCTGCGGCAGCACGGAACCACAGTCCCCAAAGCACGAGCCAATTACACATAAATCTGTGCCAACAGCTCGGCCGGAGCCGCAGTCAAATCCTTATTTATAAAGAAAAGTGCAAAGACTCACTTTCATTTTCATCAGGTGGAGGCTGAGCTGCTCAGATTCTGCGGCGGCCCGAGGGAAACCGTCTTGGCTCATGCATTATGCAGCTTCCCCGAATCAGACGGGCTGTGGCCGCCTCCTGTTCTCTGATTTTGATAAAAAGAGCTCTGGGCAGCCGCAGTGACAGGGATGTGAGTTTGTCTAAATTATTTAGGGGACGGGATGCGGGCTCGGGGGCAGGAGGTGATGACTGTCTCTTTAGCGACTCCTTTCCATCAGGAGCTGGGCTCCACAGAAGAGGGGCCACCCCTCCCACGTGGATGCTCTTGGCTCCAGCGCCCAAGCCCCACCCCCGGGAGACCAGGCTCCTGGGGGGTCTGCTAGCGGGCCGGGGTTGGACCCCCACCCTCCGGAGGGAGGAGGAGACTGGAGCAGCAAGAGGAGCCCTGCCCTCTTTTAGGCTCAGGTACCGGTGGAGGAGATCAGCCCCTGCCCTGTTTCTGCTTGTCTCCCACCGCCTCCCAGGAACCCCGAGACCACCAGACATCCAGAGCTGACCTCAGGCCTGATGGCAAAAGGGGACCAACCAGGGAGCCCATGGGAGACGTGTCTGGGCCACAGGCCACACCGTGGGGAGGACCTCCAGGTCACCCAGGTCCCAGTGTCTGGCCACGGCCCAGGTCAGGGGCTGGACTGAGGGGCCCTCACAGACCCCGTCATTCTTTGGGGTTGCAGCCCAGGGGCCGGCGGGGCCAAGTTCGAGGCTCCAAAGCTTTTGAGGGCCCTAAGAACGGAAGGAGAATCATCATGAGAACCATCGGAAGGGTCTAATGGGACATGAGGCAGAGAATCACCCCTCCTCCCTCCTGCTCTCCCCCCTCCCTCCCCCACCTCCTCCCCTCCTGTCCTTCCCCTCCCCAACTCCTCTTCTCTGCAACCTGAACTTCTGTTTCTTGGGGAGCCCAGGTTTCACTCCTTGAGATAGGGCTTGTCTCCTCCTCACTCACCGGGGGACCCAGGCCAGCTGGAGCATCCTCGGGGGAAGAGTGAGGATCAGATGAATTCGGGACATGGAGCCCCCGTTCCAGACCAGTTTCCTGGGAGAGGAGCAGAGAGCTGTGGGGCCTCCTCATCCACAGGGTGCAGACGAGACCCTGAGTCTCCGCTGGTCCCCAGGGCCCCGGGCAGCAGAGAGGACTGTGCACATGTGCAATCAGACATCAGCAGCCGCCACTCTGGGCCACGCAGCACAGACGCAGGTCTTTCCTGTCTGTCTCCTTGGGGGTCCTGGCCCTCCCCCAGGCTCCCGGCTCCTCTGCCTCTTCCCTCCTGACCCTGCCCAGAGGGAACCTTGCTCTAAGGATGCTCGGGGCTGCCTGCCACTCTGGAAGGTTCCAGCAGGGGTAGTGGGGGTGCCCATCCCAAGGTGACCAGGCATTGAATCCGCGGGATGATCTGTGAAGGTGCCAGCACTGACGTCCTGCCCTCTTAGTGGCCCGGGCTCTGTCCTGCTCGCTCAGCACTGGGGGGGTTGCCCGCTGCCCAGAGATCAACCAGGAAACCAGGCAGAGCTGACACCAGAGGATCCCAGGACACGGCTGTGTGATCTCGGAGGTCCACCATCCTCCCAGCAGACCTGAGGCCACAACACAGCAAGTCGGGATAGAGTCCAGACATGAGCCCTTGAGGCTTCTTCAGTGTCCCCTCCTAGGGCCCCTCAGCCCTGCTGCCCAAGCCCCACTCACATGCCTGTTACCTGCTGACTCGGCACATTCCACAAACTCCACCAGCCTCGGTTTTCTTACCTGTAAAATGGGGATGACCAGGATCACAGGGTCACCCCAGGGCACACCTGACCCCCAGTGAATGCCCAGTAGACATTAGCTTAAAATGGAGCCAGAAACAGTAAAAACAGAGCCCCCACCAGGAGCAGGGTCTGCTCCTGGCGGGGGCGTTTGTCAAGCAGCTCCCAGTGGAGCCCATCTCCATGGCAACGTGGAGGGGCACCTGCTCCATAGATGCCCGTGTCTAGTTACTTCCCACTGCAGACCCCTTCCCCCATTAATCCCAAATCCCTCACCTCTGCACCCCCCCCACGGGGTCTCCTGCCCCTCCGGAGTCCCCAGCCCCAGGCCTCTGCCCAGGTCTCCTCCCCGCAAACCTGAGTGGAACACCTACTATGTGCAGGCATGTGGTACCTTTTCTGACCTCAGCCCTGCAGCCCAGCTGCCACTGCTGAACCCATGTTACAGCTGGGGAAATGGAGGTCCAGGGAGGCTAGGGGCAGCTCGAGAGAGGCAGAGCCTGGATTCCCACCCAGGCCTGACTGAGTCGACAACTCAGGCTCTGTGCCCGGCCCCAGGCTGCCTTCCCATGGAGGGGGCACCCGGCAGGCTGCCGCCGAGGGAGCTCCAAGGGGCCGGGCCCTGGTGCAAAGCCGGAACTTGCTCACCAGCACCCAAGGGTTAAGTGCTTGGCAGGTGAGGAGAGCCGGCAAAGTACAAAGAAGCTGCTGCGCCAATGCCCAGACGAGCAGAACATGAAAAATTAATCACGCTGCTCACTCTGTACCAGAGTAGAATTCACTGAGCCAGTTGTCATGTTCCAGAGCCTCCGGGTGTGGAGGACACTCGGAGGGACTGAGGTCTGCCCCAGCTGATGGGGGCCTCTGTCCCAGAGGCAGCTTCCCGGCAACCCCCACCCGGCCCCAGTGGAGCTGGGACTGTCCTGGGGGTTCGGACCAGTGGTTACCCCTCCCCCAGCTCAGCAGGTCCAGGCTCCCTCAGGTCCCTCTGCTCTTCTCCGAGGACCACACACCCACAGCCGCAACAGATTACCATCGTAACAGTGAAACAGCCATGATGGCAATTCCAGAGCCCGCGTCTTTCTGTCTGTCCGCGCTGGACAGAGTCTCCACGGGGCCGATCCACCCCACAGCAGCATTACTCGCATCTGACAGATAGGAGCCTGCGGCTCAGGGCGGCGAGGTCCCCGGGCTTAGTCTCGCAGCCGGATTCCAGCCCTGGCTAGCCGAGGCCAGAGCCCTGGACCTGCCTCCTGCCCTCTGGGTCCTCTCCCAGAAAGCCACATGCACGCGCGTGCACACACACACTCGTGCTCCAGGAAAAGAAACGTACCTGTCATGAAGAACCCAAGACTACCACTTCCCACCTCCTCCAGGGAGCCTGCCTGGAGCTCCCTGACTCACCCCTCTCTCCTGCTGGCAGGAGGGGATTCCCTTCTTGTATCCAACACACACACAAACACACACAAACACACACACACACACACACACACACACAGGGGTGCCTCTGGTGTCTACTTTGTCTGAACCCACGGTTCTGTGGACAGACCTCTGGTGTGAGGCTGAACAGGGTCCCCACTTCCCCCCTCATAGAAGCTGGACCCAGCTTCTATGAGGCAGACGCGATCCTGGACAGACCTGGAGCCCTGAATACTCATGACCGTGGACCGAGGACCCTCAGCTCAGAGCAGCTGTGGGAGAACCAAACACTGGATTCTTTGAGCTACTGTGTTTAGAGTCTCCCTGTTAAAGCAGCTTATATTTACCCCAAACACAAACCCACGATGCTAAAGAATGTCGTGAGATCGGGTCCACCTTCATCAGTTTTAATAAATAGGTGAGATGCAATATGCATGGGGAATTGGTTTATTAAGCATGTATTTGTTTATAAATTACGGATCTGTGTTTGTCTTCCAAAGAAGAGAAGACGTTTACAGGAAACCGAATCAACGGACCGGACCTGAGAAAGCCAAGACTCATCAAGATCGGGACGAGGGAACAGTTCCGGATCTGCCCCCACCCCAGGCGGCCACAGTGCCCTTCACACGGCACCCTCAGCCCGTAGCCTAGAAGGCTGCCTCCTTCAATATCTCTGGCTGGGTCGGGAGCCCTGGGGAGCAAGAGCCAAAGACAGCAACACAGGGGAGCGTGCTGCGCCGGGAGCAGTGCGGAGGAAGCCATGGACCCAGGCGGGTGTGAAGACCCTGTGCTTCAGAGATGCAGACTCCGCTTACGCGCTAGAGCTACAGGTTTGGGGACACACCAGGTCCCTGCTATAAGGCCTGAGTGTCCAGGCCTCAGGGTCACCCTGTGTGGCTCAGTCAGTGCTACTGGAGCTCCAGGATGTGACACCCCCCTGCCCCCGCCTCGCCCCACCCCGCAAAGGTAGCTCCAGGCAGGTGGGAGACACAGGGGGAGAGGGAGGCGCAGATGCCGCCCGGAAACAAGTATGGACACGTTGCTCTGTAACTGCTCGACACGCTCAGTTTGCGGCTTTGTCTACATTTTTAAGTATTTAAGGCAATAAAGAGACAAACCAATTAATCCTGTGATTTTCATGGAATGTTTAGTCGAGCTGGACTGGATGACATTTGTGATCAACGTGCAAGTATCTGGGGAAATTCCACCTGCGGAGTTCGTGCTCTGGTTTACCGGCGGGATAAGCCATGTGTCAATATTTACAGGAATGTTGGCTGTTCGCTGTCTTCAAGGGTTATTTGACTTTTATAGACTCAGAAGAGGAGTAAGGTGGCAGCAAGCTCTTGGCACCTGGGTCCTGGGCCCTGGGACCCTGAGCCTCTGGCGAAGCCCTGCACGTCCGGCCTCAGCTGGCTCTCTCCTCACCTGGACCGCCTCCTGGGACCCCTTCCTCGGGTCTGGCCCTACTCAGCCTCCAAGGCCAGCTCCAGAACCCCAACTCCTGTGCCACCCAAGCCCCCTGAGGGCAGGGGTGGCTCTGGATGAGGAGAGGGGGCTCAGGGGACAATGGCGGAGTGGTGGGTAGGTGGGGGGGGAGGAAGCCACAGGAGACCACAGAGAGCAGAGACGCCATCGGCAGTGCTCCCTAAACCCATCCACTTGGCACGTCCCCACCAGGATCCCAGCGACGTCTTTGTAGAAATTAATGAACTTTGTAAAATTAGGGGGCGGGTATATAGCTCAGCGGTGGAGCACATGCTTAGCATGCACGTGAGCGTGGGTTCGATCCCCAGCACCTCCATTAAGTTTAAATAAAGAAGTAAATAAATAAGCCTAACTACCTCCCCACTCCCCCAAAAAAGCTTTAACTTTGTAAAATTAATAAATTTTAGAAATTCTTAAGGTGAAGCCATGTGCAGGGGTGGGGCGCCAAGGTCACCAGAGCGTCCAGGGTGGACAGGAAGTTGCTGGAGATGCGGGCTGGCCAGTCCCAGGGGCTCTGGACACCCGCTAGGGAGCTGGACCTCCGCCAGGTGCTGAGGGTCTTTGGAGGGCCAGTGGGGAGGGGGTCAGTGTTGCGTGTTTCAACGGTGGCCTGCAACACAGGGCGACTCAGGAGCGTGCCTTTCCCCCAAAGAACAGCCAGCCCTGCTGGTGCGCTGGCCAGCCGTCTCCACCACACGTCTTCCCTTAGCTGCCCCCGCCTCCAGAGAACACACCTGGGGGACTCTGACCTCCCCCTGGGCTCCACTGAGGCTCCCCAGCCTGGCAGACAGAGAGGCTGCCCAGGGGCGACCCCTGATGGTGTCACCTACCAGATGAGTGATAGGGCCAGCCCCCCTCCCCTCCCTGCCTCAGCGTCCTCCCCCGTCGGGGGGCCACCGTGGCCTCAGTCTCAGCGCTGGCACAGGGTAAATATTAAATGCTCCATAGACGTCAGTAGTTTTCATTACATAAAATCTGTGTGTTAACGAGGCTCCTGCATCATTTGAAAGGCTGCTTCCTGCCTCAGCTGAATTTTAATATTTACAGGGGAAACAAAGCTTTTTATTTTTGTTGGGGAAGAGATTTGATTCTCAGTCTTTGGGAAACAAGAAAGCAGGACCGTCTCTATTTAAGAGAATCTGCTGCCCTGAATCAAGCGGAGCATCAAATTATCTTAATGGCTGTTACGTAAAGTGCACACTTAGTCATTTTCTCTTCCTCAAACTGTCTGAAATGGAGACTTTCTCTAGCTCACATGTGGGACTGGAATGAGCCAGGACACATTTTCACGTCAAGAAAATCACCAGCAAGTGTCGTGCAGCTGGCAGCCCTACAGCCCCAGTACCCGCAGGGGCGACACCACCCAGGGGCCCGCGGCCCCGCGCTGTCCCCGCTGGGCTTCACCGAGCTTGGGGGGGTGGCCATCCAGAGTCGGCAGGTGAGCCGAACTGCGGACCGAAACACCGAGGCGCCTTTGGCCTGATGCTCACTAGGCGTCAGCCATGTGGCCCCAGGACCAGAGCCCCGCCGGGCTCCCCACGTTCTGCTTTTGAATTCAGTCCATGGAGATGGACCTGAGGGTGTTTAAAGATGGCGTGTGCTCTGCGCGGCACTCCCACCTCGGGGAAGCGGCTGAGCTGGTGTCCTGGCCAACACAGTGAATATCCAACTTGGTCCCCGCGGCTGCGGCAGCTGCCCGGAAGCTGGACAGTGAACTGCCCCCCGCCCCCCACGCCGCCCCGCCTTTGAAGTGGACCGAGCGCGGGCAGCTGCAGGCTGTGGCCTCCCAGAGAGACGCTGAGTTCCCGTGCAGCACCGGGCCCCCGAGCCTGGAAGGGCATGCCTCTCCTCCTCCCTCCCTTCATTCGTTGTGGGGATGTCCATCCACCGCCCTCCGTGGGCCGGCCGTGGGGAGCCGGAGGAGGCAGCAGAGGGTAAATCAACAGCTCAGACAGGGCAGGGCTCCAACTAGGCCCGCCTTGGCCCCGAGCACCCTGAGGCTCCATCCCTGGACATGAGCTGGCAGTGGTGCCTGGTGGTCAGGTTGCCATGAGCACAGAGTGGTGACCCCCAGGAAGTCACGCACAGCGAGCAGGCACATGGGAGGTGCTCAGCAAACGGCCTTCAGGGCTTGCAGGCTTGCAGGGGAGACAGGCAGGGACAAGGATGGTGAGGAGTGACAGGGCCTGGGGTAGACCATGTACAAGGCCAGGGGAGGCACGAGAGGGCAGGGTCAGCTGCACGGGGCGGGGGTCAGGCCAAGGGACAGCCTCCAAAGATAGGAAAGGGGGCCCTTAGTGGGGTCTGAAGACGAGCCTTCCTGCCAGGCGGGCAGTGGGGAGACGGCGATTCTAGGCTTGGGGCTCAGCATAAGCAGGAGCTTGAAGGCTCGTAACCTCAAGCTCTGTTTGGGACCTGCCACCGAGGGCGCGCCTGGGACAGAACACGTGGGGCCTTGCCCCTGGGCCAGGCTTTGGGGAGGGCCATGGGGAGCCATGGAGGAGGTGTGAGCAGGGGAGTAACTGGTCAGAAGAGCGTCTGGGGCTGCAGATTTGGGGCAACCTGGACCATCCTACCTAGAGCAGTGGATGGCGCAGGCGGAAGGTGAAGTCTGAGCCAAGGAAACGCAGCTGCTTAGCGGTCACTGAAGCTCTACGCGCGGTCACTGCAGTCATCCCTGTTATCACAAAACCGGCACTGCCTGACAGGTGTCCTCAGAAGCTGGGCATTTCAAGGTGTTCACGCAGATTGTCTCGCTTGGTTCTGGAACCGTCTTCCCATGCGTGTCCCACACCTGCACGAGCTGCTCTCTGGTTTCGAGTCAAGTATCTGTGGGGTCGAGTCAGGGTGAACCTACAGACCCCAGACCCCTCGTTCAGGGACTCGGGGACCCAGGGCCCTTGAACCGCCTGTGTGTGTGGAACCCTCGTAGCGTTATTCCCAGGGTTTCCGCTTTGAGGGCCCAAGCGCGAGCTGCAGACCAGGACCCTCCCGCCGGATCCTGGCTGCGACCCCGCCGCCCCACCCCAGGAGGCAGCTGCATCCACACCACGAGGCAGGTTTCTCGTCTCCAGCTCAGAACAGGCTGGCTTGAACTGAAAGAAGGGTGCTCTGATCGAGGAGCCCGAGGGCCCACGGGGTCCTTCCACACCAGGAGAAATGCTCCCTCTGTGCCGCGCCCACCACCTTCTCTGAACACGGCCAGCAGCCAGGTCCTCCCGGCCTCAGCTCTGCCACCAGGCAGGGCTCACAGCCAGGGCCCCCTCGGCCGTTACCGCCTCCGCACGTTGGCCTGTGCTGCAGCGTGAGGGGTCAACCCAGAGCCGCAGGAGGACCTGCAGCCGGGGCCAGAGCCCTGCCAACCCGCCAGCCGCCCCTTCCTGCTGTCAGTGCTGTCTCCTGTGGATGCAGCGGAAAGACTCGGATTTTTTTTTTAATTGAAGTATAGATAGTTCTCTGTGTCGTTGGTTGCTGGTGTACAGCGTAGCGGTTCAGCTGTACACATGTTCTTTTTCATTACAGGTTATTACAAGCTATTGCGTGTAGCTCCCCAGGCTGCGTGGTAGGGCCTTGGTTTCCATCCCGCAAGCTGTGGTCCAGCACATCAACCCACAAGCTGCTCTGGTCTTGATGCCCCAGCTGGAGGCCCTCCCGGCCGTGGGCTCGGGTCCTCCGGGTCTGGCCCACATCCGCCCCACACGCCCCACAGCTCTGTTTTGGGCGGATTTCCCCTGCAGGGCGGATCCAGCTGGGCCACTGCCATCAAACTGGGGCTTTGCCATCAGACATGTTTCGTTTTACTCTTACGTCGGACTCAGGGGAACGATGACCAGAGAGCGAACCTGGCCAACGCCCGCGCCCCTCGGTGAGCCGTAGGGCTCTGGGCGCCGTCCATCCCGTCACGTCCCTCCCACGGGCGCGGATGAGAAACCCCCCGCGGCTGAGGCTTGCCCTACACAGAACAGGCTTGCTGATCTCTGCTCCGTATTAGCAGATCTCTGGCCTTTCTGAACTGTCCTCTGCCCTGTGTTTGACCCTTCAGAGGCTCCCGGCCCGATGGGACAGCGTCCCAGCACCCCTCCCACGGGGCGCAGTGGCCTCTGCTGGCTTGGCCCCTGCCTCCTCCTGCTCTAGGAACACAGGACACTCAGGGCTCCCTGCTCTTAGCAGCCGGGTCTGGCCTCCACACCCTTGCTCACGGGGTCCCCTATTTTCTTCTGTTTCTTCCACTCCATCTGGGCCCCCACACCCCCAACTCCTCAGGACTCAGCTTAAGGAAGAGGCTCCTCTGTCCCCTGTTACCGCTGTGTCGGGTGCCCCCTCTGCCCTCCCACAGCTCCCGGGCGCCCGGTCCAGTCAGAAACCACTCTGCCTGTCTCTCCCACAAGGCAGCAAGCTCCTGGGACTGACCCCTCTGCGTGCCAGTCACCCAGCACAGCTGCGCACTCAGAGTGCTCATGTGGCCCGTGGATGGATGGACGACGGACGGATGGATACTGGGGTAGAATGACTGAACATTCACCTGGGCGCCTGGCTGGCTTGAGACCTAAGGTTGTCTCAACCCTCAAGTGTTACCCATGACCCAGCTCTGCCTCTAACAGCAATGCCATTGGCTTCAATCACAGACCCTCTCCCCCCATCCCACCCCCAAATGTTCAGGACCCCCTGGGGAACCGCTGAATCGGTCTTGTCTGCTCTCAAAACCAATCCGAGGGCCGCTGAGCATCCTCCACCCCTCAAGCAGACGCGTTTGGCAGACACCAGAGTTTTGCCATTTTCCTTCACTTGGGCTTCAATTCCCGGGTGATAACTCATGCTTACAGGAAAGCTGGACTTCTCAGTAATGATACTGAAATCAGATCCCGGGCCACTGGCCGTGCTGCGAGCGGGGAGGCCCGGCCTGCCGGTGAGATGCGTCTGCCCGGCCGCTCCGAGGGGGCTCTAGGTCTGAGGGGGAACTGACTCCGGGGAAGGCTCCTCCTGCGTGGGGCCCAGGGTCCCTGGGACCTGGGCCGGGCCTCAGCTCCCTCCCAGTCCGCCTCCACCGTGCGCAATAGACCAAAAGGAAACCCCAGCGGAGGTCTCCCACTCTTGGCCCGTGGGCACCCCTGCCCTCAGTCACACCCTGCCTGGCCCCTCATTGCACATGGAGGAGGCATCTCTGAGCACACCCCCAAACCCGCCAAAGGAGTGGCCCAGGGAGGAGTGAGACCAGCGCCCGCCCCCAGGAGCTGCAGTCTGCTGAGCAGATACGTCTGGAGAAAGAGAAGGCACCTGCCCCATGACTGCCACCCCCTCCAAGATGTGGTGCACAGGGACCCCACGATGTGGGCCTGGGAGTCGTGCCCCAGCTGCTCCACATCCCACGTCAGAGAAGCCCTGTGCCCTCGCTGATCTGCAAACGCAGAAGAAGCAATCACATCGCACTGGGCCCAGCAGAGTGAAAATTCAGGGATCTTGTTCAAAGGTTGCTAATGATTCAAGATGGTTGACTCAAGCAGATCATCATTGAATCGGTCCCGGGGCCTCTTGAGCGTGGAGTCCCTGAGCTGGGGCCCGATCGCAGCCCTCCAGTGGGGCCCTGTGCACTGCACAAGGTGCATCTCATAAACTGCACCTGGCTTTCACCTCCTTGCCGCCCCACACCCTGTATTCAATGGTCATGGACAGTCACTCGGGCTCCCAGTCACAGCCGTCTTGCAGGCGGCCCATGCTGTGCGGGAGCAGGGACCCTCCACCTCCTGGCTCCAGCTCCCACTACCCCCAGCCCCCCTCTCCTGGGTGGGCCGGCCTCAGGGGATGTGCTGGCAGAGGCGCCCACCTTCCCGTGTCCTGGGGTTGTTGATCTGACCCGGCTGCCTGTCGGTGGTGATGGTTAATGTTGATAAAGTCCCTAGTGAGGTGGGGGCACGCCCGCTTTGCCAGGACAGGTGTCCCTTGTGGTTCCTGGGGATGGTCCTCTTCCCTTCTGGCTGGTCCACTCCTTTTATCCCCTGCTCAGACCCGAAACTCTGCCACGGGTCTCAGTGCTCAGCCGCAGGCAGCATCCCCTCCGCCGTCTGCAGAGGAAGGAGAGACGAGGATGCCGGGACTGGAGGGACCCCAGGCTCTCCCGCCGCCTGGGCCCATCACACCCCAGCCCCACCCGCCCCGGCTCACTCTGGGGGTCGCTCTTCTGGATCATGCTTTCAAGACGCTCGTTCATTTTACAGAATGTTTTCAAAGAGCCAGCTCAGGGTTTAATGATCAGCTCCTCGGAGCTTTTAATTTTGAACTCGTTTACTTCGCTTTTCTCAAAATTGTTTCCTCCCTCTGCTGGGAGTGAGCCGCGTGTGGGTCTCGCAGTGCCCCAGGCGGGGCTGGGGCTGCCCTGAGTCCTCCGCCCCGCTGCTGCCGCTGCGCCCACGGAGGACACAGCCGCTCTCCCCAGCGCCCCCGGTCCACCTCCTGCCTGGCTGAGTCCCTCTCGGGTTTTAGGACCCCCACCAGTTAACTTCATCGTTAGTTTTTAAATTACGCATCTGTTTCCAGTAGCCCCGTTTCCACAGCTGCACCTCCTCAGCCACTGTCTCACCTGGGCTTAACCAGTTCCGCTGTGTTTTCACCCAACCGCCTCACACGTTCTTTCATTGGACCCAGTCTCTGTCTCCTGGGAAGGCAGGTTAGGAAAGGTGTGTCTGAGTTCTTGCACACCAGAGCCGAAGTGAACCCCTGGCCTTTACAGCACCTGTCAAACCTGGGGGGACTCAGAGGGGACAGCCCTGCCCCCAGCACGAGGGCTGTGTCCCGTGTTGCCCGGCTGTGTGACAGTCACCTGTTCCCCTCCCGGAGCCCTCGCTGAGCCCGGCTCTTTCCTGGGCTCCTGGAGCTGTTCCTGGTCCTGGTGGGTGGTGGGTCCCCTCAGCTCTGGCCTCTCCTGGCCCACGGCCACATCCCTGCGCCTTCATTCCCTGCAGCACGCTGCCCTTCACTTCTCCGCCGTCAGCCGCGCCCCCTCCCTCTCCGCCTGTCCCGGCTCTCCTGCCTCATGTAGGCCCCATGAGTTTTCAGCATCCTTAACTCTGAGCAGCAGAGACCAGCTGAGCAGCACAGGGTCCCCGACACACACTCAACCCGCACACGCACACATGCACACACCTTCGTGCACACACATGCACACTGTCACACACACGTGTACGCACACATGGGCGCACACACGTGCACTGCAGCCCCGTCTCTCCTGCTCCTCGGCACCAGGGCCACTAGGAGAGAGACTCACCCTCAGGGCTGAGCTCTGCACAGGCAACTTAAGAGTGTATCTGAGGGTGGTTTTGTCTTGACTTCACCCATTTCAGGGCCAGTGCCGCCCCGGGGTACACCTCCACGGTATTTGAAAGGGAAGATTCAGCACTGATGTGGCCCTGGAGGGATCAGAGCAGATAAAACTCACTTCCGAGTGGCCACCTGGCTGTGGAACTGGGGTCTTTTTCCCTCTGCTTGGGCTGGGCCCAGAGCCCGGCCCAGGGCCAACTCTCTGCACCGTCAGCCCCAGATGAGTGCATGAGGGACACCTCCATCGCCAGAGGGCATCCTGGAAATGAGGGGCCTCATCTCAGCAGATCGCGGCCAGTGTGTTCGGCTGGGGTTTCATCCCCTACGTGAAGATAAAGCTACAGAAACAAGTTTGCTTTCTCTTCCATTTAGCAAGTTCAAAGTGACCGTGGCAACTAAGCACTAATTTTAAAATGAACAAAAGGAGCTGGAGGGCTGACTGGGGGGGGGGGCAGTCTTTCAGGTGAAGCTGGGGCAGCCGGTGCAATAGATGTCGCTGTCGTTCTGATTTGACTTTCCAGGGACAGTTGTCAAGCGCGCCATCTGCAAATATAAGAAGGGTGGTGTCCACTGCCCAAGGACCGTCCCTCATCCACTAGAACCCCCGTCAGCCTCTTTGAAGCATCCCTCCCAACATTGTCTTCTCCGACTTCCCGCTCAGGCCCAGCCCTGGGATGACCTCAGCCGAGTGCGCTTGCATGAGGGCCAAGCCCCTCCACCTGCAGCCCAAAGCAGAGCCACTCAGAAACACAGGAGAAGCTGCTTCCTGCCATGTTCCTCAGGTGCTGTGTGATGGTTGTTATGCAGCAGCAGCTGACTGATACACCACCCTCATAGGTCCCTCTTTATGTGTGATTTGGGACAGTCTCCAGCATCACTCTCATTAATTCAAGAAATTCTGACATTTTTTTCACAATGTTTTCAAATTCCCTTAGAGTCAGGTGAAGATCTGGTCACCACGAGTGAGGACAAGGAGGGTGGTGAGTGGGGGGCTGTTCTCCAAGTGATCAAGACCTAGTGAATATTTTCCTTTGATGATCCGCTCAGCTCCAGTGAGAAGCGGGAGAGGAGGGGGTGGCCTGGCTCTCCTGCCCTCTGCCCAGTTGCACACCGTGGCAGATTCTCAAAAGCTCCTGGCGGGCATCACAACACCTGGTGCAGCTCGCTCCGTGCGTGACCCTGAGATAGGCCCCCCACTGGGGTCTCACGTGTCCCACTCATCCAAAGCAACTACTGACTGGGTCCCAGGGTCTTCAAGGCCAGCTCTGGTCTCTGACACCCATGACAGTCTGCTCTCCGCTCCCCTTCTACATCAGCTGGGGGAATTGTTGCTTTTACTTGGCCCTCAGTGAAGGGGCCCCTGACCAGTCTCCAGGCTGCTGACCAGTCCCCGCTGCCCGCCAGGGAAACCTGGGCTGAGGGACCGGCCTCTGTATGGAGGTCACTGTGGTGGTGTTTCTCTGTGGCTGCTTCTGATGTGTTTTCTCTCCACCTCTTCCTTCCCCAAATCGCTTCAACACTCCCTGATTCTATGATCACGTTCTTTGACCCCTGAGCCCCCAGGATGTCCCAGGGCCCCCTGCCACCTCCCCGCTGTCCTTGCAGGATGTGGTGAGGCATACGTGGAGCCCAAGTTCCCTGCAGAGGGCCCAGCCCAGCACAGGGGCTGCAGACTGAGGTCATCCAGCCCCCCAGAGACTGGCCGTCAGGCACCTTCCTGGAGTCTGACCGGCCACACCAGGGCTGCGGGCCTGGCTGCCCTCTGCCCGCGCTGGGCTGGGGGCTGGGGAGGCAGAGGCTGTGCTGGGCGGGGACAGTCTCTCTGGAGGAGGGTGTGTGCCGGTGGCCAGGCTTGGGCACAGGCCTAGGGGGAGCCGGTGGGAAGCCAAGAGCTGTTGTGGGGACAGGCTGAGGGAAGCACCCCGCCACTCCCTGGGAGAGAAAGGAGGGCCAGTGTGCTCTGTCCTGGGAGCACGGAGCCCTGAGAGCGGAGCCCCGCCACGACCGTGCAGCTGCACCAGACCCACGCTCCCCGAGTGCAAGGTAAACCACATCAACAGATCCCTGGGGGGGGGGGGCTTTCCAAGCTTAAAAGGAATGAAATGAGGCACAAATGCAGAGATTGATGGGTTTGACTACATAAAATTAAACCTTTTGTATGCCAGAAAAATAACCAAATTTAAAAGGCAGAGAGAGAAAAAAGGAGGGAGGAGGGAGGGGAGGAGGAAGGGGAGACATGGAGTTCTTAGCAGCAGATGATCCGGCCCGAGGATGCTGTGCCCCCGCGGGCCCAAAGACAGGGGTGTGGATCCCTCTCCCCACAGCCCCAGGCGAGGGGGCCCAGCGCCCCATCGTGGAGAGCTCCGAGGCGCAGCTAGCGACTTGCCTGCAGCTCCTCAAGCGCAGGGCGTCCCTCAGCCTCCCAGCTGCTCTCCTGCTCGGACGCAGCTCACCCAAGGCCTTGTGAGCCCAGAGGACGGGCTCTGTGCCCAGACTCGCTCTGTCTCTCCGAGGAGCTGGGGGGCGGGGTACAGAGGTGTTTCTTCTGCAGCTGGAGGAGGCCAGCTGCCCGGCATGGTCTTCCAGGACACACTGCATGTCGTGCACCAGGACTGGGAAGAAAGTGTGCCCCTTTTGTCTGCACCCCAGTCCACCTTTGGGCATCCAAACCCCAGGAGGAAATTCAGGCCGGTGCTGCCCAGGGCTCCCCGCACAGTGCCCCCGAGACACCCTGCCGGCATTCCCGGCACCCTCCCTCTGCGGAGCCTCCCCGCCCAGGGTTTGGGTGTGCTTCCGTTGGGCCCCTCTCCAGGGCAGGCCAGCAGCACCCACGCTTGCAGGAGCCGAGCGCAGCACCCACGGGCGCTGAGCCCCCTGCCGCAGGCCCACGTGCAAGCCCCACCCGCACCCGCGCCCTCACGCGCTGGTGAGAGGCAGCCACCTTCTGGCTGTGCCCTCCTGGCAGAGAAGGGGGAGGGGAGATCTTTCTCCCTCTTTCTCTACTTATAAGGCCACAGTCCTATGGGATTATGACCCCACCTAATTTGAATTACCTGCTGAAGGCCCATCTCCAAACACAGTCACATTGGTGGTTGGGGGGGGGCAGGGCTCAGTTCGGTCCCTAGAGCGCTCCCATAGCAGATCAACCTGGGGGCTTCACACAACGGGAACTGACTCATGGTCCTGGAGGCCAGAAGTCCGAGCTCCAGGGTCGGCAGGGCTGGGCTCGCTCTGGAGGCTCCAGGGGAGGAAACACGGCCTCTTCCAGCGTCTTGGTTTGTGGCTGCGTCGCTCCAACCTCTGCCCCGTGACCCCTTCTCCATCTGCATGTGTGTCCTCTTCCTATAAGGACAGCACCATGGCATTAGGCCCCCAGCTCGTTACACCTCAGCAAAGACCGTATTTCCAAATAAGGTCACCTTCACAGGTTCCAGAGCTCCGGACTTGAACTTAGCTTTTCAGGGGCCACAATTCAACCCATTTCACTTGGAGACCCGCAAAACAAGTAAATACTCTTCTGAAGAGAGAATGTTTTTTTAAAACTCTCCCTCCAGGGGAAGCAGTTAAGCACGAGGACCCGGGGACGACAGGCCCCGGGTGCAGGTGTGGCCCCGGCCCCAGCCGTGTGAGCGGGCAGCCCCCCCAGCTTGGCCCCCGCCGTGCGCAGACCCACCAGCTCAGTGTTGCTCAGAAGAGGGGCCTCAGGCAGTACTGCAGGGCTTAGCCCTGGCCTCAGTTTCTTCCTCCGGGAGATGGGGAGGATAAGGCTGGCCCCCAGAGGGACCCCGGGGACAGGGAGAGACCCCGGGGGAAGCGGCCTGGGCCATGCCCGGGGTGTTCCTATGAAGCTGGCTGCTGGTGGGTTCACCTTGGTTTCCAGTCTCATCGCGGTTATTACCAACAGGTCCCCCAGAGGCCTCAAGGTGATGGTGAGGGTCTGCTGGGTCAGGGCCGGGGAGGAAGGGAGGGGGCCCCGGATGGGAAGCTGGGCTCAGTGACCCCTCCCTGCCCAGGAGGCCACAGGGCAGTGGCAGCTCCAAAGCCCCTGGCGCAGGGGGCGGTCAGGCGAGGCCGGGGTCTGCAGCACCCCCTAGCTCCCGCACTTGCCTGGCTGTGGATTCCCATTCCCGGGCACTGTCTGACCCCCCTGGGGCCGTGTGCTCAGTCCCTGCCTCCTAGACGGCCCCTCCCTGGGCCGGTGCCAAGACTGAGAGGAGGCAGCAGGGCCAGGATTGCTGGGGGCGGTGCCGTGGTGTCAGCCCCTGCTCACCCTGCGCCTTGAGCAGCCCCACACGCTGGGCTCTGGGATTGCACAGATGGGGGACGGACTCTCCCGGGGCCTCAGCCCATCCTCCAAACGGGGCGCAGCTGCCCCCTTTACACACGCCAGAGGGGACTGCCTCAAGCAGCAGCACCTGCAGGGAATGCTGTGTGCTGAGCTCTGTCCCCAAGATTCAGTCTGAAGCTGTAACCCCCAACATGACCGGCTTTGAAGCCAGAACCTGCAGGAGGTAATTGGGGTAAAACGAGATCCTTAGGGTGAGTACTGGTCCAAGAGGACTGCTGTCCTTGTAAGGAGAGCGGACTTGCACAGAGGAGAGGCCATGTGAGGCCAGGTGGGGAGGTGAACGTCGGTCAGCAGGGAGGAGAGGCCTCACCAGAGGCTGACCGCAGGCAGGTGCTTTGCCAGGAGCCCTGGCGGCTGGGGTAGCTGATGGCAGGGCCCTGGGGGTTGAGGAGGACAGCTGGCTTTCGGGGGGTCAGGGCAGCACCGCCAGGGAGGTATGCTGGGGTGGGGGACGAGGACTGGAGGAGATGGGGTCCATGGGAGTGTGTGTGCGTGCGTGTGTGCGCATGCACGGGGGGCGGACAGGCAACGCGCCCCAGGGACGGACGTGGGGGTACGACTCTCGGTCTGCAGGGCTGGCAGCCCCGGGCGCAGGGCCAGACTCAGGCCTATTCTGAGCTCAGGCCCGCAGCAGCAGTTGGGAATTCGTGATGCACGGCCCCTCCCTCAAGCGCCAGGGTGTGCATACTTGGTAGTGAAGTTGAACCAAGACCGTGTTATTTTGAACAGTTTTGGAAAAGCATTCAGAGAAGCATTCAGGACAAATCACAACCCAGTGCCCGAGGTGCCAGGTCTAGGGGCACTTCCCGCCCCCTCCCAGGGCCTCAGTTCTCAACCGCAGAGGGAGGGTGGGGACTCTGACGCCAGGGTGTTGCTCTTAGTGTCTCCTTTGGAAGACAAGCGAACCTACTCTCACTAAAGTGCCCAGGGCTTCATTTGTCACCACTTGGGTGTCCTGTGTTTAAGGCACCAAAGAAAGCGTCCACGGGGAAGCCACAGCGGAAAGCGGGGACTGTGGCCCGTGGACAGAGATGCGGACCCGCCTCCCCGGCCACCTCGGGGTGGGGAGGGGAGGAGGGAGGGCCCGCCTGCTCCGATCCCGCTGCCCGGGCGTGGAGCTTGGCTTGCTGCCTCCCCAGGGCCTCACCCGGCTCATGTGTGAAATGGGGCAGCGGGCGAACCAGCGTCCGGGGGCTGTGCACGCTCAGCGCGGCCCGGGAAAGGGCCCGGCCGGGGCCTGTGCTCGCGGGGGGGTGGGGGGCGGCCGCCTGTGCACGCGTGCGGGGAGGAGGCGGGGCCTCCGGGCCCGGCGAGCACCAGGCCCTCACGTCCCTCTGCAGGAGAGAGGACCGCCCGGCCTCTCCGCGCCCAGCACGCCCGGCCAGCTGCTGCTCTACACCCGCCGCGCCCTAAGCAGCCCGTCCAGCGGCTGGGCCTCGGGGCCCGCAGCCCGGAAGCCTTTGACTTGTTTCCTCTTCCCTCTGGGTGGTCAGTGGGGGGCGGAGTGTGGGTTGATGGCTCAGGGGGTTCCTATTTTTCCCTTCTCTGCAGTGAAGGGAGAGGAAACAGGCCACGGGACGTGAAGGTGTGGGCTGGCCCACCTGCCCGGCTGAGGTTTGAACTCGTGGCTGCAGGGCCAGCCAGGCTCAGACCTGGGCTGGGACCTGGGGACTGTGACAGACAGACGGGCAGGGCCTCCTCCCCGCAGGGTCCCACCAGGAGTGTGCAGGGGGCAGTGGCAGAGCCCCGAGCCCACTCCCACCCTTACCCACCGCGAGACGGGCCCGGGACACTGGGACGCCAGGCACGCGGGGAGGACTTGGGAAAGGCCGGTTCGCTCTGGCCCTGGCGGCGGTCTCACCACGGATCCCAGTCCGTGAGGCCTGGGACATTGCCGTCTCACTGCTGTCACCACCCAGAGCCTAGAGCAGGACACGGCACCCACGTGACCTCCCGTGTGGTAGTTTGAGACAATGAATGATCGAAGGTGAGATGAGGTGAGTTTGGAAGAGCAGGGCGGTCAGGGCTGCGACCTTCCGTCCCAGCAGAGACATGGTCGTGATAAGACCTGTCCATCTGAATGCCAGTGTCCTCAGTAATGACCGTGAAACACTGGCACGGTCAGGACCACGGCGGCCACGTGGCCAAACCGCACCAAGTCAAAGAGGCAGGACACCAGCACACACACGACCACAGCCACAGCCACAGCCACACGGCTCTGGGCCCGGCCCAGTGAGAGCTCAGCACCGCACCCCCACCAAGGTAGCTGTCCCCACTCACAGAAAGGCTGGAGCCCAAAGATTTGGGGGGTATGCGTCTTGGCTTTGATGGGGGAGGAGATCCACCTCTTTTTCACCAACATTCAAAGTCGCTGCTTCAAAGGGTGGAGCTGAGTCGTGATAAGGCTGAGGCCAGTGACAGGGAGTCTGCGGAGGGCCCTCAGGGAGAACCCCCAGGAGCAGGTACCTGGTGGTCAGGAGGCCCGAAAATGGAACTTGTGATCTGACGTCTCAAACACCCTCAGAGAACAGCCGCCCCTAGCAAAGCAGCAGCACCTTCAACCGCCCCTGACCCCAACCCCACCCACCCCCCAATGCCGCGGTGTGTGGACCTGACGCGGCCTGCTGAGTCCAGCCGGGCCCGGAACCCCGAGGGGAGCAGGTAGCTGGCTGACTGGGAATGAGTGATGATCGTGAAGGCAGCACTGTGAGTGCCAGGCACAGACGCCGAGAAGAACAGGAGGGCAGACTCACGAGCAAAGGCAGGGAAGAGACCGCATCGTTGGAAGAGCTTCCGAGACACAGGACAGCGTCGGGCAGCGCTCCCCATGCCACGTTTACGAGGCCCCCAGTCGGTGGGACTGGTGCAGCGGCTGTGGCACTCAGATCCCCTAACTGGGCTGGAGCTCCGTGGTGCAGATGAAGCTGTGCTGACAACAGCCACTCCCACTCTCTTATGGGTTGTCCGTGGCCACATTCGCACCGCAGCGACAGTTGCAGCAGAGACTGGCCCGAAAGCGCAAAATACTTATTATCTGGTCCCTCACAAAGGATGCTTGCAGACCCTGGGCTGGGGACATCCCTGTGCCTCCCATGCGGGTGATGGAAGCAAGCATGCGAATGAGGCCCTATCAGCCACGCCTTTGACCCTGGTGTCTGAGATCCCCGTTAGAGACGCCTCCTGGGGGTGACACAGACCTGCCCACGGCTCTGGTAAAACTTCCCCCCACCCCAGGGGTTGCGTGTCAGACCCCAACGCCGTGCATACTGACGGGAGCAAAGACGGTGAGACACAGCCCTGACCCGATCAGAAGGCCGGCAGCCCAGCCCCGCCCGCCACCAGGAGTGATGAACCCGGGGTGGCAGTCGGATCATGCCACTCTCTGCCTCAGTTTCTTCCTCTCGAGAGGCTGGACTAGACTCATGACCTCTCCACACAGACACCGGAGGGCACGTGGCACATGTGAAGACAGAAGGGCCACGACTGCTCCTGGGATGGCTGAGCCGTGACAGGTTCACCAGAGCACGTCTTGAGTCACACGCCTCGTATCTCTGCTGTAACCCATCCCCCACCTGGGATCTTTGTTCACTCAGAGCAAAGCCAGGGGCCTTTCAGGGTCATCGGATCAGAGCCTGGACCCGGGTCCGGGAAGGTGGGGGGGGTGGGGCCCTTTCAGATTTGGGATCAAATCGTAGAGACGGAGGATTTACTAAGGATGGGTCAGAGGGTGGGGGAGGAGAGGGGAGTCGCAGGAGCCCCGCCCTGGGGTCTGGGTCCTAATGGGAAGCACGTGCCTGGTGAAGGTGGACACGGGGGCACTGCAGGAGTGATAAAGGCCTGCAAGTGCGACAAAACAGATTAAGGTGCATAGAGGGGCGGGTGGGGCCCACGTGGAGGGACGCAGGAGGGGACACAGAGAGGGTGTCCGTGGGGACTGGGCCTGGTGTGCTCCAGGCAGGAGAACCGCAAAGGCAGGTCCTGGTGGGGGAGCAGGGGGACCAGGCCCAGGCAGGGGAGGAGCGAGGCAGGAAGAGCGCCCTGCGGCTCAGTGGGCGGAGGCGGGCAGGGGGCCGGGGGCTGCGGCTGAGTTCTATCTGGGGCCAGAGGACGAGAGAGGTTTTCCTCAGGGGAGGTATGAATGTGACCTGGTTCATACCCTGGAAAGGGGAAGAGGGCTGGGGGAGGGGCCTCTGCAAAGGACCTGGGGTCACCTGGGAGGGGGCGTGTCTGGCTGTGGGAGGGCCCTGCTTGGGATGTGTAGGTGAGGCAGAGGGGCAGGACTCGGGGGCAGGCTAGACCAGGGTAGGTGGGTGCAGAGAGGAAGGGGCAGGACCCCAAAGGCCGAGGTCTTCAACTGGAAGGGACTCACACTGACGCCATGGTGGGCAGTGGGGGGTCAGTATCTGCACAGGGGACCTGCTTGGTCACTCACCCCGAGCCTGGGCCCTCCTCACAGAGAAGGGCAGAGGACCCTGCCGGGTGACTATGTCAGCCTTTACCCCTGGAGGGTCGGGGTCACACTGGGATCTGAGGAGGCAGGAGTGGGACCCGTTAGGCGGTGACTTATGAGGTCAGGAGGGCAGGACAGGGCAGGGCAGGCCTTACGCCCCCAGGCTGGGAGCACAGACGACAAGACCCGGGCTCAGAGACAGCGAGGGGCCCGCCAGCTTCGAGCCACGCTCTTCTTATGCACTGGGGGTCCCCAGAGGAGGAGCAGGTCTTGGGGGTCACCCAGGATCCTGAGGCAGCAGCAAGTCCCCCCTCAAAACACCTCAGCCACGTGGCAGGAGGCCCCCCCTCCGCTGGGACCTGCCAGGGCAGCCAGAGGGCCAGCAGGTGTCCGAGCTGTGTTTGTCCCTGGACAGGAACTCTCAGGGGCTGGGAGAGCTGCCCAGAGCAGCAGACATGACGGGGGGAGAAGCTGTTCCAGAACCAGGGGGAACACGGGTCCGGGCCACACCAGCTTCCGCACAGGTGGGCAGCCTCCTCGGGCCAGGCAAGGGGATCAGGGGCCTCTGCCAAGGAGGCACCCCGGAACATGCCGGGACCTGCAGGGGCCTCTCTCCATTCTTCCTGGAGGCTGATCTGGCGATGCCAGCGCCTCCCAAGCACCTGCAAGCATCCCGGATGACCTGCCGACCTGTAGGGCAGCAGAAAGAGCCCGGTCTTTGGAGCTTCCAGAGGGACGGCGAGGAGTCAACCGTGTCACACGGGCCTGTTTCTCCCTTGGAAAATGGAAACCTGTCCCCACTTGGCAGGGCGGACCCACGAGGACACAGGTGGGAGCCCAGGGGAGGACATTCACGTTCCTCCCCCAGGGCCTCCGTTTCCCCTTCAGTCACCCGCCAGGCCTGGGCTAGGCCACACCCAGGGGCTCCTCCTGCTGGGACCTCTCATTTCTCCAACCACATGCTGCTCATTCAGCAAGTGTTTGTGGAGGGGGGTGTGTAGCTCAGGTGTAGAGCACATGATTAGCATGCATGAGGTCCTGGATTCAATCCCCAGTACCAACTCTAAAAATAAATAAACCTAATTACCCCCCACCAAAATAAAACAATTAAATAATACAATAGTAAATAAATAAACAAGTGTTTGTGAAGACCATTTTGATCTGCAGACACCGTTCTAGTTGCCAAAGATGCTGCAGCCCGCAGGAGGCAGGCTCCCTGGGCCTGGGGCTCGGAGACCTAAACAAACAGTAACAAGGCCAGCAGGGGAGCCCAGGCAGGAGTGGGCACTGGCAGCAACAGGATCAGAGGGAGGGACGACCTTGCTGACGGAGGCCGTCGGCTTAGGGACCTACCGAGGGGAACAGAGGTTGTGTGAAATCAGAGCCGAGCAGCGGGTGCAAAGGTCCTGAGGCAGGTGAGCTCAACTGTGAGCCGGCCACTGAGCCACCGATGCTTCTTCCTCTGGTCAAGGCCTGGAGCCCCAAGTCAGGGATTTGTCCCCCTGGAGTGACGCTCTCTCCGGCCATCATCTGGATGGACGGCAGGTGGCCTGGGAGACTGGGGGGACAGGCCACAGGAGCAGTCCAGGCAGAAGTGAAGGTGGAGGGGGCCAAGCTGATGGATGGAGGAGGTGAGAAACAGGGACGTTTAAAGTTGAGACCACTGACGGCCAGGTGTGGGGCTGGGTGTGGGAGGGACTGAGGTTCAGTCCAGGGTTCCTGGTGGAGCCCCCATGCGGCAGACTGCAGAAGAGACCAGCCATTCTCTGACAGTGTTAAGCTGGGGTACCTGGCAGATGCCTGGCGGAGAAATGAGGGGTCCTGGGGGATGGGGGCTCTGCAGTGCTTCCCACCAGCCAGCAGGAGCAAAAGGATCTGGGCCCCAGGCCAGCAACCTGTAAACTGTGTTGTAGACCAAAGCTGGGGGGGCACAGGGATGGAGCCCAAGGCCTCTGTGCACAGAGGGGAAACTGAGGCTCGGGGGGGAGCAGTGCTCTGCTTGAGGTCAGACTCCTCCTCCCAAGACCCCACCCCACTCAGCATGTGGAGGCGCCCCTGCCCACACCCCAGCGGCCCGTGTCTGGTCCCTCCTGCGGGCGTCCCGCAGGTGGACGAGTCGGTACACGTGACGCCAGTCTGGGGCCCGCAACAAGCTTCGGAGCATTGGCTCTTCCTGCTGCTTCTCTCTGACCCACCAGCCATCTTCGTTTACCAGTGGTCACGTCCTCACCTGCCCAGTCTGGCTGGGCCCAGCAGCCGTCCTTCACACGGTGGCACAGATGACAAATCCGGAGACAGGCCCCCAGCTGCCCAGTCAAGCCCAGGGAGGGGCCGCTGCCCGAGGTCACAGAGCCCCAGGCCTCGCCCTCCCTCCAGCACACTCCGACCTCACTTGGCCCTGGGGGCGAGTGGCATCACCTGGTTTTCCACATCATTTGATGTCTTGCAAAACATCCTGTCATGCAGTCGTTTTTCAGAAGCGATTAGGCTGAGGTTGCTGTGTCTTTCCTTCCCGGCAGCCCCGGAGGGAGGACCGCAGAAGCACCAGAGGGCGGCGGGGCGGGGCCCTCTGACTGACACACACACACACACACACACAACCCCCGCTCCCCCCCCCCCCGCGAGGCTCAGCTCCAGGGTTTTGAGCCCAGCACGGCGACCCATGTTTAACCGGGGATGACAAACTGCCACCTTTTGGAATGTTCTGGAGCCACTGTGCTCCTCCCACACGGCTCCCTACTGGGCGCAGGGCCCTGGGGAAGCCCCTTCGGAGGCCTCCTCCCTAGTCTGGCCCCAGGACGGTGGGAGGTGGGGACCCCGGCCCAGGGAGGCCTCTCAGGGCCACCACAAAGGACCACACACTGGCAGGCTTAGAGCAACCGGAATTAGCTCCCTCACAGCTCTGGGTGCCACGGGTCCAAAGCTGCGCTCCTTCTGGAGGCTCCAGGGGAGGGTCCTTCCCACCTCTTCCAGCTCCTGGCGGCTCCAAGCTGCATCACCCCAATCCCCGCCCGTCATCCCATGGCCCCCTTCCCTGTGGCTGTGGCTTCTCTTCTCCTCTCTTATAAGGACACTTGTCATTGGATTTAGGGCTCATCTGGATAATCCAGAGTGACCTCATTTTTAGATCCTTAACATCTACCTAGACTCTTTTCCAAATAAGGTCCTGCTGGCAGGTTCAGGGGCTGGAATGTGGACATATTTGGTGAGAGGCCACTCTTCAACACGTGACACCACCCTCGCTGACTGCCACCCAAAGGCAGGAACCACGGGGCCCCCAGAATCCTCTTGAATGCTCCCAGAGGCGGCACTCTCGCCATCTGACTTCGGAGGAGCTGAGCCCCCTCCCTCTCAGTTGCCCCCACAGGCCACGGGGCTCCTGGCGCTGGCATTAGAGATGCTCCTGGAAAGCTCAGGTGCCTGTGACACTCACCACCACCACGCAGGTGACCCTGGCTGGCCGGTGGCGACCGTGCAGCTCTGTCCACAGGCCTGTTCAGAGCGTGGAGTAAAGTCCAGACGGAACATGCTCCGTGGTCCCCAGTCAGCCTCAAGCAAACCCACAGGCTCATCCAGCTTGCTCAAGACACCAGCACGGGGCTGGGGGAGCCAGCCGAGGCCTCTGTGTCCCCGGGCGGCTGGCAGGGCCTGAGCCTGCCCACCCCGGTGCCTCGGGCTGACCACGGCGGAGCAGCCTCAGTGACTCAGGGTGTGAAGGACTGTGACGGGGCAGGAGGAGCAGATGTCTCCTTGACCCCAGAGCGCGGCGCCAGGACAGCTCAGCAGATAGAGAGCAGGCTAAGCACAGGAGCTGCCAGGGACGCGTGAGCTCCCCATTCCCAGGAGGGTGCGAGCAGAGGCTAAGCTGATCTCAGGGGGCTGTGTGAAAACAACGAAAATGTATTCAGTATATTGTGCATATATTATGCAATTCATATACATTCAGCCTTAAAAGAAAGGAAATTCTGACTCATGCCACAACATGGAAGGACCTTAAAGACATTATGCTGAGTGAAAAAAGAAAAAAAACCCAGACACAAAAGGACAAATCCGACATGATTCCGCTCACATGCGGTCCCTACAGGAGTCAGGTTCATAGGGACAGAAAGTAGAACGGGGGCCGCAGGAGGGAGGCGACGGGCGCGAGTGTCTCACGGGGACAGTTTCTGATTTCCAGGATGAAGAGTTGCAGGTGGTGGTGATGGCTGCACAGTGATGTGAATGTACTTAATGCCACTGAACCAGGCGCTTCAACGGTCCCCTTAAGATGATGACAGCAGTAAATTTCAAGTTATGAGTTTTCACCACAGTTAACATTTTTATAAAAAGTGCGTTCACGGGTCCCCACAAGGCAGACTGGCTGCTGGTTGCTGAGGGTGCTGCCGGGAGCCAGCCCTGCTCTGGGGACTTGTGGTCTGATGGGGGAGGCAGGCCAGGACAGGGGCGATGAGGGCGCAGAGGGGAGAGTGCTGGAGGGTGGGTCAAGGGGCACCAGGAAGTGTGGAGGATGCCTGAGGGGTGGGCGGGCTGCTGGGGAGGGGTAAGCTCCAGCTCGGGTCCGGGAAGGGGCTGAGCGGCAAAAACACAAACAGGGAAGAGCTCAGAGTAGAACCCAGCTCGGCACACGTGGAGAGCCGAACCCACCCCAGGCAGTGACAGCGGGCGGCCGCAGGAAGGGGCCGCATCCCAGGAGGGACCAGGAGCCAGGTGGGCGGCCGGCCCCCCCGCCCCGGGAGGAAGAGGTGAGCCACCAGAGCCCCCTGGTGCCGGGCACCGTCTGAGTCAGCCCTCACGCCCCACTCCACACAAACGCCCACGGCAACCGGTCCTCCCACCCCCGTGTCACAGATGCGTCTCAGCGAGGGTGGAGTCCACCGAGGCAGAGACACTGTGCTATGAGCAGTGAGACGGAACGTTCACCCGTAAGAGCGGATACTGGGTAACGGGCCTGAATGGGGATGCAGGTCCGCCTGCAGACTCCAGAGGGCCCCACCGTGTGACAGGCAGGGAGAGCCCCAATGGCCCTGCGTCCAGAGCAGCCACCCTGACCATGTGCTCCGTCCACCCAGCAGGCGGGACCCGGGCTCCCTGCAGAGCCAGCCCAGACTGTGTCTCCCGGGAGCTGCACAGCCAAGCCCAACGAAGGGGTGAGACTGTCCTACCCCCGGCCCGAGGGCCTTCCGTGCACCTGAGTGTGGACAAACTGTCTGGGCCGTTTCTTTCTCACCCAAGGACCAGGAATAGAAAAGGCACCTGCGCAGGGCCTTTGGAAAACACCGCAGATCAAGGCGGACAGAACCTCGTCTTAGGAGCCTCAGAGGAAGCTACGCCATGAAGATGGCTAGTCACGGGAGCCAGAGACGCAGTTTTGGGAACCTTCGGAGGGATGCAGGCGAGACCCGGTGAACAACACAGAGAGGAGCTAATGTGAGGGCAAAGCTGGTGGTGGCGGCACCGCTCAGGAACCAGAAGGATGCAGAACCAACACAGGAGAAAACAAAATCAGGGGTGCGGGGCAGATGGAAGGGGGAGATGCGAGACCTTGACCAGAAGGGATGCTGAGGTCCAATGGGGAGGGGCAGAGCTCCGAGGAGGCAGGCAGAGCAACTGGGGGACAAACAGTGACCCGCAGCGGACGCCTGTGGCTGGTGGCACAGGCATCGGGGAGACGGGCCAGGGTCGTGGACACACGGATAAACAAACCGATTCAAAAGAGAACCCAGACCCGCACAGGTCCCCGACCCAGAATCGCCGTGCCGCGCGCAGCAGGCGGAGAAACAAACGCCGTCAGGGGAGGTCAGGAAAAGGACCCAGGATCCCCGTTCCCAGCCTGGTTGTCTTCCTGTCCCAAGATCAGAAGGGCCTCCGAGAGTAACAGCAGACACGTTGTCTTTCTCATCAACAGCCTCCTGGAAAGACTCATTTGTAGATAAGCCCCACCCACTGAGGGATGATTGCAAAGCTAAGAATGCAGTCCTCCAACCCCGGGCTGGGGCCCCAGTGGGAGCACGTGGTCGGTGAGGCTGGTGCCGCTCGGCCGTCCACTTCCCTGCACTGACTCTCGGCACTTTTTACCAAATGTGCTTCTGACCACTTGACATTGTCCTCTTCTAGGTTAAAATAATGTATGGTTCATCCTGGCACCTGACCTTGCACTTCAGAGAGAATTTCCTTCCACATCCAATGATACCTTATTTTTCAACCTGGTGCCAGATTCTTCAGTCTCTGAGCCGGTTGGGAGGCAAGGCCACCCCATCAGGAGCAATTACTGATCAGAATATTTTGGTTTTTACCCTTAAAAAAATTACACTGAGTCACATCATGTCCATTTTTATTGCCACGGCACTCAAGTAACGACTTCCTGCCAGTGATGTTCTAACTTATATTCAATGACAGGAGTCGCAGGTTGTTTTTGCATCAAAAGGCAATAATTCTCCCAGGGACAGATCACAGCCACTCTCACCATTTCTCTGCCTCATGTCATCGTACTGTCTTTTCAATTATGCCTTAAAGTCACCACACGCAGGGTGTTCTCAGTAGTACATCATCGGGCAGAAGACACATTAAACAAATAAAAGGCTAAACAACATGTAGAACCGCAAGCAAAAAGCAACAACATAAGAAGACAGAAGAAAAGGCACAAAAGCAAAAATAAACAAGTGGGACGACATCAAACTGAAAACCTTCTGCACAGCAAAGGAACCAAAAACAGAATGACAAGGCAACCTACCAGATGGGAGAAAACACTTGCAAAACGTATCTGCTCCAGGGCTAATATTCAAAAAGCAGAAAGAACTCGTGCAACTCAAAGGCAAAGAAACGAACAATCCAACTGAAAAACGGGCAGAGGAGCTGAACAGACATTTTTCCCAGAGAAGACGTACAGATGGCCAGCAGGCACATGAAAATGCTCCACGTCGCTCATTACGGGGAAAACTGCAGTGAGCTAACGCCTCGCGCACGGTAGAAGGGCTGGTAAGGATGTGGAGAAACTGGGACCCTCATGCTCTGTCGGTGGGAATGTAAACTGGTGCAGCTGCTGTGGAGAAGGTATGGAGGTTCCTCAAGAAAATTAAAAATAGAACCGCCCTGTGACCCAGCAACTTCACTTTTGAGTACTTATCCAAAGAAAATAAAAACACTAACTCGGGGAGATATCTGCACCCCCATGCTCACTGAAGCATCATTCACAACAGCCGAGACATAAAAGCAACCCCTGTGTCCATCAGTGGATGAAAGGATAAGGACGTGGTGCATACATACATGGAATATTACTCAGCCATAAAAAAGAATGAAACCTTGCCAACTGTGACAACATGGATGGACCGCGAGGTCATTATGCTAAGTGAAGTAAGTCAGACAGAGAAGACAAACACCATGTGGTCTCACTCATGTGCGGATCTAAAAACAAAAATAAAAACAAACAAACAAACAATACAAGTTCATAGATACAGAGAATAGATTGGTGGTTACCGGGGCAGAGGGGAGGATGGAAAAAATGAGTGAAGGGGTTAAGAGCTTAAAATTTATATATATATAATTTAATATTTTAAAAAATGTAAAGGCTGTACTAAAGTATATCTCAAAATCAATAGGTTATTCCTACATGAAGAAATTCTGCAACATTTTCTTTCTTTCTTTATTCCTTTCTTTTTCTTTCTTTCTTTCCCTCATAGTTTTCTATACATTCCAATTTTTCAGTAGTACATATGTATTTTTATAGCAGAAAGCATATTTTTACACGTGAATTCAGAGATGTATATAGATGTGGGGTAGACAGTGGGGCCCCCCCTTAGCTGCTGGGGTGTCAGCTGATCACTCACAGCTGCTCTGTCCCCAGAGTGATGCCCTCCACTGAAAGGGGCACCGGCCCAGGGAGGCCGTCCTCCAGTTCCAGCAGGCCTGGCGCGCGGCTGACCCCTTGGGGCTACAGCAGGGCAGCCCAGCTCTCACACCTGCTCCCCGAGGGGTCAGCCAAGACCGCTTTCTGGCTTCTATGCCAGGTCCTGCTCCCCTCCTCCCCCGGTCCTGAGAGCACCCCCCGTAAATCACACGATGGGGAAGGTCGCGGCCTCAGGGAGGCCTTGAGAATCGAGAGAGAGGCGACGGCTGGCACGCAGTGGGGCTCACCAAACACCAGTGTCGCGGGTGTCCTGGGGCTCAGGGCCGGGCTGAGCTCATCCCCATGGGCCACGTTCCCCCCAAGCCCTGCTGGCCCCGGGGCCGAGAGCTATGGGTCCTCCCGCAGACGGTCCGCTCTCCATCCCCGGGCCCCAGGCCCCCCAGGCCCCCCAGGCTCCAGGGACAGCGTGGGAATGGGGGGCATGAGCCACTGCCCCCAGCTGCACACAGGTGTGTCTGCTGTGTCGTCCACTGGGACGGGGCTGTGATCGAGGCCCAGGGACCCTCCCAGAGAGCAAGCAGCCCCCGTGAACGCACCAAAGCTGTTTCCTAGAAAGCCCCTCCCCCAGTTAGCAGAGGGAGAATCAGGCCATGCTGCGGCTTTGTCAGAGCTGGGTCTCTTCAAGGACATAACGAAGCCCCTCTGGTCTGGGCAGGGGTCTGTGGACGGGCCCGACCCCCAGCACACAGCCCGACCCGGGGCCAGGGGCCGCAGGGGTGGTGAGGCCTCGGTCACCCACGTTCACGCTGCGCGGTGTCTGGAGTGAGCCTTGAGTTTTACAAACATTTTAAGCCCATCATTTTCAACGAGCGTAAAATTCATACAAGAGCTGACCGTTCTAGTAAAAAGAGGCCCCAAATTACCACAGAAACGAAAGGACGGGGTTTTAAAAATAGACACTGATAAGAAAAAGGACAAATGCTGTGTGTTTGTTGGGGTGACTCATTTGATGGCAGCAGTGACTCCTGAGATGAGGGTGAGTCACACCTCATGGGAGGGGCTGCTGTCCTCAGGACCCTGGGGGACCCCCAGAACTCGTGTCCATGTGCCCGAGGCCAGGGCCGGCTCCCTGATGGAAAACCGGGGGGAAGCTGGGGTCCAGCCGGTGCTCAAAGGCCAGACAGCCCTACGGTGCTGCCAGGGAACTTCCAGGGCCCCCACGGGCTCCTGGCCAGAGTCACACACCCTGGACGTGAGGCCTCGGCCAAGCTCGGTGCACACCTCACTCATTCATTCGTTCCTCTCTCGTGCACCAGGCACTGTCCTGGGCTCTGGGACCCCACAGAGGGTAATATCCTCAGGGAGTGTGGGTCTTGAGTTCTGGGAGCCCGCTGTCACTCCTTTTGGGGAGAAATTGTCCAGGCTCACGACCCAAGGATGAAACTAACCTCCTGGTCAGTGGGGAACATCTAGAAGCTCCTGGATGATTCTAGAGCTCCAGGCAATGCCGCGTCCAGAAACTTGAGAGCAAGAAAGATGAAGGAAGATGGTGCCCCAGGGAGATTTGGAAGAGCCATTCCCAAAGCCCGGGGCCACCTGGGACGCTGAGTCCCTTACCGGAGGAACGAGACCCGCCCTTGACTGATCATCACGTCACTTTTGAGGACCAGGGATAGAGGCTTGGAGACGGGAGGAAAACCGAAGCAGTCGCTGCAAGACAGAAACGTGGAGGTGTCGGCAGAAGCGAGCGTGGAGAGCACGAGCCAGCACTGCCTTCAGGACACTGAGGAAGACGATCCTCACCTTGGAGTCCTCGGCCTGGCCAAGCCTGCCTCAAGTGTGACTGCCGTTCTCGGACTCACGGTGCTGCTGCCGGGGGCAGACCCAGAAGTGTGCAGCCGGGAGGGTGGAGAGCAGGCGAGGGGCGCCCAGGGCGAGGCCCAGGCCGGCCGGCCGCCCGCCCATGCTGGAGCAGGAGGACGGGACCAGGGCAGCTGCCCCGGGCACCGAGGGATGAGGGTCTGGTACCTAGGACATCCTACTGAAGGGTGTCCAGTACACCTGTCGGGGTTTCTTGAAGGAAAAAACTTGACAGATACTGTGAAGGTTGGTTTTATGTGTCAGCCTGGCCAGGCCAGTCTCCGGTGATTTAATCAGACGTCTGTCTCGATAGAGTTGTGCAGGGACTTTGTAAACATGGTTCACATCTATAATCAGCCAACATCAGTCAAAGAGATTACCCTCCATGATATCAGTCCAATCAGTTGACGGCCTTATGAGCAAACCCCGAGGCTTCCTGGAGGAGGAGGAATTTCTGCCTCAAGACTGCAGTGTCGGCTCCTGCCTGAGTTTCTAGCCTGCAGGCCGGCTTTACTGGGTTCAGATTTACTCAGTTAGATCCCACAAAGTCAGTTCTTTGGGGGGAAACCCTCTTTACATACACATGAATCTCTTTATATACATTAATCTCTGCAACACACTGTTCCTCACGGGAACCCCACTGTGGTAAGTACGCCCTCGTTTTACACACTCTACAGACGGGGAAACAGAGGCCCAGAGAGGCTTAGGAACTGACCCCTGGCCACACAGCTGCCAGTGGCAGAGGCAGGGTTCAAACCCAGGCAGCCTGGCCTCGGGGCCCCAGTCCCGACCACAGTCAAGAGATGCGACCTCAGATTGTGACGAGACAACTGAAAAGGAGGGGGAGGAGAGGCGCATCTAGAAAAGCTGTGACCACAGCCACCGCCTCGGGTGTCAAGGATAGAAATCCAATCCCCCAGCAGGCAGAACGAACACATTATGCAGTGAGGAGAAGCTGGGGGCGTGACGGGTGTGGCCCCTCCCCGACCCGGACCCGCTGACTACATTCCGGGAGCACCTGGGAAGGCGGGTGAGTCACGGTCCCCAGGGCCCTCTGGAGCTGCCAGCTTCCCCACTCCGGTCCGTGTGCTCACAGGCTCCCCGCCGTGTTCTGCTGCCTCCAGCTGCATTGCCCTCACCCTGGCAGCTTCAAAACCTGCCCCAGGGCTGCCGGATTTGGCCCGGTCTCTGTCCGCGCCTCCGCATCCTGAGCTTTCTCCCTTAGTCCTCTCCCTGGATCTGGGTGTGCAGGTGGCTCCCCACATCCAGCCCTCTGCCTCCCCCCAAGACCCACACCCTCTGGACCCCCTGCCGAGCCAGCCCCCTTCTGCCTGTGTCATCCATCAAAGCCCAGGGGTCCTCCCAGATTCATTTCCCCACTTGTTTCCAACGCTTGCCTGGGCTCTGCAGTGCGTGAATAGCCCTGAGCATGCCGCACGTGTCCCCCTGCCCTGCACTCCCCGGTCCTCCTCCTGGGGCTTCATCCTCACCCACATCGCACACCTGCTCTGGAACATCACTAAGCTCCCCACGACCTGCCAAACACAGTTTGGCCCCCAGGATTAAGCCCCATTTGCCACGGAAGCCTTCAGCCTCTCTGCGCCAGGCGGGTGGTATACCCATGGTGCCCTGAAAACATCCCTAGCTTTCTGACCTCTGACCTGTTCACTCACCCTCCCTGACTCCCATGTGCTGTCCATCTTAGACCGCAGTCACGCCTCCCACCAGCTTCCCAGGGAGCCTCATGCCCCCTCGGCTGACCCCACAGACTTCGTAGGAGGAAGCAGCAGTGTCTCAGGTTCCCAAACCTGGTTGGAACCCAGGCTCTCCTGCTTTCTGCCTGTGTGTCAACGGCCAAGTCATTGCACCTCTCTGAAACTCAGTCCCCTCATCTTTAAAATCAGGGAAATAATTTATAGCACCATGAGGGGCTGTGAAAATTTGATGCAATGACACGCATCCACCTTTGCAGGGGCTGAGACGAGGCAGTGCGAGTGAAACGGAAGCTTCCCCCGGCCTGAGAATTTGGCCCTAAGCATGGCCCTCCCAGGGAGCAGGGCGTCCTGCCGTGCCAGGCGGCTGCAAACCCTCGGAGAAGGGAGGGTGTCCGTCCTCCGGGCTCGGCACCGCCTGACCCCTGGCAGAACCAGGGGTCCTGGTGAGTGACGAGGGGCTCGCGCTCCTTCCCCTTCAGTTTCTGGAACAGAATGTGTACATTGGTGCTCTTTCTTCCTTACGCGTGGGAGGGAGTCACCAGTGACTCCTGTGGGACTGGAGTTCGCTTTAGGGAAACACTGTGACCAGGAACGCAGGTCCTTGAACGCAGGTGTGGCTACGCAGGTGCTGTTTCTTCTCAAGTGAGTTTAACAGTTTGTATCTTTCAAGGAACATGTCTGATTTACTGGCCCAAGTTGCTCATAACAATCCCTTGTTATCGTTCAAGTATCTGTGGAACTAGTGGTGATTCCAGCTCCCTCGGTCCTGGTGTTGGGAACGTGCATCTTTCTTTTTCTCCCCGATCACTCTGGCTGGAGGTGATCAACTGTATCGATCTTCCAAAGAACCACCTTCTGGTTTCACTCACTTTCTCTCTTGCTTTCCTGTTTCCTATTCCACTGATTTCTGCTCCTGTTTGTTTTTTCATCCCTCCTGATTACATTGTGTCCAATTTGTTCTTCTTCCCGTTCCTTGAGGTGGGAGTTGAGTTTGTGGATTTGAGAGTTGTCATCTCTTCTAACACAAGAATTCCCATGAAATTCCACTTGAGTTGCATCCCGTCAGTTCTGCTGTGCTGTTGTTCCAAATGCGTTCTCTTTTTTTTTTGTCTTTTTCCTTTTTTATTATCCTTTTCAAAACATGCAGGTGGAGCCCTATATAAGATAAAGATGTGGTGTATGTATGTACACACACACACATATACACACAATGGAATACTACTCAGCCATAAAAAAGAATGAAATAATGCCATTTGCAGCAACGTGGATGGACCTAAGATGATCATAGTAAGTGAAGTCAGTCAGGCAGAGAAAGACAAACACCATATTATATCATTTATATTGGAATCTTAAAAAAAAATGGTACACGTTCTATTTACAAACCAAAACAGACTCACAGACATAGAAAACAAACTATGATTGCCAGAGGGGAAAGGGCAGGGGAGGATTAAATTACAAGTTTGGGATTAACAGATACATGTTACTATATATAAAATAAACAACAAGGAGCTACTGTGCAGCACAGGGAACTATATTCAGTTTCTTGCAATAACCTATATGGAAAGGAATCTGAGAAGAAAATATATCTGTTCACATATATATATAACTGAACCGCTTTGCTGTACACCTGGAACTAACATTGTAGATAACTGCATTTCAATAAACAATAAAATTTTTTAAAAATACGTTCTGACTTTCCGATTTCTTCTTTGACTCAAGAGCTACGTGGAAGTGTGTTAGTTGGTTTCCAAACGTTCAGGGTTGTCCAGACAGCATTCTGCTGCTGCTGCTGAATTTTCATTCAGTGCCATTGTGTCCAGAGGACTACTTCAAATCATTCAAATCCTTTTGAATTACTGAGCCTTGCTGTATGACTCGAATCTGGTCTGTCTTGGTGAACGCTGTGTGGGTGCTTGGAAAGAACGTGCTTGCTCCGCTGCGGGGCAGGGCGTCTATCGATGCCAAGTAAGTCAGTGGGTCGAGGGAGCAGCCCCAGGCTCCGGGTCCCTGCTGACTCTCTGCCCGCCTGTATCCGTATCTGAGAGACCGGCTTCATCTCCTCTTACGACTGTGGTTTATCTATTTCATCTTGTAGATTCTTCAGGTTTTCCTTCGAGTACTGTGAAGTTCTGTTATAATGTGCACACACTCTCAGGATTGCAATACGTCTTGGTGAATTGACCCCCATGTCTTTATGAAATGACCCTCCTTAACTCTTCTAATGCTCTTTGCTCTGAAATCTGCGTTGCCCGGCACTCAACCAAACCGGCAGGGGCTCGCCCAGAGCATTGGGGTGACGGGTGCTGGGGCTTGGTGAGGGGTCCGGAGCCTGGGCAGGGGTATGTGGGTGTGATTTTGAACCCGGTGCTAGGGGGCCTCCCTGAGAAGGGACCCTTAGCTCAGACGAAGGAAGGGCCCACCATGCCCACATGCGTTTGAGGGCAGTGTCCCGGCTGCTGTGGAGAGGGGCTAGCAGGAGACTATCCTGGCTGGGGGGCAGATCGGAGACAGGGCAGTGCGCCCTGTGCTGACCGCGCCACTGCGACAGAGGTGTCCCCTGGGGACCTCCCTGGCCCCACCATCACATGGGCCGTTCCCACTGCCCCCTACCCCATCTCTTCCCCGTTCCCGACTCTTGGCCTCTGTCTTGGTTATGATTTCAAGATTCTGGGCCTGGAGTATGTTTTGGTTTTGCCCAGGGTAAACACGCCTGTTTAAACTGATGGAGGAACATTTGCAGAGCAGAGTTTTATAGCTTGTTCTTTGAAGTGATCTTTGCAATGATCACTCTATTTAAATAAAAAATGAGCTCAGCCATTTAGACGCAGAGCGTTTTTCCAAGCACAAGCTACTGCTGGCCCTGGGCCTTTGTTCATGCTGCCCCCTCCCCCACCTGGACTCCCCCACCCACCAGGGCCTCTGCCCTCCTGGACTACCCCCCCCCCGGACCCCCCGGCTCCTGGACGACACCCCACCCCAGCCTGGATAACTCATACTCACCTTTAAGTGGCCTCCTCACAGGTGCCCTGATGGGGCCGTGGGGAGTCTTCAGGGAAAACTTAGGGGTTGGCGCCCAGGATCCCGGGACCCTGAGAGCCCAGGAGCTGGGAGGAGGCAGGTTCAACCGTCAGTGGAGCTGTGCGCTCAGCTCCCCCTGCGCACCTACTGTGTGCTGGCTCAGGAGCAGCGGGGCCAGACAGCGCTGGTCCTGTGGGGAAGAAGGGTTCTAGTCCTGTGGCAGGTGGGGTCCGACTGCTGTGGGTGGGGCCTAGTCCTCCCCCTCCCCTCCCTCCTCTTCCCTTCCTCCTCCCTCTCCCCCATCTCCCTCCTCCCCCCTCCAGTGACAAGTTCCAGTGACAGGTTCCAGTGACGTATCGCTTTTCAGGTGAATGTGGGCTCCTAAGAAGACGCTCTTGAGAGGAGCAAGGGGTGGGAGGAGAGGCTGGAGAGGGAGGCGAGCGTCTGGAGGGAGGAGGGCTCTCTCCGAGAAGAAATGTCTCCAGGCCACTCAAAACCCTTCACGAACCAACGCATCAAACAGACAGAGTGCTTTCTCTGGGCATCTTGGCAGCTGGCCTTGAAGCTGGGGACTGGGGGCCAGGCGACACCCCTCTCTCAACAGGCAGTGAAGGTGGGTGTCCCAGCGCTGGAGGACACGCGGGCTTAGAAGCTCCGGCCGCGGTCAGGTGGTTCCAAGCCAGGGAAGGCTGTCTCACTTCTGCGGGCCTGAGGCCTCCGCCTGCAACTCAGAAAATTGAGCAGTCTCTTCTCTCTCCAGGCCCTGGCCTGATGACGGGTGACTTCACCAGCACAGGTCAAAGTCAGGCCTTAAACCAAGTCTGTGTGGCTCCAGCACCGACATCTCTCCCCACACAGTGGACCCTCCTCCCTTCGAGGTCACCCCCTGCCTCAGGGCTTCGGCTTGCCCCAGACCATCCCAGGCCCCGATGTGGACCCCCTGGGGCTGCAGCTCCAGGGACGAGCCAGCCGGGGCGGACGGAACAGGGGATCAGCACCTGGCTGAGGACCCAGGTCCCGTTCCTCAGGCCTCTCCTGGGGCCCCCAGGCTCTCTCCCCACATCTTAAGGCAGCCTCCTGGCTCTGGGGGGAATCAGGGCCTTCCCAGGAGGCCGGGAACATCCACTAGAGGACAGGCTGCTTCCCCGAGCATCCAGGAGGGCGGGACAAGGCCATCCACACTGGGAGGTTCGGCCCACATCCGGGCTCAGGGTGTTCCAAGGGCAATGCCCCAGGCCAGAGAGGGGCCCTGGGTCAAGTCTGGCCCAGCAGGAGTGAAGGCCTGTGGCTGGACCCGCCCCCTACTCTGTCTCCCCGAAGGGCTCTGCGTCCTCTCTGACATGGTGAGTCTCTCCCTGTCCACCAAGGTCCAGCCCAGGCTCCAGGCTCACAGCGCTGGGGTCTATGGGGGCTTCTCCATCCTTCCGACGCCTGAGATGCCCACCCCACACCCCAGCCTCCTCCCACAACCAGGACGGGCCCAGGGCAGCACGGGGCCCACTCCACCCTCAGCACGCCCCAGGTCCAGCCCCTAGGTCCGTCATAGCCTGAAGCCCTCAGTGGCTTCTGTGTCATGTGAGAAAGGACGAAGGAGTCCTCTGTGTCCTCAGACCGCCGGACACGCTCCAGCACCAGAACTGTCACACTGGCTGCTCCTTCTCTCTGGGATGCTCGCCCACCAGCCGCGTCTCCCTCCCAGACTCCACGCATCTCCCTGCAGGTTGGTCTGGTTTACCTTTGAATGGCCCACTCAGGCCCCAGGATGGAAGTAGCTCTCAGGGAGGCGAGGGCAGAGAAAAAAGGACAATGATGGCAGAGCTGCCGGCCAGGCGAGGGATGAAGGGGGCTTGGACCAGGCAGTGGAGATGCCCCCAGGGTCACTGCAGGGTCTGTGAGCTGCAGGGTGTGAGGCGGGAGGAGCAGGGGCTGCTGTGGTCTCGGTGGCGTGTGCCCGGGAGCAGAGTTCCAGCGACCAGCGTGGGGAAGATGGGGAGGCGTATTTGGAGAGATGGGGGGTGGGAGCTGGATTTTAGGCGCCTCAGGGGTGAGATGCCACCAATTCCTCCAGGTGGGGACCAGGCCAGGTTTCAGCTGGAGGCTTACACTTGGGGGTCTTCAGTTTTCCAGGGGGTCCCGTCCACTGTCAGTGTAGTGTCCTGGAGCCACAAGGCGCTGATGCAACAACCGAGGAGCAGGCCTGGAGTGTCAGTCCAGGCAGGCGGGTGGGAGAGAGAAGGCCGCGGCCAGAATCCATGGCTGCAAGTGGACAGCGAGGGACAGCTGAGGCGTGGCCTCCCCAGCACTTTTCTTCCCCCGGGAACACCCGTGCGCACGCACATGCACACGTGCGGCCATGTGCACCACCCCACCCCGGTCCTCACGCTGGACTGACGGCAGGAGAGCCAGCACACCCCTCCTCCCCTTCATCGACCCTGGGGCACAGGAAGGAGAAGCCCGCCCCCCACCCCTGCGGCCGAGGCTCCAGGCAGCTTGGCAGTTCCAAGAAGCACATTGTACCCTTCAAGCACATTGTACCCTTCAAGCACATTGTACCCTGGCTGCCCGCGGTTCCAGGACCTGGAGAGACAGCAAGGATGAGTCCCCCGCGGTCCCGGGACCCCACATCCTCCTGGAGTTCCCGGCTCCTCCACAGTTCTCAGCCACAGGCGATTTTGACCCCCAGGGACATTTGTTGGTGTCTGAAGACACGCCTGGGGGTCATGGGCGGCAGAGGGGCACTGCGGGCATCTGTACCAAGCAGGTCAAGGCCAGGGATCCTGCTAAGCACCCCGCAGTGCTCAGTGCCCCCCGCAGGATGGAATTAGCACACGGTGTCCGTGGGGGCCATGAGAAACCCTGCTTTCGAGAAAGTGGCTGCACTGAGGGAGCAGGGGGCCTGGGCAGGGACTGGGGGCGAGTCCCAAGCCCAGCGTCCCCCCACAACCGCCCATCCCCTGCAGTCGGAAGTTTCACACCCTCGTGTAGCCCAGGGGCCAGTGAACGCCGTTGCCTGAGTCTCCTGCTTCTGATAAACTATAGGAAGACAGCGTGGGGGCAGGGCGGACCGTCCGGAACCAAGGCCTCCACCGGAAACAGGACAGGTCAGCGCCTCTGAGGGGTGTAAGTGACAGGGCTCAGACGGCCTGGGGACCGAACTGGCCTGGGCAGGTACCCCACACCCAGGTCGCCCACTTTAGGCAGGAGCCTTCTGGAAATAGACCTCTCCCCACCCGAGGGGGGCCTAGGCTTTGGAAAGGATGTGGACGGCCATGTCAGGGGCTTGGGGCTGAGCAGGTGGGGCCCAGGGCAGGAGAGGAAGTGGGTGGCCGCCGTGGGTCTGCCCACTGTCTCCCCATGGCCAAGGCGCCAGCTGTGGTCAGACGCCTTCTTTTGCCCCAGATGCAGCATCTGACTTCGGGCCAGTGAGGAGCACGCTTTTCCCTCTGAGGCCCCACGATGCCCCCCTGCATAGCCCTGGCGGGTCCAGCACCACCTCTCAGCCTCCTCCTAAGCTCCACCACTGACATCACAGGGCTGCCCCCCAGGTGCACCCAAAGACTTGGAATTACAGAGAGGACACGCACCCCAATACTGCGAGATGGCTCTGGCAGCCCCAACTTCTCCACGTTCAGAGCTAGGAGCTACCCCTCTCCCAGACCTCACTGTTTGGGGCCCTCCCTCTGGAGGAACCGCACGGGGGCCGGTGGAGCCAGGGAAGGGCAGTGCCAGCCCAGCTTCTGTGGCATCACTCGGCCCCCATGAACCCTCAGAAGGCAAGGTTAGGCCTCTTCCCCAAAATCACAAAACCCCTGAGAGAAGGGCGCGTGTGAGGCATCAGAGCCCCAGGCTGGGGAGAGAGAGAAGAGCCAGCCCAGAGAGTGACAAGGACAGGGGGCAGCCTGACGCCACCTGAGCAGCAGGAGAAGCTGACTGTGCCCAGAAGCCTTCCGAGTGCCCGGCTCCTATGCACTGGGTCAGATCTCCAAGGCTGGCAGGCCCAGGAGGTGCCGAGGACGGAGGGCAGAGGTAGGCGAGGGCTCTGCTCAGAACCCCTGTGAGCCTGTGAGCCACGAGCCCAGGACATGGGCTGAGGCAGCTGCCTCTCCCCAGATCCACTCTCACAGGAGAAACGCCAGAGGAATCACCACTCAGCCTTGCCCTGAGTTCCTGGTTTCCAAAAAACATCTGAGCCTCAGAAGTGGCCTATAGAAGCCTCAGGGTGGCACCCTCCCCGCTGGTTCCACACTGGAAGTTTGTCCATTTAGCTCCGTCCTTCTGTCCTTGGACCATCCCGGGGGATCTGACCGGGACACACGTCCCAGAGGAGAAATCAGCCAGTCATGGGCAGTGACCTGCACTAAGCGTGCGGTGGTCACTCGTTCTCCCGTTCTGGACAGGGGGCTCGCCCCACCTCCCACTGGGACAGAAGAGGAAACTGGACCACCCGTGCAGGGAGCCGTCATCCTTGTGGGAGAGCGAGCGATGTTCAAAAAGAACGTAAGCCCTGAGCCTGTAGCAAACACCAGCAGAGCTCGCAGAAGAGCGAGGGATGGAGGGCTCGGGGGGACCCTTTTCCTCAAGTAGATGCACTCCATGAAACAGGAAAAAGGATTGTTTTAAGATTCACCATGTTGTCAATAAGGTACAAAGGATGTAGCCTCTGTAAATCAAAAGCAGGCTTATGTCTCAATAACTAAAATGTGGAAGCAACCCAACTGCCTGTCAAACAGAAGGATGGATAAACAAAATGTGGTCCATCTCTGCAATGGAATACAACTCCGCCTTAAAAAGGAAGGACATTCTGACACCTGCTACAACCTGGGTGAACCTTGAGGGCATGATGCCAAGTGAAATAAGCAGATACCAAAGGATGAAGGCTGTGTGATTCCACTTGCATGAGGTTCCTAAAGTAGTTAAATCCATAGAGACAGAAAGCAGAATGGTGGGTTCGAGGGGTTGGTGGGAGGGGAGGATGGGGAGTCAGTTTTAGTGGAGACAGAGTTTCATTGTTACAAAATGAAGAGAATTCTGGAGCTGGTGGTGATGGTTGAACTGTACACTTAAAATGGTTAAGATTACAATTTTTAGGTTATATGTATTTTACCACAATAAAAAAAATTGGGGAAAAAGTCAAGCTTAAGGAGACGAGGGTCAAATAAGCCAAATAAGAAAGGAAAATGGAGAAATTACAACAAATAACATAGAAATACAGAATATCATATGAGAATATTATGAAAAACTATATGGAACCAAAATGGATAACCTAGAGGAGATGGACAAGTTTCTGGAAACATACAGTCCACCAGCACTGAACCAAGAAGAAACTGACCACTTGAACAAACCGATCACTAGAAATGAAATCGAATTAGCAATAAAAAACCTCCCTACAAATAAAAGTACAGGACCGGACGGCTTCACCGGGGAATTCTACCAAACATACAAAGAAGAACTCCTACCAGTCCTTCTCAAACTCTCCCAGAAGACTGAAAAGGAGGGAATACTCCCAAACTCATTCTATAAGCCACCATGACCTTGATACCAACACCAGGCAAAGACACCACCAAAAAAGAGAATTACAGACCAATATCACTGATGAACATAGACACAAAAATCCTCAACAAAATATTAGCAAATAGAATCCAACAGCACATAAAAAAGATTATACATCATGACCAAGTGGGGTTCATCCCAGGGACACAAGGGTGGTTCAACATACGCAAATCAATCAATGTAATACATCAAATCAACAAGAGAAAGGACAAAAACCACATGATCATCTCAATCGATGCAGAAAAAATATTTGACAAAATTCAACACCAATTTAAGATAAAAAACTCTCATCAAAGTGGGTAAAGTGGGAACATATCTCAACATAATTAAAGCTATAGATGACAAACCTACAGTCAGCATAGTACTCAACGGTGAAAAACTCAAAAGCTTCCCACTAAAATCTGGGACAAGACGAGGCTGCCCACTATCACTGCTCCTATTCAACATAGTCTTGGAAGTCCTAGCCACAGCAATCAGACAAAAGAGAGAAATAAAAGGGATCCAAATTGGAAAAGAAGAGGTAAAGTGTCACTATATGCCGACGACATGTTACTATATATAGAAAACCCTAAAAGGTCCACACAAAACCTACTAGAGCTGATCGAAGAATTCAGCAAGGTAGCAGGTTACAAGATTAACGTTCAAAAATCAGTTGCATTTCTTTACACTAACGATGAATCAACAGAAAAAGAAAGTAAAGAAACAATCCCCTTTAAAATAGCACCCAAAGTAATAAAATACCTAGGAGTCAATCTAACCAAGGAGGTGAAAGGATTACACAGAGAAAACTATAAACCATTGATGAAGGAAAGTAAAGAAGACTTTAAAAAATGGAAAGATATCCCATGCTCCTGGATTGAAGAATCAATATTGTTAAAACGGTCACACTGCCCAAGGCAATCTGCAGATTTAATGCAATCCCTATCCAATTACCCAGGACATATTTCACAGAACTAGAACAAATCATAATAAAATTTATATGGAACCACAAAAGACCTAGAATTGCCAAAGCATTACTGAAGAGAAAGAAAGAGGCTGGAGGAATAACTCTCCCAGACTTCAGACAATACTATAGAGCTGCAGTCATCAAGACAGCATGGTATTGGTACAAAGACAGACATATAGACTAATGGAACAGAATAGAGAGCCCAGCAATGAACCCACAAACTTTTGGTCAACTAATCTTCGACAAAGGAGGCAAGAAAATACAATGGAATAAAGACAGTCTCTTCAGCAAATTGTGCTGGGAAAACTGGACAGCAGCATGTAAAGCAATGAAGCTAGAACACTCCCTTACACCACACACAAAAATAAACTCAAAATAGATCAGAGACTTAAACATAAGACAAGATACAATAAACCTCCTAGAAGAAAACATAGGCAAAACATTATCTGACATACATCTCAAAAATGTTCTCCTAGGACAGTCTACCCAAGCATAGAAATAAAAGAAAAAAATAAACAAATGGGACCTAATGAAACTTATAAGCTTCTGCACCGCAAAGGAAACAATAAGTAAAACAAAGTGGCAACCTAAGGAATGCAAGGAAATTTTTGCAAATGAAACTGACAAGGCTTGATCTCCAGAATATATAAGCAGCTCATATGACTTAATAAGAAACAACCAACAACCCAATCCAAAAATGGGCAAAAGACCTAAACAAGCAATTCTCCAAGGAAGACATACAAATGATCAATAGGCACATGAAAAAATGCTCAATATCACTAATTATCAGAGAAATGCAAATCAAAACTACCATGAGGTATTGCCTCACACCAGTCAGAATGGCCATTATTCAAAAGTCCACAAATGGCAAATGCTGGAGAGGCTGTGGAGAAAAGGGAACCCTCCTACACTGCTGGTGGGAATGCAGTTTGGTGCAGCCACTGTGGAAAACAGTATGGAGATTCCTCAGAAGACTAGGAATAGACTTACCATATGACCCAGGATTCCCGCACCTGGGCTTATATCCAGAAGGAACCCTATTTCACCCAATGTTCATAGCAGCACTATTTACAACAGCCAAGACATGGAAACAGCCTAAATGTCCATCAACAGATGACTGGATAAAGAAGAGGTGATATATTTATACAATGGAATACCATTCAGCAATAAAAACTGACAACATAATGCCATTTGCAGCAACATGGATGTTCCTGGAGAATGTCATTCTAAGTGAAGTAAGCCAGAAAGAGAAAGAAAAATAGCATATGAGATCGCTCATATGCGAAATCTAAAAAAAAAAAAATAAATAAATACAAAACAGAAACAGACTCATAGACATCAAATACAAACTTGTGGTTGCCAACGGGGCGGAGGGTGGGAAGGGACAGACTGGGATTTCAAAATGTAGAACAGATAAACAAGATTGCACTGTGTAGCACAAGGAAATGTATACAAGATCTTGTGGTGGCTCACAGCAAAAAAAAATGTGGCAATAAATATATATATGTTCATGTATAACTGAAAAGTTGTGCTCTACACTGGAATTTGACACAACGTTGTAAAATGACTATAACTCAATAAAAAAAGTTTAAAAAAAAGGAGACAAGGGTGCTAAGAGGCACATGTGGAAGGTTCTAGAAGACAGTGTGTACCACGTGCCCACAAGCAGGCACAATGCAGCACTCACACTCGGGGACTCAGTCCTTCCCAGCAGAGTGCCCGGCCCAGGCACTGCCAGGAAACCCAGTGCCTTGAGAGCCATGCCTGGCCCAGCCTCGGCTGCCAGCACCTGGGGACCCCAGGGGTCTGCACGGAGGTTGCTGCTGCCTGTGTGCACTGCCAGAAGCGCCACGTGAAAGTATTTAGTCCACACTCTGACCTCAAGCAGCCTGGACAAGTGTCCCCAGTTCACAGAAATCAAGGTTCATGTTAAGTCACTTTCCCACGGTCACAGGAAAGGCTGAGACGGGAAACCAGGTAACCCAGCTCCAGTCTGCGCTGTCACCACTAGACGATAAATTAATAACTAACATCCCTGCCGTGTCCACTCTTACAAGGCTGCAGGACGGGAAGTGCTCTCCTCCACGTTGAAGAGGGTGACAATGAGGCTGACAGGCTGCGCCGCAGCCGGTGCAGGCCCGCACGCTCCCACCTCGGAAACAGACAACAGAGGGGCACTTGTGCCAGACCGCCTCACCCGTCGGGGGGAGCGGGTCACCGGGGCGCTCTTCAAGACATCCCCGAGTGATGAGGACAGGTGGGTTCGGTATGAGGGCGGACAGACTGACAGATGGGACACGAGAGGTTCCAGAAAGCTACCCGCATCTGTGGAGTCGCCTGATTCGTGACAAAGGAGCAGTGCGGTGTGGGGATGGACGGAGGGGACCATCTCAGCAAACAGCGCCGAATGGACTACACTTCCAAACGGGGAAGCAGGAGTTGAAACCTCCCCTTGCGCCGCACGCGGGAGCCAGTTCCAGACGGACTGAGCCCCATAGGCCGGACGCCAGGCGGCAGCGCCGGTGGGGGGACCCGCGCGGACACCTGCATGGCCTTAGCACGAGCCGAACACCCCGGAGACAGGAGGCACCCGCGCCACGGGGCGTTTGACAAGCTGGACTGCGTTAAAGACACACCTTCTTGTCGTCAAAAGACACCTTTAGGAGCACTTCGATTCACACACCCAACAAAGGACTCTCAGCCCAAGCTGATAGTGGCCTCAGTAAGGAGAGGCTGACAACGCCCCAGAACGACGGGCAGAAAACACGGTGGGCCCGTCGCAGAAGAGGAGGTACAGGTGGCCAGTAACGGGTAAAAAGGCACGCACCATCCTGAGCCATCAGCAAAACGCACGCTAGACCGTCATGTGACACATTTCCACACCCACCAGCACAGCTAAGATGAAAAGACAGAACACAGCGAGTGTTGGCAAGACTGTGGACCACCAAAAATGGCTCTCACACAAGTGCTGGGGGCGGAGGGAGGGCCGTAGTCACTGCGGGAACCTGTCTGGTGGAACGAATGTGTCCCCGCCCCATCCAGCGGCTCCCACCCACGACGTACACTTGGGGGAAATGCACGCGTGCGCTCCCCAGACTGTGCTGGCGCATTCCCAGTGGTGCCCACGGAGATCGCCCCCAGCTGGGAGCTGCCCGATGCCCAGGGTGGGCACGCCAGCCCCGGTGAGGAGGATGACACACAGCACCGCCCAGACTCCCGGGGCAGGGCAGGGGGCCCTGCGTTCCGCTGAGGGCAGGACCCCCATCCCACCACACTGGGTGCCGGGTACGCCCTGCTCACGACCCGGGCACTGCACTAGCTACACAGTGTGCCCAGCTAATACAAATCCACTTGCGACGTGAAGTCTGTGCAGATGTGTGTATTCACTTCCTGGGGCTCCCACAACAACGCGTCACAGACTGGGCGGCTTAAACTGTAGGAAGTGATTGTTCTGGAGACCAGAAGTCCGAGGCCGAGGTGTCGGCAGGGCTGCTTCTTTCTGAGCACTCTCCCCAGCTTCCGGTGTTTGCCTGCATCTTGTGTGTTCCTTGACTGGCAGACGCAACACTCTGATCCCTGCCTCTGTCTTCATGTGGCGTCTCCCAGTGTGTGTCTGTGTGCAAATGTCACCTTTTCACAAGGACACCAGTCAGACTGGGTAAGAGCCTGCCCTAGTGGCCGCATCTGAACTAGTGGCGTCTGCAACAACCTGTTTCCAAGTAAGGTCGCATTCTGGAGTCCTAGGGGTTAAGACTTCAGCGTGTGACTTTGGGAGACACATAATTCAATCCGTAGAATGTATGCATATCTATAAAGTGCATTATACTACAATAAAAGAGTTTTTTGAGTTAACCATAAAAGCAGCTGAGGTACATTAAAGAGTTACAATGAGCTGGGCACTGCTCTGTGCCCAGCATTACCTCACCCTCATAGCAGTTGCTCCAGATCTGGGAAAAGAGGCCGAGATTTGGGGTGCAGTGGAGAGAAAGGGAAGGGGGCCCTCTGAAGCAGGCTGTCCTCCATCCTGGGCATCTGCCCTCCGGAGGACGTACCAGGCTCCTGTGTAGTGTCCACAGCCCGGCTGCACCTGGAGGCGTGACCCACACGGAAGACCAGCTCAGCCAGGCCTGGGCTCAGGTGCCCGTGGCCCGCCCCTCTCTGCTCCTTTCCCCCAGGGAGCATCTCTCTGAGCAGCTCCCAAAATCCCCTGGGAAAAGAGGAGGACTCGTAACTGCTTTGTCTGTAGACGGTGTGGCGCTGAGCGGACCAGACGCACTGCAGGCTGGAGGCTGGGTGATGCTGACCTGCGCAAGACCGCTCTTTGTGCTTTCCCGAGCATCGCACCCTCAAGGCTCAGACCTGCTTTTCTTTCCTCGTAGCTCAAGGCCACAACATCTGGAACAGAATTCTAGATCAGCTCCTCTCCAGACCTGAGGAGGCACAGCACAACGGCCGTGATAACTTCTTCAAGGGCAGGAGAGAAAGGCAGGCTTGAAGCTGGAGAAAAGCAAAATGGTGGTGAGAGGAAGAGTCTGGGAAGCAGTTTCAGAGGCCAGTGAAAGGGGGCACCTGAAGCGAGACGTCAAGGGCAGCCAGTCTCACGCCGCCTGGCCCCAAGTAACAGGAGCTCCTGACGGAGGTGGGAAGGGAGGGGCAGAAGTGCCCGGAAACTGAGATTGAGGGAAACTCAAAAACACAGAGAGCGGTCCCACAGGATATTGCGGTAGATAACGCACCATTTTCAGGGAAATCAAGGGCCTGAAAAGTCCCAAGAGGAGAAATGAGCAGCTGATCTTGAAAAAAGCCACACGCAAGCTGCGCCCTTTCTTCCCACCAAACTGAAGGCGCCCAGACGACCACAGAGTAACCAACATCCGGGCAACTAACAACTAACACGGCGTAACTAACACGAGCGCAGCTGATGCAGCGTAACTAGTGTAGCATCAGGACCCAAGACCCTCCAGTCCACGGTGAAAGTTCCAAAAAGATACCCCCGAACGTGATTCCTCAAAGGCCCACGGCATCCGTTTTATGTAAAACAACGAGGGGGGCATCACGATAGAAAACGGGTGCCGATACTGGAGCCAGATAAAAACACAAGAGTAAAAGCATTAGCCACTGTGGATAAGGAATTAAAAATGGAATTATAATGCCAACTAAACAGAATGTATTTAAAACCTCGGGGTATTTGAATGTTAAAGCAGGAGGTGTGAGGTTTCCAGGTTCTGAACACCTAGAGAAGGGCTGGAGAGAAAGGAAACGCTTCCTCTGTCTCCCATAAAAGGGAATTAGAAGCCATCGTCTAGGTTTTGGTTACTAAGACTGTTTAAAAAAGAAACCTAAGTGGTAGAATCAGAAACATGATGTCTGCCTTCTAAGTCACTACAGAAGACAAAAAAAAAAAAAAAGGAAAAGTGAGCAGAAAGAGACAAAGCAGAAACAATAACCCAGAGGGTGGGGAGTAGATATTCAGTAAATACTGTCGAAGCGCATTCCAAACCTATCCACTAGGGTTTCTGATTCAAAAAAACGACTCCGATATCTTACTACTTGTGAGATACGGCAAAACAAAATAACACTGGAGCGCATAAAGCGAAGAATGAGGAAGGGCACAGACTGAAGTGAAAATACGGGACGCTGCAGCGGGAACTTTAATATTGAGGAATCTACCGCAAAAAATTTTCAGTGTTCACCCTCAGGGTCATTTTACGTGGTTCAAATACTCAAATAAAGGTGGAGAGTGATAAGAAACGTTTGTGAGCTGACCAAGACAGCAACAAAACACCAGGAAAAAAAGAAGAAAGAAAATCATTATCGGCACAGGAGATGGGATTAGGTTCACTCTACAGGCCAAAATAAATGAGGCTGGCACGGCATAGACAGCGCGAGCAGACGGATGAGACAGCGGCGCCTGCAGGAGACGCCTCCGGCGCGGTGAAACACGCACACAGACCCCTTTAGACACACCATAAGTCTCAATAACTATTTAAAACGCCACGTGTACAGTTCTTGCTCACTCATCATCATGTGACAGCGCTACAAATAACAAAATTTAAGCAGAAAAGTCAACACTTAGCAATGTAAACATCTGGAGCAGGAAGAACATAAAACAAGGTAATGTTTGTGATAAAATAAACATCAGGGCACTAGGAGCAAAACCTCGGAGACACAGCCAAAACTCCAATCAGGCACAAAGCCACCACTTCAACAGCTAATGCAGTTTTTAAAAGTAAGATTAAAGAAATCTGCTGGGCATTCGACTCGGGAGTTTGAAAACTGCTTCTGCTTTAAAAGGGTGTTTGGCCAGCAGCCCTCGGCAGACCGCTGGGGAGACGGCCATCCACGGAGAAAGCCTCGCTCACAGCGCCAGCCGCTCTGCAGGCAGGCGGGTGAGCCACGCTGAGGAACCCGAGCTGAGGAGCATCGCTGGACGGCCCCCCAGGCGCACCTGCCCCTGTGCCCGGGCTGGACACCAGGCACCAGCATCCACCCACTATGCCGCTCCGCATTTTGGAGTGGCAGTCGCACTACCCTTTCATGCCACCTCACCCCTTCGCCGTTTTCTTTTTACCGTGGCCCAAACACCTTGCACCCAGCTGTGATGGGCTGAATTCTGTCTCCCCAAACCCATATGAAGCCCTAACCCCCAGGACCACAGAATGTGACTATTCTCGGAGACAGGCCTTTAAAGAGGTAATTAAAGTAAAATGAGGGGTTACGGTAGGTCCTAATCCAATATGATGGGTGTCCTAACGAGAAGGGGAAGTTAGGGCACAGACACGCACAGACGGACAGAAACAGGGAGGCAACACTGTCTACAGGCCAAGGGGAGAGGCCTCAGAAGGAACCAGCCTGTCTGCAGCTTGGGCCCAGCCCCCAGCCTCCAAGACGGTGAGAAGGTAAACTTCTGCCCTCTGAGCCTCCCGGGCTGCGGCACTGTTACGCAGCCTGAGCTGACTCGAACAGCAGCCGGAGGGCGACAGCAAGACAGCTCACAGACAAGGGACAGCAGAGCCAGCCTCCCACGTACCCGCCTCGAAACCTTGGCTTGAAGAGGAACTCAGCCAATTAAGACAAATGGAAACAAAGGGCAAAACAACAGGAGGAAGACGAGGGAATGCGAAGAAGAAACAGTGGGGAACCAGCAGCACTGTGGGTGCACAGCTGGAAAGACAGGCCCGGCAGAAACACTTCTTAAAAGAGGCACGACACGAGCTAAGTCGGGAGCACACAGCAGACAGGCTGCTGAGAGGCTCTGGGCCTCCTCCCTCACCAGGGGCCCTTGGGTCCTGGCAGTTAGCAGATCCCTCCGTGCAACCCAGACAGTCGGGAAGGCCCTCAGGTGTGCAGGAAGATTCCGGCATCACCCCCAGGTCGGGCCTGACCCGGGCGAGCTCCGCCTGCTCCGCCTCGGCCGCCCATCAGGACTTCGGTGGCCTGGGCCCAGCCCTCCAGGAGCCTGAAGGCCCTCAAGGAGAGCAGCCTCCGTGCTCTCCACGGGCAGCGCAGTTACAGAAAAGCTAAGAGAAAGCCACACGGAATGAAGACACCGGACGCCTGGCCGAGGCTGCGGTGAAGCAGGACCAGGAGGTTATGTGCCCACTTTCCAGCCCTGTGGCTTCACCAGGCAGACAGTCCCCACCTTCCAGCCTCGCCCCCTCTGCCCAGCACATCACCGCTCACCCAGCCACTAGGCACCTGTCTGCAGCTGCGTCCCTGCCTCCTCCCCAGCAGGAGCCGAGGGCCTGACCCAGAGGAGGTCAGGCATGAGAGAGAAAGAGAGGAACAACTTTGCTCACAAACGTGTACTGTCATCAACTGTCACCAGACGCTCCTGCAGATCCTTAGGATTCATCACTGAGCCCAACAGACCGTGACCACCTGCCTTCACGGAACGTAGCATCTGTGGGGAGATAGAAAACGACGCACACAGCAGACACCGTATTGCTAGCAGGTCATGGGCACCATGGCAAACAAGGCTTCCTGGAGGAGGCAAGGCTCGAGCTGAGCCCTGATGGCTGAGCACGAAGTCCAGGGATGGGTGACTGCAGTCGTGCCTGGGGAGGTGAGGGCCAAGCTCCTTGACAAGGAGATTGAAGCAAGGACTTGAAGCAGGTGAGGGCAGGAGACGGCATCCCAGGAGAAAGAAGAGGCCGTGCGGGTGATCCCCAGCGGGCAAGTCGGCCAGAGTGGCTGTGATCCCCAGTTTCCCCTCCCACCCGCCCACCCCTGCAGGCCGCCAGGCCTTGCCGGCCGTCACCTTTGTGGCTGGTGGAGGGGACGCCAGGCTGGTTGCATCGGGGGCTGAAATACTCCACCCTCCCTGCATCTACCGTGCAGCACACGTGGGGCCGGCAGGCCCTCCCACTGAGGAGGTGTGGACTGGCCCCCGCCCCCCACGAGCAGCCCTCTCTCCCTGTCCTGGATTTCCAGCACTTTGCGGTGACGTGCCCACCGGTTTAGCAGGTTGTAAGCCGCTGCCGTTTTGAGTCTGTGGATTCATATATTTCATTAGTTCCAAAACACTGTCAGCCAGTATCTCCCCGCATATTGTCTCTGCTGCATTCTCTCTCCTATCTGCGGGGGCCCAGCACCTGCGCGTGGGCCTGGTCACCGGGAGCGTGGGTGGCCTCCTGCACCCCTGTCGTTTGTGTCCTGGGCGCTTGCAGTCCTGGCTGCCCCAGCGGTCCCCCAACGCCCTCTAACAAATGGTGATTTGTTTTGCTGGCTTCTCTCATTCTCAGTAGGAGGCAGAGATCCAAGGACATTTTTCAACAAGGCCTCAAACCTGGCCCCGCCACAAACAAAACAAACTGCAAAGCAGCAGGGATGGTCAGCCCAGCTGCCTGGTCCAAGTTCGCCCAGGCCCTGTGGGCGTCAGGACACGTGCCAGCCAGCACGCCCGCCCATCTCTTCATTCTCATCTCGAAACTCAGCCTGAAAACTGGCCCCCTGTTTACCAAGGTTCTGCCTCTAGAGAGAGGTAGGCCTTAAGTCCAGAGATGAGCGGCCAGTCCAGAAGCCTCTGTCCGCTCCCGGTGGGCTGGGCAGGAAGCCCTGCGTACTGAATGACAATAGACGTCGGGGTCCTCACCATCAGAAGGACCCACAGCACAGGGGCTTGAGAGCGAAGGGGAGGCCACACTCCACTCCACTAGGACAGGAGACCAGCGACAGGCTGGGGGGACCTCAGCCAGCACCCCCTCCACAGCCAGGAGCTGTTCGGACCCTGCCATGTGCCTTCTCTGAGTTTCGCCAAGACTTCTGCCGAAGGAAACAGAGATGACCTCTGCCTATTCTGTGCCTCGGGACCACCAGGGGAGTGGATGGAATATGTATGTGTAAACTGTAAAGTCTGGTGCACTCTGTAACACGTAGCATCCACGAATCACGATGCCAGGAGTGATACGGTCCAGGTGGGCTCTAGGGGAAAGAAGGCTCCAAGCAGAAGAGGGGCAGCAAGGAGGTGGGGATTGCAGAGCAGACAGTGACGGGGGGGGGGGAGGGGCCCCCGGGGCCCCCAGGGGGCTGCCACAGTTGGCAGATAAAGGCTTGGCTGAAGACCGGAGGGGCAGGCCATTGCTAAGAGACTCAGACAAATAAGGCCTGGCCCCTGCCTGGCAAGGGACAAAGTGGCACTAGTGCCGGGAAGAGGGTGGTCTGGAGACATCCCAGCCCTGCTCGGAGACTGCAGCCCAAACCAGGACTCCAATGCTAGCCCCAGCCCTCTGTGTGGCCCTCAGGTCCTCGTCTGGGAACTCGAAGTTCAGAGCACCTCTTGTCCAAGTTCCCATGGCCATTCTGCGCGGCGGCCGCCAGCTCGGGGATGCTCCAGCCAGCCTCGGGAGCTGGGAAAGGCATGCGCGCCCAGGCCTGCGTCAGCCACAGTCACCCACAACGTGCCCTGAGCACCCCCTGCGCCAGCCTTTGCTCACCACCGGAGGTCAAGCAAGGTCAAGTGGAGAAAATCCAGAGCCCAGCCGCGCCTGCGTGAAGGGACTTCGGCCCTCGGGTGCCGGGGAGGTGGGCGGGACGCCTCTGCCACCCCCTCACTGTCCACTCGCCGCAGCCCAGCTTCGAGGTCCCAGTGCTTCCGGGACGGCTGCACGTGGATCGCTGGGCCAGGCTGGGCCACGGTCGCTGCCCCGGCCATGATTCTGAAACAGCTGGCTGTCGGCACTTCAGCACAAAACCCCTATTTCGGAGGAAGCTGTCCGGAGCAGCAGGCCCCCAAGAGGGACGAGTCGGCCTTAACTGACAGCCGTCTGTGCACAGGGGCTGCAGAGCGAGAGCGTCCTTTCTTCTCTAATTTGGCCAGCATCTCACTTCCGGGAGAAAATCGGGACCGGGTGTGAAGCCAGCGCACCCTGGGAGCCCCGCTGAGGCCCAGCCGCACCCCCCGATGTCGGTTCCTGGCGGCGGAAGCGGACAGCAGCTGGGCGGCTAGGCCCAGGCCTGGCGGGGAGGCCAGGGGATTCACAGCCTCCAGGCAGCTTCCGGGCCCTGTGGGGTCCTCTCTGGGGAACTGTTCGGTCTACCTCTTGACTCCTCGCGTTAAGTCCCTGACTTTTCAAAGGTCGAGAGCCCAGCACCCCTCCCCTTCCTCCTCCGGCACCAGTACCTGCCTGGGTCCCAATTAACTGCAGCAAGGGGAGCGTTTGTTTCAAATATTCCCGGTGGTTGGAGCTCGGACCACGTTACTGGGGGTGGGGTGGGGATCTCAACTCTGGGCGTCTGGAAGGGACAGGGGGACATGGAGCGAGGAAGTGCTCACTGGACATGTCTGGACCGTGGTGCACTGGACACAAGGGCAGTGCCTGGGTGTACAGGCTGCCTGGGAAGATGAAGCTTGCGGTGAGGCTGAGGTTATGCAGGGCTCTGTAGCAGTCAGCTGTTGCTGTGTAACAGCCATCTACAAACCTCTCTGGCACCCAATCTCAGCCTATAAGACAGCTGATCAAGGTTGGGCTCAGCTGGGAGGCTGGCTCTGAGCCACCACTAGAGTCTGGGTCACTCCTTGTGTCTCTCGTCCCTCGTGGTCCAGCAGCCTGGTTCCTAGGGCAAGAGTAAGGCACTCAAGGCAAAGCAGAAAACCCTGCTTGCTCTTAAAGCCCAGGCCCAGGGCTTACACACTCTCTCTTCTACCCGAGGTTAATGCTGGTCACATGGCCGAGCCCCAGCCAGGGTCCCAGACGCATGTCTCTCCTTCAGTCAGAAAAACAGTCTCATGGCAAAGGGCTTGGATGCGGGACAGAATGAAGGATGGCAGCCAAGGATGCCATCTGCCACCCCGGCCTGAGCAATCTGGACTTGTGCCCAGGGTGATAAGGAGCCACCAGCAAGTGACAGGGAGCAGGGGCTGCAGGAGGGGCAGTGGGGGGGCCACGACCTTTCACCATCCAGGAGGCAGAGGACTGCGGCCTGACTCAAGCCCGGCCTGGGGGGACGCGGGTTTGACAGTGAAAAGTTTAGAAGGAAGGTCTCTGGCCCTGGAGACCGCCGGGCGCCAGGACTGAGGCCAGCAGGTCGGGTGAGGTTTCACACACTTCCGGGTGCGACACTAGGGGGACAGGGAACCAGGGACACAGAAGCCAATGGGGGAAGAAAGGTGGGCCCAGTTACTTAACCCTGATGGTGAGAGGCCGGATCTGTGACTGAGCCTCTGTGTGTGGCGGGGGGCGGTGGGGTGGGGGTTCTCCACCAGAGCCACCCTGCTCCAAGGGGACCAGGGTGGCAACAGTCCTCCATGGACTGCCCCCGTCAGTGCCCACGGACCCCTGGACCGGGCCGGCTGTGGGAGAGCCTGCTAGACGCCCCCTCCTTGGCCCAGGTGCCTGGCCCCCCAGGGGTGGGTGCGTCCATGGGCTAGAGCCGCGCCCTGGCTGGAGGCTGGGACTGGGTCTTATATGGTGGCTCAGGCCCCCGCTCATCTCTCTTGTGGGAAGACAGAAACAGCTGGTCGTCACAGCAACCTTCCGGCCAGCCTCCCACGACCCCAGGCCAGCCGCCCGGTCCCAGGCCTGTGGCCCTGCATGCAAGGCCCCCGGTGGGGCAGGGCCGGACCAGCCTCCCGACAGCCTGGCCCCTGTCGTTCGCCAGTGTCTACTATGAACACTTGCTCCTCTGCAGCACCACCAGGGTTCTCCCAGCTGAGAACCCGAGTCGGGGGACAGGGGGAGCAGAGCCCCCCGGGTTGGGGCCAGGGCTGCTGCACTGCTCTGTGTGCCCTGGGTGCATCACATGCACGGGTTGCCCAAGAGGGACACCCTAAGGACCCTGTCCCAGCTCCTGCCCTCTGAAGCTGCTCCCACAGCCAGTGCCTCCCTCAGCCCACACCGCTTTAAACAAGCAAGCCACAGGTTGGGCCCTCACTGCGCCCTGCCTGCTGGGAGCCGGCCTGTGGGGAGTGCCTGGCTGTCCCGCAGCTGCAGGGGACATCTGGGCGACTGTGGTCCTTTGCCCCTGAGCTCAGCTACGAAGGCTCCTCTGCCTGTCCCCCCAGGGCCCAGGGCGGTCACCCCTGTGAGCCCCTCCATCCTCCCCCGATCACACCAGCCCTGGGCTCGCTCAGCAGGAGACCTTCCTGCCTTTGAGGGAAGGGTGCGCACGAGGACCCCTCTGCCAGCCCGCCTCCCCCACACCCATCTGTCCATGAGATGCCTCTCGGTCTTGTGACCGAGCACCCCCTGGAGGGCACACCCTAGCTGCTCCGGGCGCCCCGGCACTGCAGCAGGGCGCACACAAGGGTCCATGCAGCAGCTTCAAGGGGGGCTGGTGAGCAAGAGGGGCCCCTTCCTCCCTGCTCAGCTTGTCCATCCCCTAGACCTCCCTGCCCAGGGCCGCAGGGCGTGGGCTCCACGGGACCAGGCCTCGCACCCGTGCAGCCAGTGGGGCTGGTGGAGGCCAGGCAGGGGCCGCCGGGGCTCTTCAGACATCAGGCCCCCCAGAGCGGCTCCCCTGCCTCCCTCAAGAAGAAAGGAGTAAGGGAGGAGTGACGTGGAGGAAGAAGGAGGGGTTACATGCCTCCCTGGGCAGCAAGCTCACTACCGGCCTGATCTAGGGGAACAGAGCTGACATGGCCAGCGCCCCTCCTGGTCCTCCCCACCGCCTGCCTCCTGTCTCTCCCTCTCTCACACACATACACACACACACACACACACACACACACACACACACACACACACACACGGGGCAGGGGAACCACACAGAGCTCTCGGCCCCCTCTGCCTGATGGCCCGGCAGGGCCCAGCCCGGCGCCGCACAGAGGAGGCCCTCTCCGCTGCTCTGAGTCCAGCATGGTCAGATGGCCTCGGCCACAGCCTCCTCATCCGGGGAGCATCTTGCCGTCTGTGCACGTGCTTGGCTCTGCCACCTTGACCTGCACTGTGCCAGCCCCAACCCTGCCCCTCCAGCCCACCCACCCCCAGCAGCCACCTTCTCCAGTGACGGTCTGACCCCATCACAGCCCTCTGGGCTCCCCACTGTCCATGGGACCAAGCCCGGACGCCTGATGCAGCTCGCCTGGAAAGTCTCTTCTGCCTGGGCCTGGCCTGGCTCTGTCTTCCCTGCCCCAGGCCCCTCCCCAGTCACCTGCAGGTGCCCCCTTTCCCCTAGACGGGCCCCATGCTGCCTGGGGCCTTCCCTCCAGGCCTCAGAGACTAGAAAATTGGGTTTGTGGCTCAGCTCAGCTCCCCCACAGGTCACCCCACTGCAGTTCACTCCGTGGAACACATTTTACACTCGTTGACACGTTCCTTTGCTCCACAAACCCGCTATGAGGGCAGGAAGTATTGTAGGAGCAAGGGACAAATGCACAGAAGCCTGCACGGCTAGCCCTCCCGGGAGGGCAGGCAAGGGCAAAGTCAGGGAAGCAAGGAGCAAGCGGACACAGGTACAAGCATGGGGAGCAATAACGAGGAGGAAGCAAGGGGCGGGGGGGTCCGGGGGGACACCTGCTGCAGTTCAGCACTGAGAGCCTGCTGCGAAGCTGGCCTGCTGGCAGAGACCCAGGCGGGAGGGAGTGAGCCACAGGGACGCGGCTCGGGCAGCTGGGCACTGGGCAGCGTGTGCGAAGGCTCCGAGGCAGGCGTGCCCCGGTGCAGCGGGAGGATGACCGGTGGGGTGGGGCAAGATGTGGTTCGGGGCTGATGGGCTGCACTGGGAGGATTTGGTAAGGGGGTCGCAAGAAGCAGCCCGCAGTGCCTGGCCAGGACGGTCACAATTCTCACCCATGCGGACTTGCCTGATGCCAGGCACCGTCCTGCAGCACACGCCAGACCTGCACCGCACTTACGTCAGCCGCACAGCAGGGCCCCCGTGAGGCCGTCCTCACGCAGGTAAGCAGACAGGGGGGCAACCACCTATCCAGGGCCACACAGCAGGCCAAGGCCCAGACAGGCCGGCTCCGGGCCGCATGTGCCCCCTCCGGGCTTGCTTCCCTTGGGCACCGATGCTCTGCTCCTGACCCCCGACCCCGACAAGCCCCCACCCGGCCTGGTCCTGGGAGACAGCGCCGCTCCCTGCCACGTCCAGTGACCCTCCAGGAAGCAGCTAAATGGAGGAGCAGCGTGCTCCCCAGTCTCCAGTTTCTTGTTCTCACCCACTCCTTCACGCACTCACTCACTCATTCATTCGTTCACTCATCCACTCACCTACTCCCTCCCTCACTCACTCACTCACTCCGTTACCCTGGCTGCCCTGGGGGCCCCTCCACAGAAGCGAGGACACTCGCCCGCCTGTCTTGTCTCCACAGCCTGAGCGCTTTAGGGTTTGGCAGTGCTGGAGGCCTGGGCACCCCCTACCACCCCAGCGTGCCCGGCACTGCAGGGCTCACTCTCCGACTCATTCATTCAACAAGTCCTGCGAAGCTCCACCCCCTCTCCAAGCCCAAGCTGAGGACCTCGAAATGCCCAGGCCTGCCCCAGGCTGGAGGGGCCCTTGGACACAAACAGGGACCACCGTGAGGGAGGCACAGGGATGGCTGAGTGTGAGGAGGCAGGCAGCCAAAGGCACTTCCATCCTTGGGGGCGGCCCTCTCTCCAGGCCTTTAGGGCCACGCTGTCCCTTCCTGTTGGAGTTCTCAGGGACATAAGAGAGCCTGAGGTCTCCTGCCAGGCCTGCCACACCCTCTGTGTCCTGGTCTAGGAAGGGGTGATGTCACTGGCCAGTGACCTAGAGAGGTGGGCGCAGCTTTCCCAGCCACCCTGGCTGGTCCAAGTTGCTCTGCTGACCATTGAGCTTTGAACAGCTGGCAGACGGGGGCACGCAGTAGGACCAGCCAAGCCTGCCAAGCCCTTAGGCAGATGGAGACCAGCAGGGCTGGTCAAGCCAGACCTCAGGAAGAGGACCTGGGCTCCATCCAGGGTCCTGAGAGCCAAGGCAGATTGGGGGTGGAGAGGCTCGTCCTGGCCTTGGCCGAGCTGCATGGACAAGAGCAGCTGACAGGGGCCGGGGTCATGAGGCAGCTCCCAGACGCTAGACCCAACAGGTGCCCCAGAGAGGGAGCCCCGCCCTGCAGAGGGGCTGCTCAGGCTGAACCCCCAAAATTCACATGTTGAAGTGTTAACCTCCAGTACTTCAGAATGTGACTGTATTTGGAGATGGGGCAGGCCCTAAGCCAACAGGGCCAAGGTCCTTGCAAGAAGAGGAGCTCAGGGCCCAGACACGCAGGCGGAGGACAGGGGAAAACCAAGGAGATACACCAAGGAGAGAAGCCTCCGGAGGAGCCGTGCCCGCCCACACCCTGATCTCCGGGACTGTGGGAAGTAAGTGCCTGATGGTCAAGCTGCCCTGTCCGTGGTGCTTTGCTGTTAACGGCCAGCGCAGACTGCTACGAGGCAGCCAGAGAGGGCGGCCGATGTCAGAGTTTGGTCCTGCGGGCCCCATCACTTACCGGCTGCGTTGCGTGGGCTCAGGTGGGGTGGTACCTGGGAATGTTTGTCATGGCTGCAGAACCCCGCGGCCACGCCCAGCACTTCACTTTTTGGCTCTAGAGCCTTACAACAGTGGGTGAAGTCTCGGCCCAGTAACTGAGGCTCAGAGTGGCCAGCAGTGAGGGGCTGGGGAGCCAAGAGCCCCTGACTCCTGTGTACTGCCAACCCCCTCCTGGGGAGACAGGCGAGCATTCAGCAAGGACAGTGAAGAGCAGGAGGCCCTGGACATATTGCTTCACCATGGGGGGCCTGGCCTGGGGACCCCTCCACCCAAAGCCCGATGTGCCCACCCAGCCCCCAGCCTCCTGGAAGGCCAGGGCAGGAGGAGCGCCTCCCAGGGCTGGTGACCAATGACCGATGAAGCTCACGGCTCCCCGCAGATCTCAGGGCCTGTAGGGGACTGGAATCTGAATTTGCGAGTTCATCTTCCTCCTGGGAAGGATGAGGGGGTGTCTGGGCCAGAGTCTGGGCTGCCACATATGTGACTTTGGGGTCCAACTTGCCCCTGACCTCGCGGCAGTGAAGGAGCCTCCCCTGGGCTATGGCTCAGCCTCCTGTGCGCTTTTACTGCTCGTGTTTTGAGAATGAGAAGACGGCCCAAAAAGTTTAGCAGCAGGCCTGGGGTCACAGCTCCTAAGGGATGGAGTGGAACTTGAACCAAGGGGTCCTTGGCTTGTGAGCAGCCCTCTTACACACAGGTCCCACACACACACCACAGTGGCTCCTTCTCTAAGGCATTCTCTCTCCTTGGAATGCCCTTCAAAGTTCAGCACGTGCAGGTCACCCCCTCCAGGAAGACTTCCCTGACTTCCCATCCTCCACCAGCCTGCCTGCGTAGATGCATTCTCTCCAATGACAGATGGCCTGTCTCAGCTCACTTGACACATTCGGGGCAGAACCATGTCCCTGTCCGGGTCCTCTCCAGCCCCGGCGCACGGCAGGGCTGATACCTCACTGCCGGCACTGCTAGGTCTGTCCCGGGCTGGACAGTTCCCACCCTCGGGCAGCTGTGAGCAAGACTCCAGCGCCGTCAGCCAAGCTTGCGCCACGAGCTCTGGGTTGTCTGGGGTGGTTTTGTCCTTTTACAGTAGAAATCGTTTATTTTTAACACATTGATGATGTTGTTTCTTTTAAAGAAGTTGCAAAAATAGAAACTATTTCTGTTTCTTTTCTTGAGCTGATGTGTCAGACACCCTCGAGGCTCCATCTGGGCCCCCAGCACCCACAGCCCCACTGGATTGTCAGAGGCGAGGTGCTCTGGGCAGGGAGGGAATGAAACGCGGGGATTTACCTCCGGGGGCAAACCAAAGATGTAGAGGGGACCCAGGGACCCGGGGACCCCACCCCACCAGGAGCAGGGCATCCGGGCTCAGCGAGGCTGAGGCAGCTCCTGCAGTGTTAGAGCCGCTGCCACTCCCGGGAGCCCCCGGCTACCCCTCCACACACTGTGCCCCTGGACGGCTCCTCCAAGCTCCCTGGCTGCACAGCGGAGCCTGGGGGCGGTTGGGCAGCCCGGTCCCCGCCCTCTGGAAGCTCACAGGTCAGCGAGGGAGACAGAAGAAAGAAGTGAGTGCTGCAGCCAAGTACGGGGAGGAGGGGCCCCAAAGAGGGGTCCGGAAGGTCCCCTGGAGGCGATGGCCCCTGAGCTGAGCCCTGAAGGGTGCACAGGTGTTCAGAAAATGCGCAGGGACAGCAAGGGTGCTGGAGGAGCACCCCGGCCCTGGAGGAAGCGGACACGGTCCTGGTTGGCAACATCCGCTGGGCAGGGCTGCGGCAAGGATTCCACGGGCTTGTCCACCCATTTACTCATTTCTCATGCTGCCAGTGGCCTCCCACCTCTGGGAGGGTCCTGGCCTCTGGCTCAGCCTCCCCCAGTTTTAATTTGCCTTCCTGCCTCCGCACTTTCAGGCCCAGGAGAAAGAAGACGGTCGAGGCCAGGCAGCCCCAGCCTGCCGGGAGGGAGGGAGGGAGCTGCCTGGCCCCTGCCAGGATCCCCCGTCAGCGCACATGGCTGGGAGAGCTGTGTCCACACAGGCCTGCACACGTGCATACCCCATGCATTCACACCGCACGCACGTACCTGCATGTGCACGCACACACGCTCCGAGTCTCCCTGACATTTACACCGCTGTCTCACGGAAAGTGGCAGGAGTCAGTGTCACCGATCACAGCTCCGCTGTTTCCGTGGCAACCTCCCTCATGTGCACCCCGGGTTTGGTCCTGGCTTGGTGAGAAGCACGGCTCCCCCTCGTCCTAGGAGGTGGCAACACCTGCCCTGACCTGACCTTCTGGAAGCCGCGGCCTCGCTGAACCTCAGCTTCTCTGGGTCAGTGGAGCAGAAGCCGCCTTCTAAGGGCTGGGCATGCTGACTGGGCTGGGTACACAGAGTCAGCCCATGGTAGCTGTCCCTCGCTTGACTCGGTCTGGGGGCCTGGGATTCGGGCCCCGGAAGAGGGGCTGCTCTGTATGTCAATGTGGCAGGGGCATGAGAGTCCGGGCCACTGCCCTCCAGTCCTTCCTGTGGCCCGAGCCCGCCCTCCAGCGGCCCCAGCTCCTCCTCCTCGCCCTACATCTGGGGCCCAGCGGCGCATGCTCCCTCGGGGGCCTTTGCACGTGCCACCTGCCTGCCCTCCCTTCTCCCGCCAGGCAAGCATGTGTCTCCACCCTGGTATTTCCGCTCACAGAGAGACTGCCGGCAGCAGCCAGTGTAACCCCAAGTGCCCCAGCATGCTGGACCCCAGAGCCAAGCCTCAGGCCTGTCCTTCCATCGAATGGCCAGACCCAGCAACTGTTACCAAGCCAAACTGCGGCCCGCTCACCGCGCCCGGCAGGGCCCGGCGGCCAACACGGGGCCGTGGTGAAGGCAAGCGCAGCGCTCGCTGCGGGGCACACACGGGGCGACCGGGACGGCCGGCGGTCCAGAGGCCCCCCCCCCGGGTGGGTTTCAGGGAAGCGTTCTACAGGCCAAGTGAGGGAGGGCATCCAGGGTGCGTTTTCAGCTCATGGGCAATTCTCTGCGTGGCTGCTGACAGGTCACAGGGCGGGGTCACGGGGTTGGCATGACCATCCTCAGGCGCCAGTGGGTCTGGGGGCCGCGCGCTCGGTCATCAGCAGACGCTTCCTGCCTCTTGGTGGGGGTTTAGCGACTTCAACGCGCAGGTACTACTATCTACGCGCTTCAGGGAGGAGCTGCCGCGGAGGGGCAGGAGGAGGGTCTGTCCCGGGAAGGGTCCTGCTCAGTTACACAACCACAGGGCGGGGACCTGGCCGCTGTCACTGGGTCGGAACCAGCACGCCCACCTGCCACCCCAGCCTTCCCTCACCTCCTGGGAGAGGCCATTCAGCACCTTTCCTGTTTTTATTTTCTGTCTTGATAAAAAGAGGGCTGTGTTCCCCCTGCTGCGGGACACACAGGCTGATGGGACTGCCGTCCCTGCTGACACAGAGCTGCGTGCACGGACTCACTCCCGACCCCTCGCGCAGGTCCGCCGGCACCACGCACCCCCTAGGTGCTCCCCAGACCCTGCATCAGTCGCCAGGCATGTGTCCCCACATCTCTCACACCCGTCCTGGCTGATCCAGGGCCCACGTGGCCTCCCCCTTCCCGTTCAGATACCTCTCCACAAGCTCCCGGTCGACAAGTGGCCGTCCCAGCAGTCCAGCACCCTCGCTCCATCAGAATCACCCTGAGAGCTCCCAGGGAAAAGGCCAAGTGCCCTGATGCACATGGATGCAAGACACTCCTCTCAGCACCGGCCAGCGTACCTGCCCAGCCTTGGCTTCCAGCCGCACACACAAACAAGGAGAGAGGAAGTCACTCCCCGCAGCGGGGCCTCAGAGAACCAGGAGAGCGAGACATTGGGCATGCGGAGACCCAGTGAGGGTCCCCATCCCAACCATGCATGAGCTGGGGGACTAGGAAACGAACCTCTCTGACTCTCTGTCTCCTCTTCCATAAAATGAGACGTTAATACTTACTTCCTAGGGCTGAGGAACGATGAAACCGGACAGTGTGTGAGGCCCTAGGACAGGGCTGGAAACTTGCTCAGTTTCCAGGAGGGCCACTCCGGCCAGCCTCCACCCCCTGCCTACAGGAGGCCCCTGCTACCGGGCACATTGTGGGCATTTGTGGCAGTGATAGAAGCAGGTTTCCTCCTCCTCCCGGGCCCCCAGCTGGACCACGCGCCCTGACCCCTTGCAGCTAAGACTGGCCACATGGCGGAGCTCAACCAGTGAGGGTGAGGGAGCAGGTGTGCTGTTATGAACTGAATTGTGTCCCTGAAAAATTTGGAGGTGGAAGTCCCAAACCCAAGCACCGCAGAATGTGGCCTGTTTGGCAGCAGGAGCGTCACAGACGTAATCATCTGAGCCGAGGTCGTCAGGGTGAGCTCTGATCCAACTGAAGTCTGTAAACAGGGCATTTGCACAGGCGGCACGCACACCGGGAGAAGGCCCGTGAGGGCAGAGGGAGCGCGAGGTGATGTGTCTAGAAGCCAAAGAACAAGAAGGCTACGGCCAGCAAACCCCGAGCAGCTGGGAGAGGGGCCTGGAGCAGATTCCCCCTCAGCCTCAGGAGCCGGCCTGCTCCTTGATCTCAGGCTCCGGCCTCCAGAAACCAGAGACAGTCAATGTTGAACCGCCAGCCCGTGGTCCTTCGGTTCAGTACAGCAGCCCGAGCCTCCACGACCACCTTGGGGGGATGTTGGGAAGATGGCCAGGCCACCATCTGCCTGGCCCGTGAGCCCCCTGCCACCTCCCTTTCACTGGCAATCAACCACCACCTGGGGGTCCTTGACACCAAGCGCTTGGGTTCCCTCACAGGTGCCGATCCCTCCCACCCAAGTGCCCCGGACAGGACAGGCCCCAGGGGGCCTCCACCTGCTGTGAGAGAGGGGTGTGGGACGAAGCAGAGGCCCCCACTCAGATAGCAAGAGTCAGCTCAGAGCTGGCTGGGCAGGGGGTCGGCCACCGTCACTGCGCTTGCCAGAGACGCAGGCGGAGGAGTTGGGAGCTTCCCAGGGGAGAAGAGGGGGCTCAGGGTGCCTGATGGGGGCTGGGGGCCTCGGGGGACCTGGCTACCAGAAAAGCGGGCAACCCAGGTGACTGGTCAGGGGCAGGTTGGGCCTTCTGGGGTCTGAGTTGGAAGCAGGACGATTAGGGATGTCGTCCGTTACTGATCGGGTCCTGGCCGATTGTCACAGGGGTTGCTGTCCGGCTCCTGGGGTGCTGCTGGAGACAGGAGCCTGACCTCGCGCGAGCCTGGCTCACAGCAGGCCGGCCCCCTGGGCGCAGCTGCGGGCTGCGGGTCAGCGCTCTGCCTTCATACGGTCTGGCCGTTGTCTGCATAGTCAGTCTCCCAGCGAGGCAGGTGAGACTAAACAACCTGCTGGCCGCTGGGCATCCGCCCTCCTGGGGGCAAGCACGCCCAGGTGCGTTGAGCCTGGACCATGTTTCGCTGGGAACAGACAACCCCGGAAACCTCCCAAGTTAAGTCAGGCGCTCAGCCAGCCCCTCCCTCAGGAAGCCCCCTGCCTCACCGCTTTAGGCGGGAGATCCTGGCCTCCCGAGGGACCCGAGATGATCACAACACGGCCCTGAGACCCCTCAAGCCCCATCCTGTGGGGTTTGCAGGCAGCCCAGAGGGGCGTGGCAGGAAAAGCTGCTCGTTCCACCTCATCATGGGGAAAGAAGAAACTGGCTGCAGGAGGCAGCAGGAACCATGACTCGGGTGAGGGCATAGCTGGTGCAAAGGTCCTGAGGTTTGATGCTAGAGGCAGTTAAGAGCGGCTCACCACTGCTGGGGCGAGGGAGCAGGGGAGGCAGGAGGTGAGAGGTCAGGCAATCACGTTCCGAGAGACACTGAACATCTTCATGTTCAGGTGCGTGGCAGTTATCAGAAAAAAACACCAGAGAATCACCAAACAACAATCAGCAAATAAGAGAATTCAGTGAGGACAAGGGACGCCGGGAGGAAGGAGCCCAGCATAACCGAAGTCAAGGGATGAGCATCCAGGTTCCAGGGAGCAGTGGGGACCAGCGCTCCAGATGACCACTGGGCCGGAGAAGGGCTGTGAGGGTCTCTGTCTGGCCTTGCCACAGGTAAGCAGGGGCGTCGTGGTGTCCTCGAAGCCACGTGGGGCAGGGGCTGTTTTCTGGAACGCAGGCTAGGGGATTGCTCACCCTTCGCAGGCTTCAGGTGCCCTGGGCTCAGTACACATCAGCATTGTCAGAAAACTGGGTAAAACATCTGGAAAAGAAAAATTGGATCTGGACTTGAGCATCCCCTCAAATAAGCACCAGTGGATTTGGGTGACGTGTGACACAGGGAGCGACACAACTGCCTGGGAAATTTGTGGTGAATTCCTTGTGACCTAAGGGCGGAAAGCACCCTCCTCACTATGACTCAAAGCCAGAAGCAGCACAGGGAGGTCTGGGGACCCCACGATGCAGCCTGTACGCACGCACGTGGAGCACTAGGGCGCCGGCAACGTCTAACACACGAGCACGAAGAGCGGAGAAACCGTTACAATCCGTGTCACAGGCAAAGGGCTGGCCCTCCCGCGGCAGGGCTCCTGACGGAGCCTCGAGAGCAGGGCCCGACCTGGCCCAGAAGGAGGGGAGAGTGCAGGGCGTGAACAGGCAGGCTGTAGGAAGACGCGCACAGGCAGGCAGAGGCCCCCCTACACACAAAAATGGGCTGATCCTCTCTTATCATCAGAGAAGTGCAAATAGACCACCTGGAGACCCCGCCTCTTCCGCAGCGGAGCGCTGACGCCCAGAGGGGCCAGGGCTGGGCGGTGGGCTGAGGGGCAGGCAGCCCCGCCCGCTGCCAGAGGGGGGCAGAACGGTGCCGCACTGGAGGGGAGCTGAGCAGCACATGACAAAAGCACAGCTGCTTTTCCCTATAGGCTCAGCCATCTCAGATCCGTCCCAAAGACACCCTCCTGGAGCCTGGAATCGCACACACACGAAGGGCACTCATCAGGGCGGAGGTAGCGCTGTCACGCCGCGGGGCCTCCCTGCTGCCCTCCCTCAGGGGCCGGCGGGATGAAGCGAGGTCCATCTCCACGGCGGGCACCAGGCGGTCCCAGGACGGAGGAGACCTCTGAGTTCTCAGGGGTGTGCTGGTCATGGGAAAACGAGGCGCAGACGGGGGCATGCGGCTCACCGCCTTCTGTAAAAGGAAAGCCTGTGTGGCGCTCTGCTTCTGCAGGACAGAGAGGCGGGACCCCGGGCAGCGCAGCGCAAGCAGGCAGCAGGCCGGGCAGGGCTGTGTGCTGAGAGGGATGCTGGGTGGCCCCACTTCCCCCCTGCTTTCTGCCCAGAGGCGATTTCCAACCACAGGCTGGGGGGTGGAGCCCAAGACAGCCTGGGGGTTCTCGCCGGGCTCCGCTAGAGTCTGGGGAGTTTGCAGCACTTGCGGCAGCTGAAATCTGTGGGGCAGACGAGGAAGCTGGTGCGAAGGAGATTCAGATGGGTGTGTGGGGGCCCCTGAAGTCTTCTAAACTCCAAGCCGCCGTGTGCAGGCCAGGCGTGGCGGGGCAGGATGGAGGCCAGCCCCTGGGGACCCGGGGGCTGAGGGCAGAGTCTGGGGGCAGCACAGGGCTGGGAGCTGCCTGTGTGCCACCCAGTCAGGCTGGGAGGAAGGGCCAGGCGCTAAGAGTAGCCTGCACAACCCTAGAACAAGGGCCAGGCCGGAGCCACCCCAGCAAAGCTCAGAAACAAGCCCGGAAGGACCCACCACTGAGATAACGGCCGGCCAGGGCGCTTTTCAACAGTCCACACCCAGCCAGGTCAACTATTTAAAAACATACGTCGTAAATGCGTGGACGCAGCCTAAGTGCCCATCGACAGACGCCTGGGTAAAGCACGCGTGGCACACGTATGCGATGCACGTGGCATATATACACTTGGCCATAAACAGAGAATGAAATGATGCCACCTGCAGTAACGTGGCGGACCCAGAGATGGTCACACTCAGGGAAGTGAGTCAGACCGAGACAAACGCCGTATCAGATGATGCCATTTACATGTGGGATCTAAAAAAGGACACAAATACGCTTATTTACAAGACAGAAACAGACTCACAGACATCGAAAACAAACGCATGGCCACCAAAGGGGAAAGGCGTGGGGAGGGATAAACTGGGAGTCCAGGGTTAGCAGATACAGACTGCTGTATACAAACAAAGAGAGGAAGAAAAATACCGTATGATATCACTCATACGAGGAATCTAGAAAAAGAGAGAAAGAAAAGAGGACACTAACGAACTCATCTACAAAACAGAAACGGACTCGCAGACACAGTAAACAACCTTATGGTTACTGGGGGGGGAGGGCATAAACGGGAGTTTGAGATTTGCAAATATTAACCACTATATATATAAATAGATTTTAAAAAACAAATCTATTCTGTACAGCACAGGGATCTATAGTCAATCTCTTGTGATAACCTATAATGAAAAAGAACATATATACATATGTATAAATGAATGACTGCTGTACACCTGAAACTAACACAGCATTGTAAATCAACTGTACTTCGAGTTTTAAAGATGGGAAGGAAAAAACATATAAGCTTAAGGAAACCCTCTAAAACGTTTTTTAAAGAGGTATAAATATGTCAATAGAAGAGCCATAGTGGAATAATTTCTTTAAATGCTCTAGCAAAAGACAGAATGCAGGAAAAGTGGGGGGGGGGAGACAAAAACAACAAATGCGGTAAATGTCCTCACGTATGTGCCCCCTGAAACACAGCCTCCCTTATGGAAAATAAAAGGGAAATTTCACTTGTGAAGGACTCACACCTAACTTCCAACGTACAGAAAAGACCAGGGGCACAGGAACACGCTGAACACCACCAGGGGAACAGCCCAGGGCGGGACGTGGACCTCACCCATGGCAGCTGACCCAGCCCTTCAGAATGAACGTGTAGAGGAACTGCGGCTCCAGTGTAAAAGATCCCCCCGGGGGGGATGCTTCCCGGTTAAAAGGCACCAAAGAGACAAGAAAGGGATGCAATGCACGGAACTCGGTTGGATCTTGGGTCAAACTAACAGATACAAAACAAATTTGGGGGGACATGCTGGAGGCTTTTAATCTGGACAGGGTCATAGATGTTACCTGAGGATTGATTGTTAATTTTCTTAGGTGTGATTGTGGTACTGGGGTTCTGTAGGCAATGTCCTTATTAGGGTTAAGTGTCATGATGTCTGCAACTTACATTGAAATGATCAGCCAAAAACGAAAGGTGGGAAGGAGAGAAAGAACCTGTACACAGTATGTTGATAACTGTTGAACCCAGGTGGGAGGGAAGCGGGTGTTCATGGCGCTAATCTTCCATAGTATGAAAATCTTCATAGTTGAGAAAAAGTCCTGCAGTTAGACACAAATCAGACTTCCAGGAGGCGCGGCCATCTGGTGCGCAGGCACACGCCCAGAGGAGAGCGAGAAGTCAGCGGCCACCACGGCCAGCACCACGGTCAGCACCAGGCACGCTGGGCCGCGTCTGCCACGGTGGGAGTTTACTGGCTGAGCCCCAGCATCCACGCCCCCTGCCCATCTGCTCTGATTTCCGTCTGAGGCCCACGTGGTTTGTGGGAAGCTGACTCCAACCTGATCCTTTAACCTCAGAAACCGGTCCAAGGATGCTCAGGTGATCTAAGTCAACTCAGTCAGGTCAGAGAGTGTGTGAATAAACAGCCAAAGCCTCGGGAGTCATGGGCAAACAGCACAAGAACGTGAGGGGAGCCTGCCCAGGCCAAGCCACGCCTGCAGACGCAGCATGCAGAGGCTGAGGACTGGGTCTTTGGTGACACCCTGGAGCTACCAGAGCACACCCCACCCGAAGCTGCTGCCTGGGGTTTGGTCTGTTGTAGAAGCCAATAGATGCATTAGGTTGCACTTCTGCTGCTTGCAACGTGAAGCATTCTTCCATGCCGCACAATTCTAGAGGAGAGTCCTTCAGCCCCCAGTGACAGCCTTAAATCATTATACAGCGCTGTATCTTGTTTCCCAGAACTCAGGAGTGTAGACCCTAAAAATTAGGAGAGGGAAGGGCTGGCAGGCAGGCATGACAGCAGCATGGAACAGCAAGAACTGGCAGTCCGCAAGCAGATGGGCTCGTCACAAGGCAGGAAGCCCAGGTGCTCACCCTCGTGCCAATCAGGGACATGCAGATGCAAACCACAGCGAGACGCCGCCTCACAGCCGCCAGGCGGGCAAAAGTTCAAACCTAGGATACTATCAAGGGCCGGCAAGGATGTGCAATGCCTAGAACGCTTAGACTCTACTGGGAGGAGAGTAAATCTGCAGAATGCACTTTAGAAAGCACTTCAGCACATACACACACATGTATACATGTACATACGTGTGTGTGCGTGTTGTAGTTTGTGTATGTGTGTAGGTGTATGTGTCTATATATATATATACACACATATATGGCAAAATATTAACAAATCTAATTGGAGGGCATACAAGTAGCCATTGTCTATTCTTTCAACTTTCTCTTTGCTTGAAAATCGTCAAATATAAGCCCAGGGAAAATAAACTAAAAGAAGGCAAGAAAGAGAAGGAAAAATATACAGAACCAGCGGCCAAATAGAAAGTGCAAAATAGAATAGAAGCTTCCAACATAAATGTATCAAGACATGCATTATACACAAGTGGACTAAGAGCTCTAGTTAAAAGCCAGCATTATAGGCTGAACACCATTGCCCGGAGTTGTCGGAGGGTGAGCCAACACACGGAAGACCCTGCGTGTGGCGTATCCTGGGAGGGTTCTCCCCAAAACAACTAGGAAAAAAAGCCAGGGGGCCCATACACCAGGGACACCCACAGAGCTCACACCAGGGGGCCGTACACGGGGGACACACACAGAGCTCGCACCAGGGGGCCCGTACACGGGGGACACCCTCAGAGCTCGCACCAGGGTGCCCGTACACGGGGGACACCCACAGAGCTCGCACCAGGGGGCCCGTACACGGGGGACACCCTCAGAGCTCGCACCAGGGGGCCCATACACGGGGGACACCCTCAGAGCTCGCACCAGGGGGCCGTACACGGGGGACACCCACAGAGCTCGCACCAGGGGGCCCATACACGGGGGACACCCTCAGAGCTCGCACCAGCCTGGTGCACCCCAAAACCCACCCCGAGGGCGTCCTGGGAAGGGGGCCACCGCATCACACTAGCAACGCCCGAGTGAAGCAGTGCAAGGCCAGGCATTCCCTCCCCCGAGGCTGGGCCAGGGCTCTCCCCGCTGTGGACAAGCCACGTGGGAGGAGCCCCGGGAGCCGGAGTCAGGCAGGGAGCTGGCAAACACAGGGAGAGGCAGGCTGTAGCGGCCAGGTGCCCACCTCCAAGCCCAGGAGGGGCAGCAGGGGTGGCAGGGTGGAGAGCCCTCCCTGCACCACCAGGGGCAGCTGTCACCTCTCCCTTGTCCTGGATCCTAGCCATCCCGAGACTGGGAAGTCCCTCAGGAAAGACACTTTGCTCCGTTTCCTCTTCATTGTCCAAGTCATGCAGGCCCCTCCTACACTCCTCACCTCTGTGGTTCTTCATGCCACCCCTTCCCTGTGGCCCTGGAAAAGCCCCCCCACCCAAGACAGGGCTCAGGGTCAAAGGCCAGGGACAAGCAGACATCTGTAGAATGCAGCCTTGGTCGCTTCTGCCTGGAAATTCAGCTGGGAGTCCGCACCTGGAGCGCAGGTGTCCTGGGGCTGACCAGTGACCGCCACCTTGGCTCCAGCAGGTTTGCTGGATACAGAGCAAATTAAAACACCTACTGTATTACAATCTACCAGCAACACTTAGAAAACGAAATTGTTCACAAGGTGCTGTGTCAGGCTCTCCAGGAAACAGAAGCGACAAGAAGTGTGTATGTACAAACCTTCCTTGGCTGACAAGGAGGTCACGTCCCAGTAAACCCACTGTAAGTGAAAAGGCATCAGCTGAAGATGCATTTTGCAGCCTCGCCCGCCAAGCATCACAGGCCCCCGCCCAGCCCACCTCAAAGTTGCGCAGAGCACTCCCGTGGGCCCGCAGCTGGGCAGGGCGCCTCGCGCGAAGCCTGTTCCACAGTGGAGAGCTGGCTAGCCCGTGTAATTTACTGAGCACTGTCCTGAAGGTGAAATCCAGAACGGTTGTGAGTGTTTGGGTTGGCTACCCCACGGTCTCGGGGCTGCCCAGTATCACAAGAAAGGACTGAACCACATACAGAAAAATCGTAAGTCAAACCATTGTAAGTCAGGCATCATCTATAACGAATGATTTATTTCAAGGATTGGCTCACGCGATGGTGGGTGGAGGTTTGTGAGTCCAGGGTCACAGGGGTGGGCAGCAGTCCGGAAACTCAGGGAGGAGCTGGAGTTCAGGTCCCAAGGCAGCTCAGACAGCCCTCTCCCTGGGGAGGACCGTTCTGACTGACTGCATGAGGTCCCCACACATGATGGAGAGTAACCTGCTTCACCCCAAATCTGCCACTGAAGATGTCAATCTCACCCAAAAAAAGCGCCATCGCAGGCACATCCGGACCAGACACCCGGGCATGCGGCCCAGGCAAGTCGACACATAAAATTAACCATCACAGAGACCATTTACAGTAATACTGAAAACATGAAATCCCTGGGAATAAACCTAAGGAAATATGTGAAAGAGAAACAGAACAAAAATTGCATATCATTAAAGGAAACCTAAATGATTGGAGAGAGAAAACAGGTATATTTTTCAAACGAACATGTATGTTAATTAGAAGTCCCCAAAATAAGGGGAGAGGGTGTATAGCTCAGGGGTAGAGCGTGTGCTTAGCATGTGCGAGGTCCTGGGGTCAATCCCCGGTGCCCCCATTAATAAATAAATAAACAAGCCTAACTACTCCCCTCTCCAAAATAAATCAATTAATTTAATTTAATTAATTTTAAGCCCCCAAGATATTATGACAGTATCAATTTCCCCGCAAAATGACCTGTAGACTCGATACTCGTGAGGAACACCCGGGTAGGAGGACCTGCCTGCCCTACCAGACCCCAGCATTTCCTTTAAAGCTATAATAAAGCCATCGGCGAGGAGCCGGTGTGGGGGTTCCGTGGGCACTGGGGGAGCACAGCCTCGCCCGTTTGCTGGAGAAGCCTGGGGACCAGTGGAGCAAGGCCAGGCCTTTCCTGACCATCAGGTGGAGACCAGATTATCCACAGAGGAAAGAATATTAATCAGATGCCTGTTTCACACTGTCCACAAAAATCAACGCCAGGAAGAGAGTAAGTCATAAATTAAAAGCGATACCAGGTGGATGAAAGATGAAGCGCGGGCGGTAAGCTCACAGATCTTCCGGAAAGACACGGCCGGGACAGTCTGGTGACTCCAGGGCTGGGAGAAACTTCTCTCTCTTTTTTTTTAATCTGTGTTCTTTTTTACTGAAGCACAGTCAGTTTACAATGTTGTGTCGATTTCCGGTGTACAGCGCCATGTTTCAGTCACACATATACACGCGTACACGCCTTCTCATTCTAAGTTACTACAATATATTGAACATAGTTCCCTGTGCTGTACGGTAGGACCTCCTTCTTTATCTGTTTTATACATAGTAGATCACATCTGCGCATCTCAAGCTAGCAATCTCTTAAGCAAGACATAAAGGGCACAGACTCCAAAGAGAACAAAGAATTAACTGGGCTACGTTAAAATGTAGTACTTCTTTCTGTCCACCAGACACCACACAGAGAATGCAAAGACAGGCCACACTGGGAGAAGATGTTTGAAACACAAATGACTGGCAAAGACTCATTAGGAGATACGTGGAGAACTCAACTAGTCTCTAAGGGAAAGACCAAAAAATTTTTCTAACGGGCACAGTGTTTGAACGGGTGCTTCACACACAAAACAAGAAATTCGAAGGGCAAATGAACACAAGCAAAGATGCAGCCTCCAAGAGCACGTAAGGAAATGCGAATTAAACCACAGCAAATCCTGGTTGATACTCACTCGGTTGTCAAAAATGTTGAGACTGGACAGAACCCAGGGTGGGTGGGACCCTGAGCCACGGTCTGGTCCCCAGAGAACGGGGCAGCCCTCCAGCAAGCAGACAGCAGATGCAGGAAAGTTGACGGAGTGAGAACGATGGACAAAGCAGGTCCCTTCTGGGTGTTTCAGTAAATGAGTGCTCACGACATGGGCACCGGAATACGACGTTCTCCATGTCTGCGTTGTGTTCGGGGTGGCAAGGGCGTCCGCAGGGCACGTCCTGCGACCACAGGGGGCCGCAGGGGCACACACCAGCCTGACGGAAGCAGTCACAAAGGGCTCCTATGACGTGGCCCAGCTCACAGCAATTCAAACGCGGACAAGCAGACGCACACGTGTGCTGGCAGAAGTGCAGGGACCAGCCAGAACCAGCTGTCGCACAGTTGGGGTTAAGGGTCCCAAAGCAGGAGGGGGCGCCCGGAAGCTGAGGAAAGGGACCCGTTGTTGTGCGTCTGTGATGCGCTTCATGGTAATAGAGCAAAATCGATGCGCGCTGTGAGTTTCCCTCTCTGCCAGCGGACTGAGGGACTGGACAGCCCCCGCCCTGACCGTCCAGGTGCACAGGGGCAGCTGGACCAGTGGGCCAGCCCAGCCAGGGCAGGCGGCAGCTGCCGTGAGTCTGGAAGCACGGGGGCTGAGGGGCACCTTTGCAGCGCCTCATCCCGTCTGAAGCCTCGGCCGGCAGGGCGAACCCCGGTCAGCCCTAGGTCAGCTAGAGACCTTGGCTGAACGCTGCCCCAGACGGGAAGGGGCCCCGCCGGTCTCTGGTCAGGCCCCTCCCTGGCACCTTGTCTTAAGGGAGATGGAGGAAGGACCCCAGGCAGGGCATCCTCCCCCTCCAAGGTGTGGCCGGAGCCCTGATCTGCTGGACCTCTTATCCTGGAGTTCCCTTCCCGGTCCGCTCTTCACCCACAGGCACCCAGGACAGGGAGGAAGCACCACCGTCTGCTGGAGGCCTCCCCGGCCCGGTGGCCCGAGGTGGTGGGCTTGACCCCACGAGACGACGACAGCACCCCCAGGAGGGAGACCAGCATCTCCTGGGAGCAGCAAAGACGTTCCCCGAAGGTCACTCCAAGGTCACCTTGGAAAGGTACAAGCCAGTCCTCAAACCCAGAAGTGCCTGCCTCCACGCTGCGGGCCCCACCCCCCCAACTCACGCACACACACTCGCACACACACAGCCCAGCCCACTGACTCACAAGGGACTCACTCCTGGCTGCAGCGGGTTGGGTCAGGACCCGGGGTCAACAGGATTCTGTCCCTGACCCCAACCTGAGGATGGGGCCCGGCCTCTGTCCCTCCTTCTTTCCTCCCCCTCCCCTCCCCCTCCTCCCTCCGCACCTTACCGCCCAGTCTCAGCCGCCACCACCACCACCACCACCGAGCTCCAGCCCACTCTCGTGCAGCCACGTGACAGCGATGACCTGTCCACCTGGGGGGGAGCAGACTGCACTGAGCACATGAGAGCACGTGGAGTCCTCGCCCAACACCCTGTAACCAGGTGGGATGGGACCACACCACCAACACTCCGAAATCAGGTGGCAGGGAAGAGAAAAGGAAAGCTGGGGATACGTGCGCCGCCGCTGGTCACTGACCGGTCCACTCGAACCCACACGGGAGGTAAGGAACCTGAATGTTCCGCACACAAGGACCCACAGCCGGAGAGGGGGGCGTGGGGGCCGCGGCGGGCCGCAGGGAGCCCTCCTTCTCCTTTCTCCTGTCCCCACAACTTACCTCCAGGTCCCCAGGAGCAGGAGCAGCCTCCTTCAGTGTCCTGGCCGGTCCCCAGAGGTCTGAGAGGTCAGAGTGCCGAGGACAGAGCCACCTGAGTGGGGGGGGTCTGCCGGTGGGGGAGCATCCAGCACTGGTTCTGACCCCTCCTCTGGCCATGTGACCCAGGGCAGCTCCAATCTCCCCAAGAGACAAGAGGGGGCCTAGAAAAGTCTGCAGAATGAATGAATGAACAAACGAACGAGCGAATGACTAACCCCTCGCGGCCCTGCCTCCCATGGATCCTCCCATCTGATCCCCTAGGACGGGGCACAGCCGTCACCACGTCACCACACAGAGCAAACAGACCAATGTCCCTGCCGCGCGGGCTGGCCTGCTTCTCTGCATGCAGTGTCCCAGGGGAGGCTGTGGGGACCGTCTTGTCTAGCCAGGTCCCCAGGCCAGGTCCTTGTCCCTGCAGCCCAGACCTGGCTCAGGTGCAGGGCAGGGGGCTGCCGTGGAGGGGGTTTTGAGGAAGCTTGATTGGATTCCCTTTGACGTCACAGGGACTGTCCCCCACGGAAAGCCACCTCTTTTCTTCCACAGCCCCTGTATTCACGCCTTCTTAGCTCCAGTGATGGCTGCAATGGTCCGTTTATCTGTGTCCATCCCCCCACAGACCACCCAGCCCGTAAGTGAGCACACGTGTCGGGCAGGCAGTGTCCAGCAGGGCGCCCACAGGGGCAACTCTGACTGAGGGCTGGCACAGCCCCGCACACATGGACCCCAGGAACCCTTGTTATTATCCTACAATGCCGATGGTCCCTTCAGTAAACTCCTCTGACAACAGCAAGGAGAAGCTGGGGTTTGAATTGGGACCACTGGTGCCAGGACCCACACACCTACTACCACACCCATGATCCTAGACGTTGTGGGAGCAAGATGGCACAACGAAGGGAAAGGGCAGAGGGAGGTCGGGGCCAGGGCCTCCCAGTGCTGAGATGCCATGAACGCTCTGTTTGTCCAGCTGCAGCCTCCCTTTACTTGCGGGTATTCGTCCTAAGCCTCCTGCCGACTAGACTCTTTAGTGAATATTTATCAGATGGAAGGATAGATGGGTGGATGAATAGATAGGTAGACGGATGAGTGGATGGATGGATGGGTGATGGATGGATGATGGGTGGATAGATATGGATGGGTTGGTGGATGGCTGGGTGGGTGGATGGAGGATGGATGGATGGACTGATGATGGATGGATGGGTAGCTGAATAAGAGAACGAGTAAGTGAGAGGATTGGAGGATGGCTGGGCAGGAGAAGAGGACAGCAAGAAGGCAGGATGAAGGGTGAGTGAGTAGATGGATGGATGGGTGGAAGGGTGAGTGGGTGTGTGGTGTTAAAGTGAGATTGTTTTTACGTCCTCAAGCTGACTTTTTATGCTTAGAAAAGATTATTCAGAAATCAGTTTTTAATAATTAAATTTTCATTTATTAATGTTACAAAACCAGAAACCTAGGGCTTTTTCCCTTTAAAGCACTAATTCAGTCTACAAGTCTTATCATAATACTTTCAAGCCTAACAAATTTTGAGATTATTTTTAAAGGAGTTTTGATTAACATTAGGTCCCAGTTTCAAACTTAATAAAACACCTTCAGAAGTGTATCACACTGACAACCTGATGTACTTTATTTTAAGTGATAAACCTCCCCAATACGTTAAGTAATTCTGATACACCTAGAAAGGTAACTTCCCAACGGGACGAGTCTCAGATTCTGTTAAATGTTCCAACGCTGTGTGATATAAACTTTATGGATTTCAAGGTAAAATCGTAAGTCCAATTCAAGTAATTAAGTATATATTTTAAATTTGAATTAAAGGGTTGACGTCATTCTGATAGCCCAAATTCTTTTAAACATCGCAAATGCTCACAATGCCAAAGATGCCCAGATCCGTCACACACAAGTCTCAATTCTGTGGAGTTGGTACCATTAAATATTTCTATACTTAATTATAAATATGCCTGGGGGTTCAAACGTGTTTATTCACTAAGGAAACAACCAAGAGATGTAGAGGTGGTGTCTTGTTTATCTGAGGCTGCAAAATGCCAGCTCCTCAAATCTCTTGGTTATTTCAAGGACACTGAGATTTTCCGTCATGCCGATGGGAGTCACAGAGATTTATTCATGTTTTATTCCAGGGACTTCAGAACTTAGAGTTTGGCCCATCAGATCTTGCCCCCGTAAAGATCCCCTCCCCATCTTCTCTGCACACCCCACCCCGGAGTGCCTTTGGATTTTGCATTTATCAATCCCTCCGTGACCGTGACTGGCAGTCTTCCTCGTAAGACCACACCTTCCAGGGGCTAAAATGCCACTCACTGGATGCTGCAAATCCCAAAGCTGAGCTGGAGTCTGTGGACAAACCTTCGAAGGTCATACCACTGGTGTGTGTTGTTCAGATGAATGGGCGGGTGGGTGATGGCGAGACCACAGCTGGTGAGTGGATGTGAGAGTAGGTGCGTAAGCGAGTGGAGGGAAGTCTCCTGCGTGTGGTGGTAAGCGGGTAGTAGGGCAGGTGGGTGGGTGAATGGGGGGGTGGCGGGGAGCGCAGGGGGCGGCGTATGGGCGATGGGTAATGGGATATGCATGGAGGAGAGGTCAATGGCTGTGTGGATGGACGGGTAGTAGGTTGAGAAGGCGGCTGGGTGGTGTGTTAGGCGGGGTGGGTAAGACGATGGATGGGGTGGAGGGGTGGAGAGGGGAGTTTGGGGACATATGGGAGGAAACAAGCTGGATTGTGGGCGAATGGATGAGTGAGTAGGTGGATTCAGGGATGGGTGCTGGATGGATGTGTGGGTGAACAGACAGACAGAGGACGGCTGGGTGGGCGGCAGATGGTGACGGAGTAAACGGAAGTTTCTAGTTCAGACGACTGGTACCCCCCGAGAACACTCTCTCTCTCTCTCTCTCTCTCTCTCTCTCCCCTTCTCCCTCTCTCTCTCTCTCTCTCCCCCACAGACTCGCTTTCTGACTCAGAGTGAGCGTCCACCCCACTCCGGGCTCTTTTCCCGTCCGCTCCGTGTCCTGGAGCAGATGAACTGAATTAGCCGTGCCGACTCCAGTCCTCCAGCCAAGCCCGCGTGCCTGGGAGTCACACCCCAGGACCCGGCCCTGGCCACTGGGGCCAGGGCCAGCAGCCGCCGGCCAGACCCGTCCTCCCGGGACAAGCTCAGAAGGGGAAAGGACACGCTGCTCGCTGGTGGCTGCCCTGGGAAACTCGTCACTGCTTGTTTTCCTCCTCGACGGATTAAGGAAGGAGACTCAGAAAGTGACAGAGCATCACTGGCCTCGCCTCTGGCCAGCTCTCACTTGTCCTGTGACATTTCCCAAGAGCCAGCTAACCTTTCCTGCCACAAATAGACTGACATGGGTCCCTCGAGGCTGTCTGGCCTGCACAGGGCTCTGTCTTAGGGGAGCTGGGGACCCAGGGGACATTAAAGGCAGCCAGATACAGATAATAACCAGGCAAGAGGGCAGACAGTTCCGTGGGATCAGCGGCGCAGAGGGGACTGAGGGGCTCAGCGCTGGGGGGGCGGGGGAGCGAGCTGCAGGGAAGCAGAGGCCCAGCAGAGCGAGTGGCCACTGGGACCCGCTGCCCCACGAGATGGTGAGCTCCCTGTCCCCGGAAGAGGACAAGTCGAAGCCACGCGGCCACCCAGCAGACAGGCCAGAGGGTCCAGGGCACAGCGAGGTCTGAAAGGTCCCACTCAGCTCTGAGTGTCTGTGAGCCTGATGCTCTCACAGGATTTCAGGATTCTGGATCTTTCTGACAGGGAATTGGGGAGTTAGGCAGCCACTGTCTTGTCAAGGAGTAAGGCTGCAGTGGTCAGGGAGGGCATCCTGGAGGAGATGTCAGTCAAGTGAAGAGCTGGGGGGAAAGGGTCATAGTCAGAGGGCACAGCATGTGCAAAGGCCTGGGGTCAAAAGGCTGGTAAGTTTGAGGATGGGCCTCGCTGGGGAAGCTGCTGCACTCTCTGAGCCCAGGCTTATCCCCTGAGATCCACAGCCATGTCCACAGCCGTGTCTCTTTCTCCAGAGAGCGTGGGGCCAGTCGGCCAGACCGGAGCCATGGAAGGGATCTGTGAGTGTCACCTGCCATCACCTGCAGGACAGGGCCCTTTGTCACAGGGTCGAGCTCCCCTAGGGATGGAGTACGCGCCATGCAGACAGGCAGAGATGTGGATCCTGTCCCGAAAGCTCTACGCTCCCATGGTTTTCATGATAAAATCAGACATGTGGTTTTGCAGAAGGATATGGAAGACCCAAGTGGCCGGTGCTTGGCAGGGGTGACCCTGGACTGGCGGCTGCAGTAGACCAACTCTGGCCACACCCACCAGGCGTGGGCAGAGCAGGGGCCCCGGGGCCCGGGTTCCAGTCCTGGTCCCCACTTGCCATTCTTCCAACGCCTCATTCCCTGATTAAATCTGTCTCTGCTGGAAATACTGAGAGCTGTTCCTACGTCACGCTCTGAGCCCAGACCAAGGCTGCAGCTGCATGGGGACCAGAAGCTCCTGCACCCTCTCCCGCCACCTGCTTAGCTGCTGCATGCTGGGAGGTGATTCTGCACAACGGAGGTGTGCCACTCGTGCAAACAGGGACAGACTCCCGGGCTAGAGAGAGAGGACCAGGGACCCCGGGGCTCTTTCACGGAGCGTAATCTCCCTCCTCCCCTGGAGGAGGCGTGCTTGCTTTCCAGGTTGAGAAGACCACATCTCCCCTGCAGGGCTCCAGCAGCTCCTTCATACCATCAAGGGCTTCCTAAACTCTGGGCTCCTTACCTGGGAGTTTTTGCCGCCTGGGACGTGGGGACAGAGGACTGATGGAGGCATTCTGTGCCTTGTTCCCTTACTGGTGGAATTTCAGGAAGTGCGGCAGGCAAATGTGACCAATGCCTGACCCCTTGACCCCAGCCCGTTTTGGACACTTGCATCCCCCGGTGGGCCCCCACCAGCTGTGGCCTCGCAGGTCCTGCCTCCTGGGCCTTCTCCCGTATCACACCCACTATCTCACCCACAGTCCAACCACTTGTGTTCTTCAAACCAGCAGAGCAAGTTCCTGCCTCAGGGTCTTTGCATGTGCTTATCCATCTGCCTAGAACCACCTTCCCCAGGTCATCACATGGCCAGCGCATCCTCACCTTTCAGGGAGTCTCAGCCTAAACGTGCCCTCCTCAGAGAGGCCTGCCAGGGCGCTTTCCCCAAAGTGGCCATTCCCTCTTCCTGCCCCAGTCACTCTAGCACATTCGTTCATCCTTTCACCAGATGGGGACCTACCGCTCACAGGTACGTCTGGGCTCAGGACACAGCTGAGGGCAGGCACCCAAAGCCCCTGCAGTCCCAGCGCTGACGTTCTAATGGGGAGACAGAAAAGCAACCGAATGCACGCATGGATGCTGGGAGCTCGGGTGCTAAGTGGCGGGGAGGACGGGGCCGCAGGGGATATGGGTGGGGGATGCGCTGTCCCGTTGCGTTGTCCGATGCTCTTTCTCCTTCACATGTCACGTTGGTCCTGGTCCTCTGGGGAGCGCACGCCAAAGAGCCATTGAAAGTGCAGAGACATTCAATCCCCAGCACCCCCATTAAAAATAAATACAATAAATAAACTTGGTGCCTGCCCCCTGAAAATACCCAAAATTTAAATAAAAAGCATAGAGACGTTATTGCGGGAGACGACTGCGAGAGGTGATGGGGAGGTGGCAGAAGCATCAGTAGAGACACAAGTGTGACCTCCCCCCAAGGGAGGTCGGGTGGGAACATCCTGGCCCCGTCTGGTCTAGGAGGGTTCGGAAGGCTTTGGGGGAGTCCCTGACTCAAAACTGACCGTCAGAAGGGGCCCGGGCACCCCAGAGATGGGCCTGCCACCAGGCCCCGACTGCGGAGGGGCAGCTGTGGTAAGTGCAGTCTCTGCATCGGCGTGCTGATGGGTCTCAGCGGACCCTGGATCAATGACGCGCCCTGTCGTTGGAGTCCACGGGGAGTGTCCCTGCCCTGCCTGTGTATGCATATGGACCATCTCCACACCAGAGCAGCCCCTTCAGAGAGCGGGCGCCCTGCCTGTGCCTGGAGCCCAGCACTGAGCTGACACCCAGATACTCAGGTGATGAGTGAATCAGGTCGGTAAGTGGCAAATATGGCCCAAGCACTTCCAGCCTGTGTGCATCCTCTGCAGCTCGGCCCCTCCTCCATCAGGAAGCAGAGGCTCTTTCTCCGCCCCGTAGAAGGGAGGCCGCGTGGCTCCGTTAGCCAGTGGGCATCAGCCAGTGTGATGCCAGCAGAGGCTTGAAAAGGCAGTGCCCGGGCGCATTCTCTCACAGCGGGAACCTGCCTCTGCTCCGTGGGGGACCTCCGGCTGACCCGCAGCCCAGCACCAGATGTGGGAGGGAGGCCATGTTCCTGCCCCAACTCCAGCTGAGCCGCCAGCTGACCGCAGAGACCAGCCAAGCCAGCTGGGACCCAAGAAGCCGCCCACTTGGTCTGGGGAATCTTGAGCTGTATAAGGTAGTTGTGTTTTAAACCACTAGGCTTTGAGGGCTTTTTTACGTGGCTGAAGCTACCCAGCAGTTTTCTCCTCTTCCTCGGGGTCTTTGTTGGCCCTGGAGGGTGAGCTTGAACTCAAGACCCTGGTCCACCTAGAGTCGTGAACACCGCATCCGTCCACGCCTCCGGGGCAGAGAGTCCTCCTTCATCAGGTGTGTAAGTTCAGTGGGTCACTTTTGCTTGGGAGGAGGAATTCCATGTTGCAACAATAAACACTTTGCCATTTGTCACCTTCTAAACTAGGAAACAGATGGTGCAATAATTTACATTGTCCCACTTCTCAGTGAAGCCACTAAAGGACACCAGCCCGGCCGTGGGAAGGGCAGGTGGAGAGGGGCCCCCGCTGCTCAGCCCTGTGGGTGGGGTGGCTCCCAGCAAGGGCCCGGCCGTGCATGATGGACGCAGACACACCTGTTCACCCAACTCTGTCAGCACCCACAGTCCTCAACATTTAAACATCTGCAACCTACAAGGGAGTTGCAGGGACAGGACCTTGAGTGCCCGAATCCTGACTCAGTTCCTCACCGCATCATGTACGCACACTGCATCAGTTTGCAAAACCAGTTAACGCTGATCCGAGGACGTTGTCTATACATAGCCAATATTCGAAACCTCTAGAACATCCTTTCTAGCCATATTGTTTTGATCCGGGTTCCAACAAGAACACACGTGGTGTTTGGTTGCTGGGGCTCGTGTGTCTGGTTTTTCCTTTAAAGACCCTGATGACCCTGAAGGGGTCAGGTCAGTTTCTGCAGACGGCACCACCGTCCGGACTGGCCTGGGGTCCAGTTCAGCCTAGGCGTTCCAGGCACCAGCACTGTAAGGGATGCTGGGTCCTTCTCAGCACGTCCCGTCAGGGACACACCATGTCCGTGCATCCCTTTCCAGGTGATGCGAAGTTGGATCACTTGGGTGAGGGGCGCCCCGGACACCCCCACTCTGAAGTTCCCTGTTGCCTTTGTCACTCGTGGGTCAACCAATGGGTGTATCTGTGAGTGCGAATCTCCTGTTTCCCAACAGCCTTTCACTCGAGGGTCTCAGCACCTGCTGAATGTCCTCTTGCTGCTGTAACAACTTACACAGAGCGTGGAAGTGTCCTCTCACGGCTCTGGAGACCGGAAGTCTGAAGGGGGTCTCACTGGGCCGAGGTCCCGGTGATGGCAGGGCAGGCTCCTCCTGGAGGTTTCAGAGGAGAATCGTTTCCTCCCCTGTTAAGCTTCCGGAGGCTTCCGCGCTCCTTGGCTCTCGCGTGGTCCTCGCTCCACCTTCAGCCGCTGCCTCCATCGTCACACCATCCTTCCTCTGGCTCATCTGCCTCCCTCTTCTGAGGACACTTGTCACTGCATTTAGATAAGCCAGAATCTGCCACACTTGAAAACCCTTAACCACTTCTGTAAAGTTCCTTTGACCGTATAAGGCAATATTCACAGGTTCTGGGAATTAGGGCGGGTCTGGGGATTAGAGACACTTCTGGGGCCATTTTTCAGCCAACCACAGCATCCTTTGACTATCCTCACTTGAATGAATCAGTATCACGTGGGGGTGGTCAGAATGGGGGGGTCTGAACGGATCGCCTCCCTAGCATTTACTAGCTGGCACTGTTCTGTGCAGAAGTCCTCCCTTCGTTTCAGCATCTCTGTGGACTCATGAAGACTTCGACGTTTGATGTTCATTGTAGTATCTCCCAAATTTGGCCACTGGGAGCCCCTGCCGCCTGGCCCAGGTGTCCCTTGACCTGCCCCCTCACTCTCTGGGGGCTTCTGGGCTTTCTGGCTCCCATGGTGTCCCGGGCTCACCTTGGCCCAGGTCCGGAGTCCGGTCCGTTTGTAGGCCGGCTCCAGAAGCCCTCGCGCGCTCCCAGCTGTTGGGCGTCGTTACCTTGAACTCGTCTCCCTGCTCAGAGCTAGGAAATGGATTTTCTTGGTTTTGAGCAGGAATTTTTCTGCTGCTTCCAATTCAAACACAAGCCCCAAGGGCCTGCATTGCCCTCCCTGCTCTACGACCTCACCTCCCACCACCCACAGAGAGAACCCTGGCCCCCAAGAAGACCTCCCTCGTTCGGTCAGCCTTCGACGCGCACACAGTATTTTCAGAATCGCCACACTCATACTGCCGCTTGCAACAGCAACGACCCTGTAACGGGAAGCTCAAGGCTTCAGATCAGAAAACCACGTTCAAGAAAAGGTATGTGGTCTCCCTTCTGTCTAGTTATATTAGCAGTTGATTTAGGTTCATTTGGGCTTTTGTTTTTAAATTTCTGAACTCCTAAGTATTTTTAATCAAACTATAGCTGATTTACAATGTTTCAGGTGTACAGCAAAGTGATTCAGTCACACATCTATATGTGTGCACACATACATTCTTTTTCAGATTCTTTTCCATTCTAGGTTATTACAAAATGTAGAATATAGTTCCCTGTGCTGTACATTAGGTCTTTGTTGTTTATCTGTTTTATATATCATTGGTCTTTGAGTTCAATTTTAGGGTTTTTAAAAAAAAACTTGTTGATTTAATTTTATTTTCTGAATGTGAAAAAGGTCACATGGTTCAAAAGTCAAAACAATATGAAAAAGACACTCAGAGAACTCTCATCTCACCCTGATGGTAACCGCGTGCCTACATCTGGGTTTTCCTTCCTTCAAAATCAAACTCCCTCTCGCCCCGTCTCTCTCTCTCAGGAGACTGGTAGATGGTTGACAGAGAGCGAGAGGGCTGGACGGGTGATAAACAGGGCTTGTTTGTTGGGCGGGGGGGTACTCGCGCCTCTCCCTTCCGAAAGGCAGCACGCCATCCGTGCTCCTTTGCACTTTGCGCATCCAGTTAAGGTTTTGAAGGAGCTGGTCTGAAGCCAGGGCCCCTGCTCCCCGGGAGCCCTGCTCAGGGAGTGGGAAGCAGGACCACAGGGCCACTCCAGGGTTGGCTTCTGGGCAGTGCCAGCCTCAGCTGGATCCCGCCGGGAGCTCTGGGGCGTAAAATCCAGAGTCCTCAAATTTTGTCCTGCCTCAAGATGAGAGCCGGTTCTCTCTCCAGCCAGCCATCGCCACCGGGAACAGACTCCATGGGCTGGGAGAAGTCCCCCAAGGGTCCCCCGGTGCACCTGCAGCAGGTAGAGGGGCTCACAGGAGACGTGAAGGGGACTCAGGGGACCTGGGCAGAGGGCCCACAGCCGGGGGACTAGGCAGTAATCAGTGATCATTAAGCTGAGATTTCCCCCAGCATATTTTAAAGACGTGACTCCCAAGGAAGGAAGACCCAGGAGGATAAATAAAAATAAATCCACATCCAGACACATCAGAGTGAGACCGCAGACGAGCACAGCAAAGGGAAGGCTGTGCAGCAGCCAGGAAAGCGAAGCCAGCTGTCTCTCCGGGCTGACAGACTCGCCGCCGACCTCTGTTCCGTAAGTGACTATCGGATGGATGGATGGATGTAGGATAGGGAGGGGGTGGAAGGAAGGAAAGAAGGAAGGAAGGAAGTGTAACAGAAAAGAACAAATCTGACTCCATATCAGCTCTGCTCCTTTGACTTTAACCCTGGGCTCTGCTTCCTGGGCTCAGTCTTGCTGTTTCTGCACCTTTTGTGAAACAACATTGCCTTTAGCCTGAAATGTACAGGACAGCCTATTCTCAAGGCTTTGACTTCTAAGGATACTTTGCCATTCATACAGCGATAACAGCTTGCAGAATAGAAAATAACATTTATTTTGTTGGAGGTTTACAGGAACACCCTGCTCTGACCCACGTGGACAGCTGCAAGAACAATGGATTCCAAGAACAAAGAATTCCTACACCAAGAAGTTTGCAACAACCAACCACACCCCCTCCCCTCTTTAGTGTAAAAGGAGCCTGAATTCTGACTTGGGAAGATGAGTCTCCAGGACATTAGTCTGCCATCTTCTGTTTGCTAGCTTTCCAAATAAAGTCATTATTCCTTGCCCCAAAACCTTGTCTCCCAATTTATTGGCCTTCCGTGCACTGAGCAGAACAAGTCTGGACTTGGTAACAGAAGGAAAGAAGGAAGAGAGGAAGACGCTAGATAGTGGATGGTCGGATGATGGATACACAGGGGGATGGATGGGAGGATGGATGGATTGATTTTTGACTGGATGGGGATGGGTGGCAAGTAGATGGGTTGATGCTGGATGTCAGATGGGTGAGTGAATGGATGAATGGGCATTTGAGTGAAGAGGTGGTGGATGGGCAGGTGGTAGATGGATGGATGAATGGACGGATGGATGGATGTTTGAGTGAATAGGTGGTAGATGGTGAGGGGATGGGTGGATCATAGAGTGACTGGCCAGCACGGAAGCAGCCACGGTGCCAGGGTCTGCACGACGCTCGATCGGTCCCTGCGTGACCAGCTCTAGGCTGGGCACAGGGGGAGTGGGCTGGGTGGTCCTGGGCAGCCAGCCAAGCCATCATCAGAGGGATTGAGATGACCCCCAGACTAGGCCCCCCCATAAGCCCACTGTCTCCACCTCCCCTCTGATGGCTACAGCCCCAGCCTGGACCCTGGGGCTGTCCCCAGGCTCTTCTGGCCACGCTCACATTTTATCTTTCCTATTTACTTTCATTTCCTACCGTAAAGAGTGACTCATGGTTCACGGTGACACTGAGCAGAGCCACACCCTGTGCCGCCATTTACAGGGCTGACTGCTTACCTGTTCCCCTGGGAAGCTGGCGGGGGCCTTGTGCCCCCACCCCCGAAGAACAATGCTTCTCTGCGCACTCACAGCCCCTCCCATAAGTCCCTCCTTGAAGTGTCAGACTGCATGGAGCCCAGCTCCTGTCCACCCAGCCTCCTCCCTGTGCTCAGCTCGGGGCTCGGCGCAAAGAAAGCTCTCAATACACACGAATGATGCTGAGACTTCACACAGTGACGACGATGTTCCCGGGGCAGGGGTGGCTCGGGAGGACAAGGGAGAGAGGCAGGCTCTCGGGGCAGGACTGACCACACCGGCACCCCACCCAGGTGTGTGCAGGAAGCACAAGCAGGGCGAGTTTCCTTCCCTTCAGAGTGACGATGCGAACAAAGTGACGGGACTGTAGCAGGTGCCACTAACTGTACACCTCCCTCCCACACTGAGGCCAGAAAGCGACACTACAGTTATTATCCCTCCAGCGGCCCTGCCTCCACGCAGTATTCCAGAAATAGCAAGCAGCCCGCAGAGCTGCAGGAACCTACATGGCAGTCGTTGCGGCTCTGCTTCCACGCACGTCACTGGTACAAAGCTTTGCCAGGAGGATGTAATTTGCACCCCAGGCTGCGGGGGTCAGAGCTGCCTGGTCACGTTGATGCTGGGAACGCAAGCACTGGCTGGCGAGTAGGAGAGGCACATTTGGAGTCTGCACCTACCTGTCTTCCATGAAGCCCTCTGCACTCAGGGCTTGCTTGCCACTTCCAGCTGTGTGACCTTGGGCAAGTGTCTTTACCCGTCTGAGCCTCAATTTGCCCCTCTATAGAAGAGTGACCAAGGTTATGATGAATATTAGCAATAATATACCCATTATGGCTTGGTTTGGCTGCTCGTAACAGAGCAATCCCAATAAAACAGGCATAAACAAGATAGAAGCTTATATCTTTCATAAGTGAAAAAAATCTGAAAGTGACCAATCCAGGGAGGCACAATTGCTCCACAATGTCCTCCAGGAACCAGACTCTTTCCATCTGCTCCTCCCCATCTTCAGTGCATGACCTCCTTCCCCAAAGTCACTTCATGTTCCAAGATGGCTGCTGGAGCTCCAGCCATCAAGACCATGGGACAGGAGGAAGAAAGTTGGAATAGTACATGGCAAGTAAGCCACCCCAGGAGTCGCAGCTGCGGCAGCTACCTTTCAAGCAGCCTTCCTAGAAGTCTCATGGAGAAGATTTTTATTTCATTGGCCAAAACTCAGTCACTTGGCCACACTTAGCTGCCAGGGAGGGAGGTTTGGAGATGTAGCCTTTTATTCTGACCCACTACATGGCCAGCTGAAACCTAGGGTCTGTTTCCACAGAGGAAGGGGAACAGGGATGTTGGGGTGAACAGAGTTCCCGTGCAAGGCAGACCCATAACAAATAGAGCCACCGCTGTTGCTAATGTCGTCAGCATCCCCAGGGATGGCCCACAAAACCGCCTTCCCTGAAGTCACCTGCCACACACGTCACTGCACACACCACACCACCAACATCCAGCCCAGGCTGGTCCTCGCTGCAGCCTAGAGGGGCCAGGGTGCGAAGGGGACAAAACTACACCCAGAGAGAGGGAGCTAAAGGGCTGAGCTGAGAGGCATATGTTACTCATCAGGAGGAAATCCCAGAGGGCTGCCTGGAGGGGGCAGTTTGCAGCCTCTCATTTGCCCTTCTCCCCCCTCCCTTCTCTCCTGCTCCTCTGTCATCTCTCTCCCCACCTCGCTGTAGAAGGATGTTTGTACCCCCCAAATTCCTACCTCACCCCCAATGTGGTGGTCTATGAAGTGATCAGGCGGGAAGCATGGGGCCCCCATTAAGGGATTAGTGTCTTCATCAAATCAGGAAGAGAGGGGAGATCCCTCCCTCACTCCCGCCCTGCCAAAAGCACCTCGAGGAGGCTGCGAGGTCTTAACCAGGACGGAGCCTCACCCGAGCCCTCCCTGACCCCGAACTCTGCCGGCAGACCGTGGGGAGTGAACTTTCGCTGCTCGGGCCCCTCTGCGGTGGTCCGCTGACGGCAGCCTCAGCCTGCCTGGGAGGAAACACACACCTGCTCTCTCGGGAGGACCTTGCAGGGGAGCCGGGAGCCTGTGACCCGAGGGCGGGACAGGCTCCCCGCCGAGGACCACGGCTCTCTCAGACAAGCCTGAATCTCTCCTCATGTCAGCCCTTTGGGGCCCCAACGTAGGGGCAGGCTCAGAGTTGGGGAGCTGGGCTGGAGATCTCTTTCCCGTGGCTTCTGTGTCAGGGGCTTGTCTCACGCCCACTCCAGTCCCTGAGTTGTGTGAACTGAGCATTGAGAGAGCCCCCTTCTCACACAGTCATCTTTTTACTTGATTATTCAGGGATGCCCGAAGTGTCTAGTTAAACATTTTTCCCAGTATTTTCTCACAAACATCATCCAGCATGCCATAGGGCAGAAACTGTTCCGCCAACACCCACACGACCTCCCCTCGACTGTCAGCGTGTTTTAAACTCACTTTATCCCACTGCCATCCACATACCCACCCCTCTGTCTGTCCACCAGCCCACCTGGCTTCCTGCCACACGTCCAGGGAAGTGTAGACACCAGGACCCTTGTCCTCTATAAACAATTCCGAGTGCACATCACTAACCAGAGCTCAACACTTGCTTCCACATTTAAGCAGAATTTAACAAGACAACATCAGTGTCCCGGGCTAACATGATGGAGCACCGTGGACTGGGCTCCTGTGTCTCCACGTCCAAACTCCTTCTGCTCGCCCCACAACAGGCCGATACATCAGGAGACAAGGGGTGGGGGCGAGGAATAACGACTTTATTCTGAAAGCCAGCAGACCAAGAAGGTGGGGGAATAATGTCCTAGAGAACCATCTTCCCCAAGTCAAAAATCAGGCTCCTTTGATACTAAAAAGGGCAGAAGGGTGTGCGGTGTGGTTGGCTGTTGCAAACGTCTTGGTGTCAGAACCCTTTGTTCTTGCAGCCGTCCAAGTGGGTCAGGTCGTGGCACCCCTGTAAACCTCCAATAAGACGAATGTTCTCTGTTCTGCAATATTTCATCTTTATAGGAATGGAAAAGTGCTCCACCCTTAAAGGTCAGAGCCTTGAAGACGGGATCTCCTGCCTATTTCAGGCTAAAGAAAACATTCTTGTACAAAAGGTGCAGAGCTAGCAAGACTCAGCCCAGGAAACGGCACAGGGGTAAAGTCACAGCAACAGGTCTAATACGGATTCAGACTTGTTCCTTTCTGTCACAGAGGGACACGGTGAGAGCCGCCTGGCTATGGGCGGGAGGCACCGCGGGTGTCACGGGGAGGCATTGTGGCGCCCATCTTCTTGCCCCGGCCCCTCAGCCACACTGCACGCTCCACGCTCCTGCCCGCAGCCACCCTCGCGCCTCGTACCCGGCGCCTCCTGCGCCCGCGGGGCCTGGCCCGGCTCCTCTCCCTCCCATTCCTGCCCCGCAGCCAGGGATCAGGCTCCCAGAAGTGGAGCACAGCAGACCTCCGCCCACCCGGGGAGCGCCCCTCCCAGGCCTCTGGTGTCCCAACCCGTCTTCACAGCAGCGGCCAAGCGCCCCTGGCACGCGCCTCGCCTCTAGATCCAAGGTAAGTGGAGGGCAGCCGCCGGCTCCCGTGCAGACACGTTGACTTTAGACCACCGCCTGACCCTAAAGCTGGGGTCTAGACCTTGGACCTCCTGCTCCACACACGACAGCCACTGAATCGCACGGACCTCTGCCCACCTCCATGCAGCCTAACCCTGCAAAGCCAAGGGCAGCCTCAGGCCAGCGGGCACAGGCTTGTGTACCCCGGGTCACTGCAGAACCTTAAAACCACGGTCTCCTTGGATTCCAGGCTGGGGGAAGGTCAACCACTGATGCCCTCTGGGATTCCCGTGCCCCACCTGAGCCTGGGGACCCCACACCCAACCTTACGGCACTTAACTGTACTCCCCAGGAAGGGCAGGCACCGTCCCAGAGTCCACCGCCCAGAGTCATCCAGGCACTTGTGGGCTTTCCCTCCAAGTTCTGCACCTCGGATGCCCCTCAGCCTAGGGCACCGAATTCCGCGGTCTCTGCTTCTGTCAACCCTCAGGACAAAAAGGGCAACATTCACATCGGTCTGAGAGTGCCCGGGACCGCCACCCACCACCATCCAGGCCTTCCACAGCCAAGCCCCACGCAGCCAAGGGCCGCCTGAGATGAGCAGTCTGAGGCCCGTGCGCCCCCGTCTCCCTGTGGGCCCTGAGCCAGGCTCTCTAAGGATCCCCCTGTTGCAATCAGCAACAGCCACCCACAGTCAGACTGACCGCGGCCCCGCCTGCCCGCCCACCCTCCACCTGACGTCCCCAGCTTTTATTTGGCCCTTAGACAAGAACTGTCCTGGACCGCTGGTTCAAATCCAGCATGCCCACGGCCGTCTGCACGCCTCCACACAACCTCTCTGCTGCTGACTGCACATTTGGTGAGGGGCCGCTCCCCACCTGCCCCCAGAAAGCCACGTGTGCTGGCCCACCTGCACTCTCTAGCCCCTTGGCTTCTGAACTAGACTCCCCACCCGGCCAAGGAAAACCTCCAGCCTGAGAAGAGAGCCACCTGCACGTCCACGCCCCAGCAGAGCCTCCCTCTGGGCATTCCAGCTTAGACTGCCCACGCCGCACAGGGCAGCCACTGACCCCCATGCCCACAGGGCACCCCACCAGAACAAATCGGCTTATTCCGGAGAAAAAGCCACAAATGCAGAGGAATAAAGTTCCTGCTGTGCACACCAGAGCAACTTACCCCCTGTATGGAGCCCGTCGGCCCCCAGGTGTCAGTTCCTTGCTCCAACTGCCAAGCGCTGGGGCAGCCAGGGCCGCTTCGGGGAACTTTGAAGGGAAAGGCCTCAGGACAGGTGGTCCTGGCAGCTGCGAGGGCCTTACCCGAAAACTCCCCATGTGGAGCCGGCTGGCCATGAGCAGCAAGGCTCCTGGCTGGCTTCGCCAAAATCGTTACCGAGTCCAAACTCGTCCTGCCCACTGCACAACAGGCCAACAAATGAAGAGACAAGGTGTTGGGGCAAGGAATAGCGACTTTATTCGGAAAGCCAGCAGACCAAGAGGGCAGCCAACTAATGTTTTGGAAAACCATCCTCCTCAAGTCAGAGCACAGGCTCCTTTCATACTGAAACAGGGGAGGGGGTGTGGTTGGTTGCTGCAAACTTCTTGGTGTGGGAATTCTTTGTTCTTGAAGCTGTCCACGTGGGTCAGGTCCAAACCTCCAACAAAACAAATGTTGTTTTCTATTCTGCAACTTACTATCTTTAGGTAAGTTCACGAGTATGAATAGCCTTTTGCAGAAGCTGCAGAGCCCGCAGGACTAAGCCTAGAAGACGGGGCACAGGGTTAGAGCCGAAGGGGCAGCTCTAGCGCGGAGCCGGGCTTGCTCTTTCCTATTCCATTCCCAGGAAGAGGGCTTGGCCAGTGAGCAGAGCCCCAGTCTCTCCAGGTTCGCGGAGGGGTTCCCACACCCCAACCTGCCTAACCGCCTCCCCCGGGGCCCTGGGCTCTGCCTTCCCTCCCAGGCTGGTTCTGACAGGTCACCGGAAGGGCACAGCCTGGGGGAGGCTGTGTCCCCACCCACCCTGAGGGGTCCCTGCCCTGCCTGGGGGCTGTGCATTCCTGTTTCTAGTCGGTCCTGGGCCCGAGCAACCCCGGCTGGGCCCACAGTCTCGCCCAGACCCACGGCACCCGACGTACCGCTGTTCTCTGGAGGGCTTTCCACGGCGGCTGGGCGCGACTGGATCCCCGTCCCCTTCACAGAGGAGCGAACTGAGGCTCAGAGAGGTCAGGTCAGGACCTAGGTGGCACAGCCAGCATTCAGAGAGCCACCCTTCCCCCTTGTCACAAGAGCCCTGCCTCAATAAGGTAATTTTCTTCCCAGTTAGGCGAGTAACACATCCTTAGAGAGCCCACTGTCGGAATCTTGCCGGACCAGCTTAGAAGGTTGCAGGGATCTGGAACGACAGATCGCAGGTAAGCTCAGGTGGGCCCTGGGGTCTGGAGGTCCAGGTGGGTGGTCCCACAGTCCCGTAGGTGGCGGGGGCGGGGGCGGGGGCTCCCCAGGCTACCGGGAGAGCCCTGGGGCTGGGGGCAAGGGTCCTGGGCTTTGTTCCTGCCCCAGCCTCGTGGTCTTCATCTGAAAAACGGGGAGAAAGAACCCTTCCCTCTTACCTGGAGGGTAAAACAAGAGCATGAATTGGGAAGGTAGAATTCCTTTTTTTTTTTTTTTTTAATCGCGTGCTGTCAGTTACAATGTGTCAGTTTCTGGCACGCAGCACCATGTCCCAGTCATGCATATACACACATGTATTCGTTTTCGTATTCTTTTTCATTAAAGGTCATTACAAGATATTGAATATCAGAGTTTGGGGTTGTACCAGAGGCAATCGCACATATTGGCTGCTTTGGACTTTGTTCGTAACTGACTGATTGCAGAAATGGATGCGTTTATATTATCTCTTTGGATCACATCTCTGAGCAAAATCCTAAGCAGCAAAATTATCAGATTAAACAAGAATTTAAACACGCTTTGGCTCATGGCGTGCATCGCCGATTCTCTTTTCCAAAGGCTAGTTCTAACCTTGTTGCCACAAAAAGTGTTTCGGTTTCACTCCATCCTCATTAGTATTGAGTATTAGTTTTTCACACTATTTGGGCAAAGATTGAATAATGTATTTTTGGAATAAATTATAAATTTCAACGTTAAGTAAAAGAGTTTCAGGGACTTCACAAAGGAGGACATCAAAATGGCGGATACAGACCGAGAAGAGCTCTCACCGTCAGGACAGCATTGTTGGAGACCCGGGAGGGGTCGTCCCAGCCACGCTGCCCGTGGGCGCACAGATGCCTGTGGCCACCTGGGGAAACAGGATTGACTTTATTAATCTATTTTTTAAATTAAAGTGTAGTCAGTTTGATTTGTCACTTGAAGCTGCGGACCTGCAGACAGTAGGACCCACAATTCCACTCCTGGGCAAATGTTCCACGGAAATGCAAGCGTGTGCACCTGAGAGCTTGTTGGCAGTTGCCAGGGACCAGAAACAAGCCAGGCGGCTGTCATCACCAGACCAAATGAAGGCGGGGCAGCGTGCTCCTGAGCCGTGGGCCACTCGGCCCTGAGCACACGGGAGCCAGAGCTACTGGGAGCAGGGAGCGTTCACACATGTAGCACTGGTGAGGGGAGAAAAGGCACCAGGAGCACATGCAGGACGAGTCCACGCGTGCAAAGTGCAAGCCAGACGCTGCTGTTCAGGGCCACAGTCGGCACTGTAGAGAGATGCAAGGGGACGACTGCAATAAAAACAGAAGGGCGATCACTGCCCAGGGAGGTGGGGCACCCCCACCCGCCCCACCCCCCACAGGGCCCTCAGAGCCATCCTGCGGGAGAGGCACCCCCATTTAGAGACAGGACTCCAGTCTTGAATGGAAAATGCACTATTCTACATGAAAGCAACCTAAATGTCCATCAACAGAGGACTGGAGAAAGAAGCTGTGGTATCTTTATACAATGGAACACTACTCAGCCATAAAAAATAATAAAATAACACCATTTGCAGTAACATAGATGGACTGGAGATCATCATTCTAAGCGAAGTAAGCCAGAAAGAGAAAGAAAAATACCATATGATATCACTCATACGTGGAATCTAAAAAAAAAGAAAGAAAGAAAGGAAAAAGAGACACTAATGAACTCATCCACAAAACAGACACAGACTCACAGGCACAGTAAACAATCTTATGGTCACCGGGGAAAGGGGGTGGGAAGGAATAAATTTGGGAGTTTGAGATTTGCAAATGTTAACCACTCTATATAAAAATAGATTTTAAAAATTTCTTCTGTAAAGCACAGGGAACTATATTCAGTATCTTGTAATAACCTTTCATGAAAATGAATATATGTATGTATATGCATTGTGCTGTACACCTGAAACTGACACATTGCATCCGACTATACTTCAATTAAACAAAATTTTTTTTAAGAAAAAAAAAGTGCACTCTTCTAATACCTGGTCTCGGATGCACGCTTAGGGAGGCCAGGTCGCTTAGTGATGAAACGGCTGGTTGTCAACTCCCCCCAGGGACGCTCAGCAGAGCGACGTGGTCTCTCCTAAGCACCTGCCTTGGAAGCCCCTCCTCCCAAGGGCAGAGACTCTGGTGCATCCATTCCTGTTCCCGGCGCCTGAAGCCACCCCCATACACGGTGAGGGTCAGCAGGATTTGCTTAGTGGATGAATGAACCGCTGGCTTTATGGCAAATACCATGGAAACCGATCCTAGGAATGGAGGTGGGAAGGGAGCAGAGCGAGAGGAAGAAGAATCCTCGAGTCTCAGGTAAGATCGGCCAACACGTGTTCAAATCCTGTCTCTGCCACTTTCTCGCTGTTTGACCGTGGACCGATGTTGTCACTGCTCTAAACCGTCATTTCCCCTTCTGTAAACGGGTGTGCAGCCCCGCCCTCACAGGACACTTCCTAGCAGGGTGCCAGACACCCACCCACCCCTTGTGAGGCGCAGCGGTCTTCACTCCCTCCCTAATGGGCAGGAGGCCCGGCCGTGCTGTCCCCATCAGGCGGCTGCTGAGTCCCTGGAAGCGTGTGACCTTCCAGGAGTTCCGTGCGTGTCACTCTGGTCATCAGAAAAGGGGCCGCTCACATCATCGGTGAGAAAAGCCCTCTGCCCCTGAAAGTGACCTGCCCACCGAGACAGGAAGGACCCTGGGAACTGAGAGCTGGCCGAAGCGCTCGGGCGCTGGCGGCGAGGGACAGTGCCACGGGCCTGGCAGGCGGCCTAGCAGGCAGCAGGGCGAGCCTGGCCCAGCGAGGGCCTGGTCCCGGAACCAGCTGAACTGCACGCTGGTGTCGCCAGGTTGAAGCTTTACAGAAAGTGCCTAAGTGCGCATCTCCCTGTGGGAGGCTGGAGCGCAAAGGAGGATGAACTTACAAAAATGGCAACTTTTAAAAATGCGTTTCCAGTGATTGCTGTTCTGTGCCAAGTTTCAGCCTGGTGGGAGTTTCATGTTGGAATTGCCAAGTAGGAGTTTAAAACGGACAAGTTAATCGTCCTTGTGCAGGGCTGAGGTGCTGAGCAAGGATCCGGGTACCCAAGCCAGATGCTTCCCGGGTCTGACAGCGCAGGAGGCCACAGGGAGAGCGAAGGGCACAGGAGCAGGGGGAGCAGGGGAGCAGGGGACCAGTCCCCATGTCCCCACCACAGTACACACCTGGGCAGGAGAGGCTCCAGGCCAGCCCCCAGCCCCTTGGGACCAGGATGCCAGAGTCTGCAGGAACATTAAGGGAGAGAGGGGAGCTATCTGGAGCCGAGAAAAGGAGACTTCGAGCTGCCTTCTCTCCCCCAACACCCAGCCCCAGCCCCAGCCCCCTTCATCAGCCAGCAGATCCCACCTGAGTCTCTCCCAGGCCTGGAACTGAAGGCGGTATAAGACATTTATTCCTTTGCCCCATCAACACCAAGGGCTTTATGGCCCCTTATCTTTGCCAGCAGATTCTAAGACCAGGCTGGGAACAAGTGAAGAATTCATCATGTATCCCTCCCTCCCTCCATCCATCCATTCACCTTCCCTCCTTCCATCCAGCCAGCCAGTCATCATGCATCCACCCACCCATCCACCCATCCATCCATTCCACACACCTTCACTGAGCACCAACTCTGAGCCCTGCCCTGTGCTGAGCAACAGGAGACAGAGATGCAGGAAACACAGTCACTGCTCCCAGAGAACAATGTATGCTCCAAGAGGGAAAAAGACAGAAGCACAAAACAAGGATACAAGAGAAAGGCTGGTCTGTGGTCTATATCCTGGGGGGACAACTGGAGTTACTGGTGTGATGAAAAGAAGGCTTGAGGGAATCAGCACCCCCCAAAATGTCGGGCATGCACCGTAACAGCTGGCAGGGGAGCAGGAGGACCAGGGAGGGTGATGAGCGGCAAAAATGTATTACATCCCAGAGGCTGAAGGACTCTTGGCCTTGAAGGTCGGCGGCAAAGACAGGTGCTGCGACTGCTGAGTGGGCGCTTGCAGCCGTGTTCAGGGAGCAGGTAGAATTCACATTGTGGGTCAGACAGTCGCCACGGGAGAGGGTGGCTGGGGTAGGTTGGTGGTCAAGCTCATCAAAGGTGAGCAGAACAAGGTTTTAGGTGGCTCATCCACCAGGAAATTGAAATCACCGAAGATAGTAAGGGGAGAGTGTTAGAGAGTAATGCTGTATTTGAAGGGCAGGGAGCACCCGTTTTCCATTAGAATAAGGTCAAGGGGATGTTCAGACGAAAGCTTTAAGGCATGAGGGTGTCGTGGCTCAAGAGGGCACAGTGGGAAGGTTTGGGGAGTCAGGGGATCAAGGAGAAGGGTCCAAGAAGGGCTGTGCAGAGCTGTGCGGATGAGGCTGGCCTGGAGACTTGGACGTGACATACAGAAGAAGTAGCAGAGTGAGATGAGTCCTGGGGCCCCGGTGGCAGGTGCTGGGAAGCACCTAGGGGCAGGGTTTTGCCCACTTATTCCTGCAAGAGGCGGGCAGCCGGCTGAGACGGCCTCCCGCAGGGACTCTCCTGGGTCCCAGAGGAAGCTGGGGTTTTACTCACGATGTGGGGCCCCGCTTGTCTGCAGGTGAGGGTAGTGGATACACTTGCTGCCCACCCAGACTCCTCCAGCATTGGAGCACCGCCTTCCCACCACTGCTCACAATCGTCCCCTCTCGGGGAGCTGCCGGTCCAGGAGGTCACGCCCTCCCCAGCACTCAGCCAATCACTGATTATCGGGGGGAAGAGAATGGCCCTCCTCGGGTGGTGCAGACTGTGGGGTTCTGGTCCTGCTCCAGCTCCCATGGGTCAGGCTCAAGCCAGTGTCTGGCTGAGACCCCGGTCTCCTTAGCTTCCCTCCCCGGCTCTCTCCCATCATGCCCCCTTCTCCACCCATCATGGGGGAGACACCACCTTTGGGACCCAGGAGAGGTTCTGCCCTGGGGAACCTGACCTGTGCAGAGAGGCTGGCCAGGGTCAGGCAAAAGGAGCTGTCGTCCACTGAGTTGAGGCTTGCTCGTCCAGTGTGTGGTCCAGCCCCCAGGTGGCCTTGCTCCGGCCCCTGATGGCACTCTCCACACTGAAGCTCTTCGCCCTCCAGTTTGCAGCACGATTCCCCGAGGTTCCTGCTCTCTCCGGCTTGTACTTCAGCATCCTCTGGAAGCATCTTCTCTCGCGCCGTGCTCTACTGTCCGAGCATTCCACAGTTTCCCTCTCTGCCCTCTTTCCCTGAGTGACCTCCATCTCTCTGCCTCTTCCGTGCTCGCCCCGCCTTCTGAGTGCCCAGTGCCAGGTCCATGTGGCTGCATGCCCTCTGGGGAGCCCTGCGGACATCCTGCAGAGGCCTCGCACTTAAGATGTTCAAAACTAGACACACCATCGTGTCTTCCCCCTCCCCCAAACTTATTCTCCCCTCGGGGTTCTCTAGCTCTGGAAACAGCCCCTGCCTCCATCTGGTCTCCCGAAGGAGAAACCTGGGAGTCAGCCTACGCTTCAGGCTCCAAACCTGAAGTGTCCCGTGGCCTCTCCCACCCCAACAGCCACAGTCAGCAAGTCCTTAAACACCCTCGCCTGAAACCATCCCGAATGTTGTGCCCCGCAAGACGAGCACTTTGCTCTGCTCAGAGAGACGTCCAACAAAGGCAGCTTCCCTTTGCTTAGCGGGCAATGAATCAGCTGGAACGCAGCCAATTTCTGCAACACCAAGAGCCGTGCCGTCCACCCTCATGACGGTCACAGGCTCCCCGGCGCCACATCTGCCGACACACCTTCATCCTCTTTGTAGGCAGGAGGAGTTTCTGCTCAATGTGGATGCCCAGGCCAGGCACAGCGAGTGCCATGGGGGGCATTGACCTGAATTGAGAAAAAGGAAGTTGGCAGTTGCTGAAAACCAGTGTCCAACCTGGGGGTTAAGCTGAGGGGCAGGGACGGCCTCCCCCGGAGCACCTGCTCTGTGCCAGGCCCCACCCTGAGTGCACTCACTCGCCCAGAGGAAAACTTCTTACTGTGACACGTAATGCACATGGAGGAGTGGGTAAGACGTGCGCCCAACTGGCAGGATGATGACAAGACGCACCCTGTGCCCCTCAATCCACGTTGAGAAGTCCAACCCAACCAGAAGTCTCTGGGGCCTCCTCCATCACGTCCTCCCCCTCCCTGGGCCCAGAAAACCGCTCTTCTAGTCACCCCCTTGCCTTTCATCATGGGTGACCAACTATGTATGTCCCCCTATAGCAGACCGTGAGCAGCGCACGCCAGCGTGGCCAGGTGAGCGGAAGGTGGTGTTGGCACCGCAAGGTGAAGGCTCCTGAGAGGGCTTTGATTCCAGTCTGGTCTCTGCTTCCCTGGGAGTTCCCTGAGCCCCTTCTGTCAAGCTCCTTATGCCAAGGGTCTCTTTCTTTTGAGACCCCCTATACCTGCCTGCACTCCCTCCCGGGCACACTCTGCATGCTCACAGGTCTTTCAGGTCATCCTTACCAGGTAGGCTTACCCTACCCCTTCTTGAAGCCCCAAAGAACGTAGTTGGTGCCTCTACCCGACCCTATAAGCTACTTGAGGGCAGCAGTCTGCTTCTCTGTTCTCTTTTCCCGTGTCCCGCTCTACCTCAGAGCACTGCCCAGCTCACTGGCCCAGGCCCCATCAGTCAGCTATATCCAATTGTGCTCAATTGACCAAAATACAGCAGGCGAGAAGAACCGGAACAGCTACACAAATATCTCCAATGCAGAACAAGTGCAGGGAAGATAAGAGTTCGGGACGCAATTCAAAGAGGGTGTTGGGGTGCGGGCACTAGCTGGGTCACGGGGGGAGAAGCTTCAGAGGGGACGGAGTGAGAAGGCCCAGGACACCTGGGACTCCCGGGCCTTGCTCGCTATTCTTCCTGACACATGAAGGAGGTGCCAAGACTCCGGACAGCAGTGACATTTATGCTGGGGTGCCAACCAGAGGCCACCTGCCTGAGTTCACAATGACAAGTGTTGACTGAAAGTAACACACAACCTAAAAGTGGAGATCCGTGTTTTATTCCACGGACTTTGTGAGGATGTCAAGCCTGGAAGGCAGCCTTTCAGATCTCTCTGAAGGACTGCTCCCAAGGGGTAAGGGAGGAGCCAGGATATATAGAGGGTTTTGCAGCAAAGACCAGGTAGTGGGAACATCAAAAGATTATTGTTAATTAAAGAAAACTAGATATCTCAAGTTAGTGGATTTAGCACTTTTCTGTGTATGGGAAGGTGCAAAAGTCTAAGCTCACTGAAATCATTCCTTTAACGTGCACCTAGCTATCCAGGGCCAGTGTTCTGTGCTGCTCACGCTAGTCCCCTCAGGGCACGTTGTTGCCGACGGCCGCAGACGCTGAGGGCTTGGCAGCGGGCAGCCAGTTTGTGTCCATCCTGAGCTCCCTCCAGCTCACCATCAGGGCAGCTGCAGTGGCTGACGGCTTGATGGCCACAGCATCCTTTGCGGGGATGGCCTGCAGCATTTTTCATCCATACAAGGAAAACTCAGAATCAATGCGCATGACATAGAAACAGTCTAAGGTATCAGCCACACACCCTTCCGATTTCTGAACTGTTCACTCTTTCTACGGAGTAGAGGGGAAAGGAGCCTCCAGTCAATTCGATTTCGGTATCTGGGTCTTCTCCAGCCAAGCCTCGGACAAACCGCAGCGCCGTCGGCAGCCGCCCTGGCAGGACCGCCGGCAGCGGGGCCAGGCGGCACGAGACGAGTGTGGTTGCCTAGGAGACGCCCACATGGCGCCGCAGGGCTTACTGGGCTCTGTAGTCCCCCTCCGCCTCCCCTGGGCCAGCCGCGCGGGGAGGGACTACAACTCCCAGGAGGCGGCGCGCGGGGCGGGGGCGGGGCGGGGGCGGGCCGGGCCGGGCCGGGGCCTTTTCCGGCCCGCAGCCACCGGGGTCTCGGCGTCGGAGGGTGGAAGATGGCGTCGCGGAGAGTCCGAGCGGGGCTGCGCCAGCTCAGGGCGCCGCTGCCGCCGCCGCTGCTGCTGCTGCTGCTGCTCCTCGGGCCCTGGTCGGCGGCGGGCCATGGCGGCAAGTACTCGCGGGAGAAGAATGAGCCCCAGCCGCTGTCGAAGCGCGAGCCCGGGGGGGAGTTCCGCATGGAGAAGCTGAGCCAGCTGTGGGAGAAGGCCCAGCGGGTGAGCGGGGTCGGGCCGCCTCTGCCTCGGGGGTCCGCTGGGCAGGGGCTTCCTTTAATCCTGGGGACCGCGCAGCCCGGGGGTCCACGGGGCCGGGGTCTCTTCTAATCCTGGGATCCGCGGGACCCGGTCTCCAACTTCGGGGTTCCGCGGGGCAGGGACCTCGAGCCTCTGACAGCCTCAGGCCCGCCGGCAGTTGTAGGTGTGGGGTACCCTTACCCACGTGCGTCAAGGAGGACGGACCTGGCCCTGGGAGACAGGTGGAGACCGGGGAGGCCCTGGTGCCTGGGCAGAAAGGCTGCCCGGTCAGTTTGAACTGCGCTTCTTTGCAGCTGAGGCCAGGACCCCACCCTGCAGGCAGGCCCACTGTTAGTGAGTGAGGGGCAGACCCAGGCTAGATCTCAGGTCTCTCGTCTTGCAGGTTTTCACCGTTTCGCACATTACATATCCCTGAGTGGAGGAAAAAGGAGACCAGGTGATGCCTAAGACTCTTCCAAGGACAGAACCTTGGAGCAGACCAGTGCGTGTTAGTTTGGGCGGGGTGGGGGGAGATGGGGAGGGGAGGGGAGGTGGGCTCAGGCGGGAACGCGGGAAACTTAAGACTCTCCTGAGCTAAATCCCACCTTCCTCATTTCAGAGCTGAAGGTAAGGAAGCCCAGAGGGCAAAGGGCGCCCCCAAGGTCACTTAGCCGTTGAGGGCAGAATTAGGCCAACAACTTGCTAATTGGTGTGTGACCTGGACCAGCGGCCTTCTCATTAACATAACAACTCTTCCTTTGTCAGGCTTGGCTTGTTTTTAGTGAAATGGGTATTTGCAAACTGCCCCCAGCCCTGGGGGCGGCAGTGTCTTCAGCTCTAAAATAAAGGGATCCATTCGAGCCAGTCTTCCAGTTTTAAGCATTCCTGAGTCCTTTAGGAGAGTTAGATGTTTGCAAAGTAAGACTGAGTTTTGGAAAAGAGGAGAAACTGGCTGGGAAGAAAGGTGGAGGTGGGGCAAAGTCTGCAGGAGGGGCGTGGGAGGAGACTGCAGGGCTGTGAAGGGGCAGGATGGATGCCCACAGGCCCTTAAAGGAGCTTCTGGGTTCTGTGCTGTTCGCAGACCAGTGTCCTTGAGGATCCTGCAGGGGTGGGCCGGCTGGCTGTCAGAGGGGCCCTTTGTGTGCGCGGAGTCTGCACAGGTGAGAGAGCGCACTGTGGGCTGGAGAGGCAGGGAGATGTACTGGGGGAGGGGGCTCTTGAGGGGCTGGGGCACTGCTGGATTTGGCAGCCAGGAAGAGGAGTGAGGGCGGGGCACAGGGCCTGGGAGGAACCGGTTTACTGAACTGCGGGTCATGCCTGGGAAATGCACTCTTGTGCCCATGAACCACACCCCCTCCTGCTTGCAGGGCTGTCCTGGTGAGTCCTGCCTTGTCTTCCCTGATGCGGCTTTATGTCTCTCAGCCTGGGCAGCCTCCTCACGCCTGGCTGCTCACCCACCGTGGGGCTGCACCTGTGTTACCCCCCACCCTCACCCCATGCTCAGTCCACTTCTGAGCTGGGTCACTCTCAGGTCACATCTGTCCGAGAGGGCCTGGCTGTTCTCCTGAGACCCCAGCCCTGTCCCGGCCTTGGACAGACAGTCCTTGGACTGGATGCCCTTTCTGCTCCCCTCAGCCCTGAAATTCTGCAGTGGCACATGCAAGTCTTTTCTGCTGAACAAGATGTGCAGGGCCTCTGTGGTGGGGTTTGTGCCTGGTGGCATTTTCCGGGGCCCTCCCCACTTCCAGACAGCCTCGTGCAGGCAGGCAGACCTGGAATACAGGCTGGCTGGTCTTGGCTCTCAGGTGGCTCCTGGCCCAGGGTCCGCCCTCCTGCTGCGCAGAGCCGTCGCGCAGGAGGAAGGTGGTGCAAAGCACACCTGTACCAGCGTTCTGGACCTTTTGATTTTGTTCTTTTCGCAGTTAGCGCTCTGAAAACATTGTTTGTTTATTTCCTAAGTAGGAAGTGGTCTCCTAGTCTAGTAGCTAGTGTGTTACAGTGTCACAGGACACAGGGACGGAAAAGAGGCTGGTGAAGGCGTTTGCCTTCCCCTCTCTGTCCAGCCCACCTTCTCTGGGCTGAGGGGTGCAAATCCCCCCTTGATACGCAGGTGCCATGTTTGGGGGGCTTCGCCTCCCATGAGACCAGACCAGGGACCTCCTGGTGTTGCTTCATCACAGCTCAGCATCTTAAACCTTGACCTCCTGTGAAATCATGCAGTTCCTCTTTGATCCTAGCCTCTTGTGTCATCTTCCAGCGTGTTGCAAGGCTCCTGAGCAGGGAGGGACTGGGGGCTATTCGCGGAGCCCTAGGGTTGGGTGATGCCATGGGAAGATGTCTGGAGGGGTGCATCTGTGGGCGGCACCCACCGTCACATGGGGGTGGTCTGGTAGGTGTCTCTGTTCCCAGGGTGGCTGTGTGTGGTGTCACAGGGGTGCCGCTCCAGTGCTTAGGACACAGTTCCTACACTGACCTCAGCGCTGAAGCCAGTCTCCAAGGTGGGAGGTCCAGGGGGAGAGCCTGCGGCCGGTTTCCCTTCCCTGTCATCTGCCCCAGCCCCCATCCTCTGCTCCAGGGCAGACTGCGGAGGGGCACTCCCATCCCCACAGCATCTCCGAAAAGGGAAGGGCTGTGGTTGCCCCAGCCCCCATCCTCTGCCCCAGGGCAGACTGCAGAGGGGCACTCCCATCCCCACAGCATCTCCGAAACGGGAAGGGCTGTGTTCTGTCCTTGGAGCTCCCTCACCTATGTGGGCCACTCTGCAAATAAGGTGGCTCTCGGGTCTTGCCGCCCAGGGACAGGCCCATGTCAATGCTGGGCCACCGCCAGGCCTCTGCTCAGAGTGCACAGCTATGGCTGGAGGCTGAGGCTTGGGTGGACACCAGTGCCCAGTGACTTTTTGGTTTTGGTGTTTATCTCTTTTTTTTGAGGTCTGATTGAGGTCTGAACCTCCAAAAGGCTGTACCTGTGTGTGAATTTGGAGATAAGTGTATATTTGTGGAACCATCACCATCATCTGTGCTGTAAGCAGAGCCGTCGCCTCCAGGGTGCCCTCCCGCCCCCTCGTGTATTATTTGCAGGTCTGGTAAGAGCAGCTGACATGTGACCGACTCTCTTAGCAAGTGTGTAAATGCACAGCTTGGTAACCACCAGTGGTGGACGGTACTGCGGACTCGGCCCGGCACTGGCACTCCATCTCAGCACTTACTCGTGTCGTGTGACTGGAACTGCGTCCTCTGACCAGCCCCTCCTGTCCGCACCCCGGCACCCACCTTCACCTCTGCGTCCCCGAGCTTGGTTGGTTCGATTCCCCGTGTGAGCGGCACCACGTCGTAGTGTTTGCTCTGACGTGTCCAACTCATTTCTCTCGGCGTGATGTCTTTTACCTTCACTCGTGTTACCACAGATGGCAAGATTTCTTCCTTTTCGAGGCTGCGTAATATTCCATTATCTGTCTACAGCACGTTTTCTTTATCCGTGTGTCTCGCTGGACGTTCAGGTTGTTCCCCTGTCGTGGCTGTCATTAGTAGCACTGCAGTGAACAGGGGGACGCAGATCTTTCTTCAAGATCCCGAATCCAGTTCCTTGGGAGAGTGACCCGGGGTGGGGTCGCCAGCTCGCGCAGTAGTGCTGTTCTTAATTTCTGGGGAACCTCTGTGCTGTTCCCACAGTGGCTGCGCCAATTTGCGTTCCTGCCAACAGTGCGTGAGGGCTTCCCTTCTTACCCTCGCCAGCGATTGCCATCTTCTGTCTGTTGTTTATAATAACCTTCGTAACACGTGTGAGGTGACGTGTCCTTGTGGTTGAATTTGCATTTCCCTGATAATTCGAGGTGTTGAGCAGCTTTTCATGTACCTGTGGGCCATTTACATGTTATATTTGGAGAAATATTCAAGTTCTTTGCACCCATTTTTTTTAACTCAGGTGATTCCATTCAACATAGTCCTGGAAGTTCTAGCCAGAACAGCTAGGCAAGAAGAAGTGAAAGTCATCCAGATCAGAAAGGAAGAGAGAGAATTATCTGTTTGCAGATGGCATGGTCTTATATGCAGAAAGCCCTAAAGATTCCACAGAATAACTTGGATTAATCAACAAGTTCACTACAGTTAGAGGAGCAGAGTCAGTATGCGAGCGTCAGTTGCCTCTCTGTACGCCAGCATCAAACTGTCTGAAAAGGACAGTGAGAAGTCAGTCACATTCACAGTAGCATCAAAAGGCATAAAGTGCCCAGTGACGTTTAGCTACGTGTTCTGGGCCAGCTTCCTGACCTTCCTGGGCCTCGGTTGGTCCGAGCAGCCTGCAGGGTGGTTGTGAAAGTTTCAGAGACAGAAGAGAGAGTGCCAAGGTGGTGAGGTCCCCTGGCAGGAGGGCGCCTGAGATGTAGACCCGTGCCCACCCCGCAGGCCGAGGGCCTCTGTCTCTGTGAGCCGCGTGCTTCCTGCACAGCTGCTGTTGTGGAGTCAGGAGTTACTTTCTTTCATGTTTGACAGAGTCTACTTTGCGTTTGGTTTCTATTAACTGGTTTTCTTCGTGTGAGGAATGACCGTTTAGCTCAGAGTTAAAGGGATTGGAGGAGTCAGGAGAGCAGGCACCAGGTGTTTGCACGTGGCCTCCTTGCCGGGACCCCATGGCTGTGTCTCAGGGGCGCTGCTGCCCCCGTGGGCGTCTCCAGCCCCGGGCCTGCAGGCCTCCATGCTCCCCAGGAAGGTTGGCACCAGAGGGCAGCTGTCTTTGTGTGACGCGTTGGGAGGTTTAGACCTGCCGGGGTCTCAGACCCGGGAGGTAGTGACTCGCAGGGGGCGTGACAGTCACACTGGTGGGCACCAGAGTCTGCCAGCCGTGGAGCCCCTGCCCTGGCGTCAGCGCCTCGATTCCCTCAGAGCCCTGGGGAGTCAGACAGACAGGAAAATCAGGGTGAGTGGGGACCACGGGCTGTGGTTTGTCCAGCAGCCTGAGGTCCCCAGATCTGTCCCCCCGGGGTGGAGCTTGCTGGCAGTTGGAGGACACGGGTCCTCCCCCACAGCCGCAGAGAGGGCCACCTTGGGCTGTTGTGCTGCCACACAGGCCACAGAGAGCGGAGCCGGGAGCCTGTCCCTCCACCCTCCCCCGCTGCACCTCCCGCTGCAAGCAGGCCCCTAGTGGTGACACTGAGCTCCTGGGCCTCAGCGCCCGTGCCCTCGGCATCCTGGGTGGGCTGCAGGCCTCCCTTTGGGCAGCACAGCATCACTCAGTAGGAGCCTAGTAACAGAGCAGCCAGCATCTGTGTGCACGGAGTCAGAAACGGGGATAAGCCTGTCACCAATGGAGATGCAGTAAACGTGGACCGAAGGGTGAAGCCCTTAGCGCTCTTCTTCCTGCTAGCGGGCCCCTCCCTCTGCCTTTCCCACCATCCCGCCTCCCTGTGCCTCATGGCCCACCTCTGGGAATGCAGGTCAGAGGAGGCTGTCACCTCCAGAGCTGGGGAGCCGGCTGGGCAGGCGGGGCCAGGTAGGCCTGCCCTGGGCGGCGATTAAGAAGCCTGGGGCACCCGCGTGCAGTCGTGTGGACTGCGGGAAGCAAGCTGGGGGAGAAGAGGGGACGGGAGACCGCAGTGAGCACAGGCCTCCGGAGAAGGCCGCAGGCAAGGGCCCGCCCCAAGGGGAGCCAGCAGAGGAGATGGAGAACCCGGGCCCTGCTGTCACCTGTGCCTTCTGGCTCGTGCTGGGGGACTTCCCCTGATAGGTTCCAGGCTCGTGGCGGGTGGGCCCCAGGTTTTTCTGGCATCTCCCGAAAGGCCCTGCAGAGCTGGGAGAGCCCAAGTTCTGCCAGGTGCCCATTAGGGACACTGGGGACTCTGGCAGTTCTCGTCCCCTTGGGCGGGAACCCTTTACAAAGGTTCTCGGCTACCATAGTGGCCGTCCCCAAGGGTTCGTTCTCATGACCCTTTTAACCTGAAAAGCCTGGTGACCACTGTTCTCCCGAACCTGTGCGGTTGATAAGGGGCCGCTTTGTCCTGGGGCAGTGTTCGGGGGTGAGGACTGAGCTCCGGCCGCCCAGGAGAGCCTGCAGGGCCCATGGGGTCAGGTGCTGGGAAGTGACATCTGAGCTGGGGCCTTGTGACCAGCAGGTACAGTGGTCTGGAGACAGGTGGAATGTGCAGCATGTTTGCTCCCCCGGCCTGGCCTGAGCCGACAAGCGTCAGCAGTAAAGGCCAGAGCCAGGGCCTGGGCCTCTTCTCGGTCTGCCTGGGTTCTGTGCTCACTTCCACGGGATGACGATGCTTCACGAGGCGGTGACAGTGGCCCAGAGCCTTGGGGCCACAGAGCACAGGTGCAGCCCTGGTTCCCCTCCTCGACCCGGTCAAGGGGCAGAGAAGCGCTGGAGCATCTTTACTGGGAATGGGCCCTCCCCCGGGGGGCTTATCCCGGCAGCCTCCTCTGTCCTCTCGCTGGGGCGCGGTGGCCCATGCCACCGAGGCTGCCTGGCCACCTCCAAGCCCGGGTCCCACACGCCCAGGGCAGCAGCTCACTCAGCAGCCTTGGTCACGTGTGAGCCCTGTCTGGGCTGGTGTGGCCGAGAGAGGCCGGGTGAGGGAGGCCCAGCGTGGCTGGGCCGGATGCTGTGAGCGGCGGGGGGCACCCTGGGTGGGGTGCTGTGAGGAGGAGGGGCTGCTGGGCCCTCCTCAAGCCGCAGAGGGGACTTGGGAGAGACCAGCTCCAGGACAAGCTGTGATGCAGGTCGACTGGGCATCCTGGCCCCTCCGTTCCTCGGCTGTTTCCTGAGAATGCCAGTCCTCGGAGAGGGTGACTGGTCTGAGGTCAAGCAGGTTCAGGACACTGGGCTCACGGAGCTGCTAGCTTCCTCTGCTGCAGGACTTGTCAGAGCCTCTGATGTGCTGGTGTCACAGAGCGCTGAGGTGTTCACATCCTGGGTCACGCAGATCTTGGCAAGCCTGCTTTACAAAGAGGAACCCAAGTTTTGTGAAGGACGTGGCTTACTTTGCCCAGCGCACCCAGCCGGGCAGGCCTGAGCTGGGGCTCACGAGGAAGGGGCATTCTGACCAGCGGTTCTGGTGCAGGGACACTTGGTGTGGCTTTAGACATCAGCCGTTAAACCTTGAGAACACAAAGCAGTGGTTCTGACAGACGGCGTCCCCCAGCCTTCCCTCAGCACCACCCACCCCGTCAGAGCTGGAGTCGCGTCGGGGATGGAGTGAAGTGCGCGTTTCTGGCGGCCTCACTGGACCCCAGCGCCCTGCACTGCCGTGGGGTGGAGGGGCTGGGGAAGCCCCCGCACGGCCCGCGGGCAGCAGGTAAGTGGAGCACTGAGTCCTGCCACACAGGGTCAGGCTCCCTGGTCTGAAGGCTCTGGAGTTTGTTTAGAGCCCAGGGTGCGCTTCAGAGGCTGGGACGGGACGCAGGTGTCCCTGCTCCCCACAGGGTCGACGAGAGGTGAGGCCGGCAGGGCTGAAGCTGCGGTGATGTGTCTGCACCAGACCTCCCGGGCTCGGGGCTCACGTTGACGTTGCTCAGCCCGCGCAGTCCGGTTCACAGGGGCTGCCGCCCGGGGCGGCCGGGGGCCCGGCTGCCGCGCAGCCTCCTCCCGGGGCCCTCTCCTTGCGTAGCGTCAGTTTCCTTGCCGCACCTTCCCGCCCTCACCTGGAGCCCTTTCTCCCAAGGCTCTAGCACCGGGGGGCTGTCCTCCGCCCTGCTGCTCACACGCACACTGGTCCAGCCAAGCCCGGAGTGGACGAGTCCCCCAGGACAGCCAAGCTGTCTGAAGTCCAGTCCGGCGCCCTTGCCCACTGTCCCGTCTACCACGGGAGCCCCGACTCACGGCCCTGCATTCTGTCTTGTGTCCTGTGTCACTCCGCCAGTCCCTCAGGGGTGTGGGCACCTGTCACATTAGCTCATTGGTTTTTAAAGCTGCAGGTTTAATGGAACTTGCACAGCCTTCCATGTCATTTTGACTGACAGGTGGTGCCAGCCCTGAAGCTGTGAGGTGGCTGAGCCTGGAACAGGGTCTGTCAGGAGCTAGAGGTCCCTTCTCAGTCCCGCAGCCCGTGGCCAGCGCAGCCCCACGTCCCTCGGTCGGCCAGCTCCTGGCTCAGGAGCTGCTCCACGGGGGAAGGGCTTCCCGGCCAGTGTCCCGAGGGAGCCATGGCTGTGTTTTTTGGTTTTTGTTTTAATCGGACATTTTCCATAAATTCAATCTGCCCTCTGATCGTTGCACTGTCTTTTATCCTAGTTATGTAATACGAGGAAAAAGTATTGGTTTCCTGACCAAGCCCTGCATTCGTGCTCCCGCATCCCCCCACCCCGTTTCCCCAGGTGTCCCCGAGGTGTCCTCAGGGTCCAGGCTGGGAAGCTGAAGCATCCCGTTACAGGAGCCAGCTTTCCACTGGCGCCCACACGCTTGGGCTCCCTGGGGACTTGGGGTCTGGCGAGGCCAGAGAGCGGGCTCGGGACACAGAGGCCAGTGGTCTCCACACTGTGGGCAGAGGTCTCCGAGGCCCGTTTCTTGCAGGCCATGTCGTTGGTCACCACGCAGCAGGTGTTCAAACAGTCTCTGTTCTTGTCCCACAGCTGGGCCTTACTCCTGTGAAACTGTCTGAGCTCCATGCCGACCTGAAGATACAAGAGCGGGACGAATTCAAGTGGAAGAAGCTGAAGGCTGAGGGCTTGGATGAAGATGGGGAGAAGGAGGCAAAGCTTATCCGCAGTCTCAACGGTACCTCTCTGTGTTTCACCGAGGGAAGCGGGCTCCTAGCTCAGCCCCACATCTCGTTCTGTCTCTGGTTTGTGGGCAGGACGAGAGGTAGCCCCTCCTCGTGAGCCCGTCCTCGGCAGAGCGGCCCTCGGCTATAAGCAGGCGCAGCCGCCGGGCTGTCCTCTGAGGGCTCTCGGCCAGCGAGCGCGAGGGCCGGGGCGAGGGTGTCCGGCCGCGTTAACGCGCAAGCAGCCAAAAGCCCAGGGCTGCCTGGTCCAGGGAGGCAGCCAGGGGTGGCCAGGTGCCTGCGGTCACGTGGAAGAGAAAGTAGGGGTGTCCCAGGCCCTAGTCCACCCGGTGAAGAGCAGAGCCCTCGCCGAACCAAGCCTGGTGCCGCTCCACACGGGGTGCGAGCAGTCGGGCCCAGAGTCCACCCACCGTCTCAGGCTCCCTGTGCACTCCAGGTGGCCTGGGGCTGTGAGATGGAGGCGCACAGGGGGCACAGAGAGATAGCCAGTGGTCAGCTCCCTCCCAATGACACCTTCACCTGGACTCTCACTGCCAGACCCTGTCCTCCTGGGAGCAGCTTCCAGCCCAGACAGTGTCCAGGTTCCTGTCACAGGTCTTGTGGGTGACGTTGGTTCCTTTGTGGGCGCCTGGGTGACCTCAGCCAGCCTGGAAGGAGCTGGAGTGCTGAGGCAGGCCGTCTGAGTGTCCGTTCTGCGGGACTGTTCACCGAGTGGCTGGCCGTCTTCTTGATGTGGTCCACAGGACCCCGTCTGCCATCCCCTCGGTGCCCTCCCCCACCCCACGCCATTTTCAAGGCAGATGCTGAGTAGTACAGCATCCAGACCAGGACCCGAGCGTGACCGGGCCTGTCCTGGGCCCTGACGGCGCTCGCCCTGGTGTGCCCCCACACTGGAGGGACAAACTCCGCAGGATCTGCCTATTCCCGACCGAGGTCTTGCCGGCACACTCAGCCCACCCAGTTGAGTCCTGAGGAGACGGGTCCTGCCCTTTCTGCTCTGCAGCCTCACACCCTGGGCTGGGCCGCCCCATGGAGTGCACTCCAGGGGTTCAACCTTTCCTGGAAACAGGAGGCTGGGCTTGGGGCTGCCGAGTGCACCCCAAGACTCGTGTGCCTTGCCTTGCCTGCTGGTTCTGCCTTCTGCTGGCTGCAGGCACTGGCTCGAGGACCTGGACAGCCCAGTGCTTCTCCCCGCCAGGCTCAGGGCCACTGGGGTCATTCCGGGTGGGTTGGGGTTGCCAAGCCCGGGGCTCCTTTCTGCACTAGTGATGCAAGGCCGGGACTCTGGCCCAGGATGACCGCTGCATGGGCCTCGGAGGCAGTGCCAGGCCCCAGCTCTCTGGGCCGGGACATCCAGTAGCCTTTTTTCCAGATAGTTTTAGTGTATAAGTTACACGTGGTAAGATGCTGGTCTCAGTCTCAGGGTGTGATGGATTTTGTGATCTCCCCTGAAGGCCCTGCCCCAGGCAGCGTCCATCACTCAGTGTGGGGGGGGCTTCTGCAGTTTAGGGCGAGGACCACGGTCTGCTTTTTTACGTTTAGGGAAAGCACAGACTGGACGCTAAGAACATACACATTTCACAGCTCATTCCATTGGTCTAAGCATCCGGGAGAGTGAGTTCCGAGGTGCAGGCAGTGTAGGCAGAGAAGTGAAACCCCAAAAGCCAAGATTAGGCCGGGCAGGGCCGTGGGGCCCCAGGGCGAGGAGCTGGATGTGGAGGCTGCACAGGTGGGCTGCAGGCGCTACTTGCGTCCACCACCTATTGGGGTAAAGTCCAGAGGAGGGGCTGGAGGTCAAGGGTCAGGGGCCACTGCTTAGATGAGGACCCCAGGGATGGGGTGCAGGGGGAAGGGAAGCCCTGTGCCCAGTTCCTGGGGAAGACAGGATGGGGAGCTTGGGAGAGGCCCAGGGTGCGGCCGTGGAGGGGACAGTGGTTCGTATCTGCTATCTGGAGGACCTGTGTCCCTTCAGATCAGGGGGCTGGGTCAGACCCACTCCCAGCTAAGGAGGCAGGTGGGGCATGGGAGGAAGCACTGGGAAGGCAGGACCATCCCGGGCAGGACCCCCGTCCCAGTGTAGGCCCAGGAACCCTGCCCCGCGCTGTGCTGGTGACGTCGGGGTCTGAGACGCAGAGGCTGTGGGTGGGCGCCGGGTCCTGAGGGTTCCTGAGAAATGACACCCCGTCGCCACCCCGTCGTCTGGCCAGTAGGCCGGAGCTGCTGTCCTTTCCGGCTGCTGCTGGTGGCTTTGCACTGAAAGCACGGACATGGGGGTTTCACCTTTAGAAAGTGTTTTCCTTCAAATACAAATATGTTTTGGGTTGTGGAAAAGCTGCCCCGGCCCCTGCCCCGTCCACTCAGTGAACTGCCGCCCTCTTGCTCACTGGATTGGCCCCCTGACAGAAGCAGGCTGCAAGTTTCAGTTTTGAACACCGGGAAGCTGGTCTGTAGAGATGGTCCGGTGGGTGACAGCCCCATCCCGGCCGAACCGCACAGGCTCCACTGCGGTCGGGGTGGAGGGGCCGGGCTGGTGTGTGTTGGGGGTGTCCCCGAGACCTGGACGCGTCAGTAGAGCGGCAGCCCGAGATTTGTTCACGCTCCTTCCACCAGGTCCCAAGTGGCCGGGAAAGCCGGGGGTGGAGGCCAGTGCCGAAGTCAGCAGGGCCCTGTGGCCCCCGGGCTGGGGCGCCGCTGCTAGTGACCGCCTCCCGCTCTCTCCTAGTCATCCTGGCCAAGTACGGTCTGGACGGGAGGAAGGACGCCCGGGCTGTGAGCAGCAACTTCCTCAGCCACGACGCCCAGGACGACAGCCTGGAGGACCCTCGGCTGGAGAAGCTGTGGCACAAGGTACCAAGGGCACCGTCCGCCACCCCAGGGATGCGCGCCCTTGTGCTAACCCCTGCCCTGTCATCTGGCCCGGTGTGGGGTGTCCCACTGGGACGTGTTCTCTTTGTGAGGCTGTACCCATTTCTCCGGGGTCGTGTCTTTCCTGTTCAGAACACTCGCTGCTCTCATCTGGGGTTCCTGTGTGGCCGTCAGAGCTTCCTGTGTTAGGGGTGTGTGGATGACCTGTGGTTAGAAACGGGCTCGTGGTGTAACCAGCGGCTCTTTTCTCTTTGTGCCTGGACAGTTGACCCTTGAACATACGGGGCTTAGTGGTGCTGATCCTCCACACGGTTGAAAATTTGAGTGTAACTTAGTCTGCCCTCTGTGTCTGCGGTTCTGCACCTGCGGGTTCAGCCACCTGCCGAGCATGCACACTGCCTTGTTCTTTGAAAATATCCGCACACAAGCACGTGGATGCACGCGGTTCAAACCCATGTTGCAGGGTCATCTGTAATTTAGTTTGATCCCACGGGCAGGTTCCATGACTCAAGAAAGGCGTGGTCGCCTGGTTGGGGGTGCCAGCCAGGTGGGGATTCAGACTTCATTCTCCTTTGCCCACCAGCTCCTGTCCAGGACATGCTGTCTGGACCACACTGACTGGGGGCAAGAACTGGGGTTCTCCCCCCACCGGATGTGGACGGTGAGCATGGCCGACCGGGGTGTTCACCCAAGGCCACTGTGCTTTCAGGCGAAGACCTCCGGGAAGTTCTCCAGCAAAGATCTGGACAGGCTGTGGCGGGAGTTCCAGCATTACCAGGACAAAGTCCATGAGTACAATGTCCTGCTGGAGACCCTGAGCGGGACAGAAGGTGTGTGAGGCCCCGGGCCCTCCTGTGGGCAGCCCTGGCTCCAGAATGTTCCAGAATGGAGCTGGCCGCTGCTTTGTGAGATCTAGACGAGGCTCCATGCTGCCGTCCCAGGCCCGGGTTCTCATGCATGGGCGCCCTGCTTCCGGTTCCCACAGAAGTTCACGAAAACGTCGTCAGTGCTGCCGACATGACCCGCGTCGAGGAGGAGGTGCTGCGGAGCAGACACGCCGAGCTGAAGGACAGGCTGCGGGACGTGAGCCAGGGCTTCGAGCGCCTGCGGAAAGTCAGCCACCAGGGCTACGGCGCCCAGGCCGGTGAGCTCGCAGCCGTCCCCCACGTGCCCTCTCCCCTGCTCCACAGGCGCACCTGGTGGGGGAACGGGGCCACCTCGAGGGCCGCTCTGGGAAGCCACTGAGCTACTGTGGAGCAACGACTCCGAGGCCCCGGCCATGCAGAGAAGCAGGGGGCACTTCTGACCTCCACCCTGCCCCTACCAGGGCTGCGTCCAGCCAGCTGCTCGGTTTCTCCTGCTAGTCTGAGTCCTTCCAGCAATGCCCCGCGGCCCTGGGCAGCAGGAAGGGGTCCCCCGAGGGAGGAGGTGGAGCAGCTGGTGAGATCAGTGCTGGGCAGGCAGCCAGGGCCACTTGTGCCCAGCCTCCTCCAGAAGGTGGGTGAGAGGCCGGCACCCTCACCGCGTCGGCTTGTGAGCACTGGCAGAGGGTAAGGGGTCCCTTCCATCTGGTTTGCTTCACTTCAGAGCTAGCGGGATGGGCAGTGGCCTGAGCCTTAGCCTGGAACTGCAGGTGGGGGCACCCACAATCTTGACTCCCACAACCCCTTCCCCCTCGTACCCCCCAGCTCCCCCTGCTCACTTGTGGGACTCCTGCACCCTGGGGCGCAGCGGATTGACCGAGGGGCGGGTGGGGGCATCACCGAGGCCCCATTCCGCTGGGTCCCGTACACTGCAGACTGAATGCATGTGGGGAGTACCCGGTCTGCTTCCAGAAGAAACCAAATACACACCTGCACACCAACACTGTGTGCGCACACACAGTCACGCACATGTACGCTTAGACACACATGCTCTGTGCACTCGGGCGCGTGTGGCCCTGGGCGTCCCCGGTGCCGTGCATGTCACTGACCTGCCTGTGTTCTGCAGAGTTCGAGGAGCCACGGGTGATGGACCTCTGGGACCTGGCCAGGGCAGCCAACTTCTCCGAGAAGGAGCTGGAGTCCTTCCGGGTAAGGAGGCGCCAGGCGATGGCGTCTCAGTGACAGTATTTGGCAGCCTCTCCTGGTGAACTTTCTGGGGACGTGGTGGAGGTTTTCTTCCTCAGTCCTCGCAGATCAGTGTTTTCCCAGGGGCTTTCCTCTTGACCCCTGCGTCCCTCCACTGTCCTGGTTGGCAGCCCATGTGAGACAAAGCTGGCCTCCACTGAGTGGACAGTGTGGGGTGCAGGATTTTATGGAACAAGCAGGTGGACAAGGATTTGGAAGAGGAGCCGTTAGGACCCTGCAGGGGGCCCCGGGGCTGGGCCTGGAGGAAGGAAGGGTCTGGGGGTACCTGGGCATCGCCTTCCTGTGGGTCCTGTTGTGACAGAGGCAGCATAGGCCAGCGGGTCGGGGATCAGGGGGGTGCGGGCGCGGGGCTGCTGGGGTGGGGAGTGGGCTCCGCATGGGGCCTGTGGAGTTGAAGCCCCTTGAGTTGTTCAGGAGGCACCTGGTGTGGGCCTGGAGGTGCCTGGGGCAGGGAGGGGGGCGGTCTTAGGGGAGGGTGGGGGGCCCTGGAGGCCCAGCAGGGGTCTCGGGAGTGGTGTGCCCGTGGTTGCCAGGGATTTGGCGGGAGGGTGGGAGGGAGCTGCCCTGTGTGGCCGCTGGGAGCACGGAGGGACCTGAGGAGAGTGTCAGCTCGGTGAGACACGTTAGGTCAGCCAACGTGTGTCCGGGGAAGGTCCCAAGTGGGCATCCATCCTGAGCCCTCACAGAGTTCAGGCCATTCAGAGGGCCCACACTGTGGGCTCGCGGGCCTGGGCAGAACACGGAGCCCCACACTGAGGCCCGGGGCAGTGACAGCCCACCTCAAGGCTGCAGTGGGATTGGAGGTGGGATGTGTCACCCAGGAGCGCGGGGCGGGCAGGAGGGCAGTCATTTTGTCCCTTCTGCTCCTGACGGGACAGGAGGCTGTAGGGTGGAAGGGAGGAGGGGCAGTGCGCAGAGGGGTGGGTAAAGCTCAAGCCCACATTTCAGGCTGGACACAGGGTCCAGGCCAGAGAGAACCAGATGCCTGGCAGGTGCCGTTCACAGAGGTGTGGGGTCAGAGGTCGTTGGGGGCGGGAGGGAGCTGTCAGGTCCGGGCTGGGTCTCTGACAGGGAAGCGCGCTCGTGGTTCCCACGCGAGCTGCTCCACGAGCGCGTGGCGGCCGGGGCAGCAGAGCCCGCTGCCCCCACTCGGCACCCGGAGCTGTCCCCGGCGGGCCGCACAGTGAGCTGGGATGGTGTGGGGGGCTGCTGCTGTCCTGTGCTGAGCCCTGTTCCCCAGTGGGACCAAGCGTGCAGTCTGCCCTCGGTGCTCTTCTGAAACAGACGTCAGATTTGATCAGGGACCCTGAAATGGGAGTTCGAGCGTGTCGGGGGACATTCAGTTGTTTCATTGTTATTCTAGGAAGAACTTAAGCACTTTGAAGCCAAGATTGAAAAGCACAACCACTATCAGAAGCAGCTGGAAATTTCCCATCAGAAGCTGAAGCACGTGGAGAGCTTCGGTGACCCGGAGCACATCAGCCAGAACAAGGAGAGGTACGCCCTGCTGGAGGAGAAGACCAAGCAGCTGGGCTACAAGGTGCGTGCGCGCCGGCCGGCCTCCCGGGGGGCGGGCCTGCCACGGTTACATCCTCGCCAGGCTGCCGGCCCCTAGCCCCCTGACCCCATGTGTGTGCCTGGCCACCCCTCCCTGAGCCTTGGTTCCCTTCTGCAGACGGAAGGCGATCGTCCCAGCGTCGTGGATCTTGGTGGGGGCTTCAGGCATACAGCCACACACCTGCTTCCACAAGGGGGCTGCACAGCCCTGAAGGGGGTTGGGGCTAGGCCATCACTCTGGGGGGCTGGGGAACAGGGGCTCCCCACCCCCCACCCCCAGCCATCTCTGGGCGTGTTCAGGGCCAGGACACCTGTCTGCACTTGTGCTCTCAGCTGGGTGACCGGGCAAGAGGTGTGGGCAGTGGGGGCAGGCTGGCCTGGAGCCGGGCTCTTCCAGCCACACAACTGGTATCCTGGCCCTGGAATGTGCAGCCAGGCCCTGGTTCTGAGTGTCCTTAATTCCTGCCAGCTGCCTGAGGTGCCTTTGGAGCCTCCGTCGGGCACGCAGGTGGCAGTGGTTTCCCAAGAACTCGGTCTAGGGCTCGTGGACATCACACCTGGTTCCATAGGAAGCAGGGACCATCTCAGGGCAGCAACAGTTGGCCCAAGCGGGGTCACTCCTCGTGTATGGCTCAGCAGGGCTCATGGCTACCCCAGATGGGGGCGTCAGCTCCACTGTGGGGTGATGTTGGCACCCCAGGCAATGCACAGAGGTGTAGGACAGTTCGACTGGAACACCCCTCACAGGGGAGGTGGGGGGCACCTGACCTGGCAGGGCTGTGGGAAATAGCCACTGCCCACCCTACCACAGTCATTCATGGTGAACCCACAAATCGGGGCACGTTCCAGGCATTAAGGCGTGAGGGGGCCCATCTGCAGATGGGCCTCTGGTTGAGATTCAGTGAGGACAGGAGGCAGCAGGCAGTGTGGACACTCTGGTACCAGCACGGGACGCTGCTGCACGTGCACAGGGAGCTCTGAAAGCAGGGGCTGGGCTGCACTACAGGGGCGCACTTCTCACTCAAGACTAAATCGAACTTTTAAACAAAAGAAGGTAGAAGTAGCAAGAAGGACGGGTGTGTGGATCTGCTCCTGCACTTGGCAGAGGGGAGTGGAGAGAAGCCAGGTAACCCGTGTTGAGACACGCAATCTTAAACTGACACCACGATACAAGAATCTGCAGGGGAAATCGCTGTGACAGGCAAGGGTGCGGGTGGGCGGGTGCGCTGGCTTCCCTGACCAAGGGCGAGGGCACGTCGGTCAAGAAGTGCGTGTGAGAAGCTCAGGTGGCTGAGTCTTCCACGTGAGACAAGACGCCAGAACCCTCCCAGAAGAGCGCGCGGGCAGAGCGTCCCTGACGCGAGCCCCAGCCGGGCTGCCCGGGCGGCAGGCGGGAAAGCGAAACTAAGCAAGTGGGGCCTGAGCTGAATTTACAAGCTTTTGCAGAACCAAGGACACCGTAAAAAAAGACAAGACGAGACGACCTACAGAATGGGAGAAAATGTTTGTAAATATGTGACTGACAAGGGATTAATCTCCAGAATATACAAACAGCTCATACGACTCAGTAACAGAAAGCAGCCCAGTCCAAGAACGGGCAGAGGGCCTGAAGAAGCAGTTCTCCCGTGAAGACATGCACACAGCCAGTGGAGTACGTGAAAAAATGCCCGGATCGCTAATCATCAGAGAAACGCATATCAGAACTACATGAGGTGTCACCTCACACCAGGCAGAGTGGCCATCATGAGAAAGGCCACAAGCGATAAATGCTGGAGAGGCTGTGGAGAGAAGGGAGCCTCCTGCACTGCTGGTGGGAATGCAGTTTGGTGCAGCCACTATGGAAAACAGTGTGGAGATTCCTCAAAAGACTAGGAATAGACTTAGCACATGACCCATACGTCCCACTCCTGGGCACATATCTGGAGGGACCTCTAATGCGACAAGACACGCGCATCCCACTGTTCACAGCAGCACTGCTCACGATAGTCGGCGTGGAAGCACGAAGTGTCCATTAGCAGAGGGCTGGATGAAGAAGCTCTGGTACATTTATACGATGGAGTACTACTCAGCCACAAAAAAATAAAGTAACGCCATTTGCAGCAGCATGGATGGACCTGAGATTATCATACTAAGTGAGCTAAGCCAGAAAGAGAAAGAAAAGCACCATATGGTATCACTTACATGCAGAATCTAATTTTTAAAAAGGACACAAACGAACTTATTTACAAAACAGAGATAGACTCACATAGGAAACAAACTTACAGTTACCAGAGAGGAAAGAATGAGGAGGAATGAATTAGGATTTGGGATTAGCAGATACAAGCGTCTCTATGTAAAACAGACAGCGAAGTCCTGCAGTACAGCACGGGGAACTCCTCATGACGGCCTGTACTGAACAGGAACGTGTATGTGTATAACTGACTCACTGCCGTGCAGCAGAAACAACATTGTAAACCGACTAGACTCCAATTAGAAAAGTGTGTGTGAGGGACTGGCGCTCCATGAGGAGTGAGGTGGCGGGGAGCAGCCCCGGGGAGGCTCTGGCTGAGAGCACCCCGGCTTCCCGCCCGGCCTGTGCTCCTGGGTGCGGCCAGCAGGGCTCCAGGAGGGCTCGGGGAAGGCCTCAGGCAGAGCGGAGCCCTGGGCCTCCTGCCATCGTGTGACCAGGACAGAAGCGGGAGGAGCCGCAGACAAGTCGGTGTCTTTTGCTGCTTTTGGAATGACACAGGCACGGTAGTCAGCCCACCACGGCGGAAGGGCCCCCGCAGCCCGTGTAGGGGACATCCCCAGAGTGCAAGCTCTGGTGACTGGACGGGACCATGCTGCTGGGCCCTGAGGGATGCCTGCTACGTTAAGACCACTTCCCCGAGATCGGGAAACAGCCGACCTGGCTCGTGCACAGAAATAAACACAGAACTAGGCACTGGAGACAGAGGAACGTGTTCCAAACAAACGAGATAAAACCCCAGAAGGACGCAGCAGAGGCGGGGTGGGCAGTCTGCCTGCTGTGGAGGTCGAGCTGGCGTCACAGCGATGCTCAGTGAGCTCAGGGCAGGGGTGGGCGGTCAGTGAGGAGTCCACCGGCTGGAAGATGCATGCGGACACCAGCAGCAGCAGGACACAATACCTGAACTGCAGGACATGCTGCAAGGAGTCAGCAGTGCGCTAGGGGGCACAGGAGCGGAAGCGAGGCGTGGCGCTCACTCAGGCTGAACAGAAAAGGGAGACTGCTCGTGAGGACAGTTTGAGGGACCTGGGGCAGCGTCAGGCCACTAACCTTCAAGGTGTAAGGGTCCCAGAAGGACGACAAGAGGAGCGATTTACCCAAAGAAGTAAGAGTTGAAAACAGACCCAGGCCCGGGCAGCGCAGAGCCCCGCACGACGAACCCACAGCGGCCCATGCAGGGCGCGCTGCAGCTACAGGGGCAGGAGTCAGAGACACAGAATCCTACAAACAGCAAGAGAAAGGGAGCGCGTTACATACGAGGGAGTCCCCGTGAGGCTGTCGGCTACTTCTCAGCAGAGAGCTCTGCAGGCTGGGGCGGGGGGCGGGGGTGGTCAGAGCGATGAAAGGAAGCTGCCTACGACCACGAACGCTGCCCCGGCGAGGCCCCCGTGGGCGTGCCGGGGACGGGCGGGCTGTCGCAGGGAAGCAGAGGGACAGGAAGAGCTTCTGGCCTCCCAGGACACGATAGAGGGAGCTGTCTGTGCACGTGGAAAAGAGAACACCACAACTGAAAATAACGAGAATCACGAAAGGAAAAACCTCACTGGGGAGGCAGGTGCTCGGTGACGGCAGGAGAGCGTTCACCTACCTACCAACTAGGAGGAGCGCTGAAAGCCAGCGGTGGCAGGCGCTTGGCTTTTGGCTTGGAGGAGGCCAAGGTGCAGCTTCCTTTGGTCGTCCCAGATCCGGGTTCGTCTGACACCAGCCCCCTCCACCGTGCCGCCTAAGTTCAACCCCAGTGAGCGCAAAATCGTGTACCTGAGGTGCACCGGTGGGGAAGGCGGTGCCACATCCACCTTGGCCGCCAAGATCGGTCCCCCCGGATCTGCCTCCAAAACAGACTGTGTGATGACATCACCAAGGCAATTGGTGATTGAAAGGGTCTGAGGATTCCAGTGAAACTAACCATTCAAAACAGACCCAGATTGAGGATGGTGCCTTCTGCTGCCGCCCTGATCATCAGAGCCCTCAAAGAGCCCCCGAGAGACAGAAGGAAGCAGAGAAGCACGAGGCACGATGGAAACATCACTTTTGATGGGATTGTCAACAGTGCCCGACACACGAAAAAAGAGCAGGAATTCATAACAGGGAAGACGGTCACCAGAGCACAAGGGAAGAGAGCCAAGAACAAAACGAGCTACAAACCCACCAGGAAACAACTAACAGAACGGCAGTAGGTGCGCACCTGTCAGTAACCGGACGTACGCGGACTGAGGGCCGCAGCCGAGGACGCAGACCGGCTGAGCGACCGCAGCAACAAGGCCACGCGCCTGCCGCCTGCAGGAGACTCGCTGCAGACGTGGAGACTCGGCACAGCGTGGGGAAAGGTGTCCCGCGCAACTGGAGGTCAGCCAGGGCAGCGGTACTCGCACCAGACAAAACCGACTTCAAACAAAGACTAACAAGAGGCAAGGGTGGGCATTGCCTGCCGGGATCAACCCAGGAAGAAATGGAGCAGCTGTCAGCGTGAGCACACCCAACCTGGGAGCAAGTAAACGCGCGTAGAAGGAGGCAGTGACCCGAGAACAGTGCGGGACCCCAGCCCCCCACTTACAGGGACGGACAGACCCCCAGGCAGGAAGCCCCCGAGGCACATTGACCAGATGAGCGTTCTAGATGTTCATGGGACATCCCATCCAAAAGCAGAATGCACATTCAAGAGCACGGAACGTTCGCCGGGAGAGGTCCCCTGCTAGGCCACAGAGCAAGCCTTGGTAAATTTAGGAAAACTGAAGTCATGTCAAGTGTCTTTTCCAGTCGTAACACTGAGGCTGGAAATACTTCAAGGAAAAAAACAGACGTGTGGAGGCTAAACAGTTCACTACCAAACAATCAACGGATCGCCAGAGAGATGAAAAGTCAAAAAGTCCTGGAGACCAAAAACAAGAGCACTTGCCCAAATCCAGGGACGCAGCAGAAGCAGCTCAGAGAAGGGAGTCTGTCGTGATGCGGGCCCGCCTCAGGAGATGCACGTCTTGAATAAACAGTCTAACCTTTCACTTAAAGGAATCAGCGAGAGAAAGGCAGACAAACCCAAAGTTAGTAGAAGGAAAGAAATCGTAAAGATCAGAGCAGAAATAAATGAAACCAAGACTGAAAAAAAAAGAAAAGATCAACGAAACTGAGAGCCGATCCTTCGGAAAGGAGTGCAGAATCAAGGCGCCCTCAGCCAGACTCGTCGGGAGGGACCCGGAGCCCCAGTCCGCAGAGTCCGGGTGGGAGGAGGGCGTGGGGGCGGGAAGGCCTCCTCCGCCTGCGTCCAGTGTTCCTCGGAGGCTGTTCCTAGTTCGTGAGCTGCTTCTGAGATTTAGTCACGACGGGGTCCGGGGGGCAGGGGGTGGGAGAGTGAGCTAACCAGGCTCGGGAGTTCACTGCCGGGCCAGCGTCTCGGGCCGGGGTGAGCGGGTCTCCTGACTGCTTTGCCTGTGTTTTCTCCGCAGGTGAAGAAGCACCTGCAGGACCTGTCCAGCCGGGTCTCCAGAGCGCGCCACAACGAGCTCTGAGCCCCGGGAGCCTGGCCGCAGGACTCCTGAAGACAGCCAGTGGGGGACGGGCCACAAGGGTCCCGAGCGAGAAGAGGAGCTGCGTGACCCCCACCTCCCCCTGGCCAGCACGGCCCCGCCCGCAGCACCGCTGGCAGTCACCTCTGTCAGGAACGCTGATTTCCAGCTGCCCGTGCTGCAGGGCCAGTTTGCATCAAAACCTTATCAGTCTGCTGCTGGAAACGGTGTGTCCAGAAGTGCTCAGAAATACACTGCAGTGGTCAAGTCCTGAGCTTGTTGGTGTCACTGGTTCCTGTTTCACTGTCTGCTGGGCTGGTGACTTCAGTCACAGGTGTGGGCTCCCGAGGCCCCTCTTCCGTCGCCCCCTCCCCCAGCTTCTCTGTGGCATGAGATGGAGGAAGGGGTCATGGACGTGGCTCAGCCTCCCTGGTCAGGCGGCGGCGAAGGCAGGGTGGGGACGCGGCGCCGTGGCCTCTGAGCCGAGCCCTCGTGGGGCTGCCTTTCTCCTCCTGCCCCCACAGGACGGGCTCGGGAGCAGCCCGCGGGGCTCCATCCAGCGGAAGTGCCTGGTTCTCGCTGCAGGAGGGCTCGGGCCCAAGTCAGGGATGGGTCCACAGCACACCTGGGTCCTGGAGGCTCCGCTGGGCGCTGCCTTCCCGCGTTGGCCTCATCAGATCTCAGCACCAGCACTGGGATCCGCTGAGCACGGGTTTCCTGTTGCTGTTACAAGAAGAGGCAAGGCCAAGGGCACCGTGGCGGGACTGTGCAGGGTGTTGCGAGCACAAGCGGGGAGGCGGCCCCACTCCTCCCTGGGTCGTGGGGCCTGCACCGCCCCTGTGCCTGGGCCTTCACGTCCTGTCTGCCACCACCCAGGCCAGCTGCCACGGGCAGGGCTGGGGTGACTGCACGGAGGCACGTGTGCGAGGCTCAGGGGAGAGCTGCTCTTGCGGGGCTGAGAGCCCCCATTTGCCTGCAGGGCCTGGCCCTCATGGTTCACGGCAGGGGCGCTGCCAGGCCTGGGGAGGCTGGCACTGGACATGGAGGCCGACAGAGAAGGAGCCTCAACCAGTCCGGCCTCTGAGGAGCTGACAGCCCAGAGAAATGGCCTTCAGACCGGAGCAAGAGAGAGGGACGGGCCTTCACTGTCGCTCGCCGCCTCCAGCCCTGGGGGAGGTGGGTGAGGAGGACCCCCCCCCAAGTCAGGGGCAGTGGCTGCACTGTTTGTAGCTTCTAAATGATCCCTTTGAAGTAAAACGTACGTTCGCTAAAGGGCACAAGACATACGCCTGGGGCTCAGGGAGATGTCCCATGCCCGTGTGGTGGGCCCACCCAGCCCAGGAAGCGCAGGGGACCAGCGGCCCTGGGCCCTCCTTTCTCCTGTAGCCAACCACTGGCTTGTGTTCCCCAAATCCGTGGGTTGGAACCTAATCCCCAAGGTGACGGTGCCTGGAGGTGGGGCCTTTGGGAGGTCATGAGGTCGGGGTCCTCACAAGTGAAATCAGTGCCCTTACAAGACGACCCCAGAGCTCCCTCACCCCTGCCACTGTGCAGACTGCCCCCCGGCGCCCAACCTCCCACGCTGTGGCCACGGACGTCCGCCCCCAGGCCTGGGAAAGTGAACCTGTGCTGCTTCATTCCTGTCTGCGGTGGTCCATTATAGGGGACTAGGAGACCGCCCTTCAAGGTCGGGTTTCCCTGTCTGACCTTCACAGACGTGGAAGTGTGCTGGGGGGTGGTCTGTGTTCGTGTTGTCCGGGTTTTAGCAGGCGTGTTGCTGAGATAACGCCAGCGGAAGTTTGTTCCTTGGTGTCATCCCTTTGTGGGAGGCTGTCACACTTTCTCGTCCGTTCTGCTGTTGATGGAGATGTGCCATATTTCCAGTTTGGGGTGGTGACAGCAGTTGGAACGCGCGTTTTCAGATGCTGAGTAGTGGTGGTGGGTCCTGCTGTGTGCGTTCGTTCAAACACAGCAGGTGATTCCAGATGCCTTTCCAAGGGGAGGCGCGCATTCCCGCTGCGGCCGGGCGGAGTGAGTGCTCTGTTGCCAAGCCTTGGTGTTCAGCTTTCACCTTGGACGTTCCTGCTGGTGTTGGCAGTGCCTACTTAGACAGACGCTTGTTAAATTTGAGGTGGTTTTGTGGCGGGGAGGGAGCACGTTCACAGAAAATAGCCCAGGTCTTAAGTGTGCAGCCTGGGGGACGGTGCTGGCGGTGGTAATAACCTGTGTGGCCGCTACTCAAGAAGAGACTCAGTGTTGCCTGTGCTCCGGAAAGCCGTCCTCACCCAGGCCACCGCCTTGTGACCATCCCCTCCTTCTGCCTGTCCCTGCGTTTCCCATAGTGGAGCTAGACCGTGTGTGTCCGGTGTCCCTGGCCCGGCACGTGCGCTGCCTGCGTCAGCGGTGGGGTCCCTGTCCTTGCTGACGGGCGTCCTGGTGCACAGACGGCACCGTCTGGGGAAGGCTGGCCCTTCAGCTGTGTTGGGAGGCCAGGCCCCCTCTCCGGGGCGGGGCGCGCGTCTCCCGGACGCCGTCCCGGCGCGGGCTGCTGCCTCTGCACGGCCTCGCACGCTTCCGTTAGGTCCAGTCCCGGCACACGGTGCTCTGCGCTCGCGCGGGTTCTGTATTTCATCTTCCGATTGTTTGTTCCACGTAACAACCTCGCGTCCTCTACCCTAAATTCACGCCTGTTCTGTCATCTGTGGGGGCGTCCGCACTGGCCGGGTCGCCAGGCCGCCGAGGACAGCGGTGGCGGAAGGGGGCGCCCGCACCTTCACCCACGTCCGCGCGCTCGCAGGTGAGGGCCCTTTTGGGGAAAGCAGAGGTGCCGCCCTCGTCTGCCAAGTGTGCCATCGGAGGTGGTGGAGGACTTCGCACGCGTCTGTTGGGGAGGTTGTGAAGGCTTGCCTGCCCCTCTGCCGGGCTGGCGTCGCCTCGCGTCGCTGGGTAAGTCGCACGGGTCGTGCTGACTGGCCCTTTTCTGTGGCCAGAGGAGACGCGCTGCTGCTGGCTGAGCACTCCTGCACGCGCCCTCCCGCGGGGCTCTGGCCTGTGCTCTCCCTCTGCCTGTCGGTGAAGCCTCACCCACAGGTGGGGAGAAGTGGCGCTGCTTCTGTCTTAAATGCGCAGTAGGGTTGACGGGTGAGGCCGTCCAGGCCTGGGACTTCCCTCGTGATGAGGTCCTTACTATGAGTTCAGTTTTTAAAAACAGACAGGAGGCTGCTTTGATTTTACAGTTCTTTTGTGTTTTTTAAAGGTGTGTTTGTCAAGGAATTCCATCTAAGTTGCCAAAATAACTGGCGTTAGTTGTTGAAAATACCCTTTTATCTTCTCACTGCGTGTGGAATCTGTGGTGAGCCCCGCCGTTCGCACGCCCGCCCGGTGCTGGCGGTCCGGGCGGTCCGGGCGGTCCGGGCGGTCCGAGCGCTCGCCCCGCCCCTCTGCCCGCCCCCGCCCCGCCCCTCCGCCCGCCCCCGCCCCGCCCCTCCGCCCGCCCCGCGCGTCTCACCCGGGGCTTGCCGGTTCCGTGGGCGTTTCCCCCAGAGCCAGCCTTGAGGTTCATGGATTTTTCTCTGCCGCTTGTTTGTCCGTTTTCTTTTTCACTGACTCCTGTTCTTACTCTTCTATTTAATTTGTGTTTAATTTGCTGTCTGTGTTCCAGCTTCTTATAAGAGGAGCTCAGATCACTGCGGAGTCTAGAAGAATGGGGGAAGGGTGCAGCTCAGGGGCAGAGCGCAGGCTTAGCGGGCCTGAGGTCCTGGTTCGGTCCCCGGTAGCTCCACTTAAATAAATCGGTGAGTAAACCTCATCCATCCCCCCAAGGAAGTTACGAGATACAAGCAAATAAGCAAGCCCAGTCACTCCTCCCCCCACAAAATGGAGGCGAAGCTGAAAGCAGAGCTGCCGTGGGAGCCGCAGCCGCGCTGCTGGGCGTCGACCGGGAGGAAACGGAAACGCTGGCTCACGCGTGCCGTGTCGCTGCAGCGCGATGCCCCGCATCCGGGAGGCAGAAGCCCCCGAGTGCCCGTCGATGGGCGCGTGGACAGGCCGATGCGGCGTGTGTGCGCACACGTACACACGCGCAGTGCCACCCGGCCGCTGAAGAAGCGAACCCCTGTCATCTGCAGCTTCACAGATGGGCCCAGAGGCCGCCGCGCTGAGTGAGAGGAGACAGGCACGTGCATGACTCACTCACACGGGGAAGCTTCCGGAGGAGAGACGTGAGCTCAGCACAGAGCAGACCTGTGGCTGCAGAGGTGGACGGCGGGCGGTGGCGGTGTGGGTGCAGGGGCCAAAAGGTGCGAACTTCCAGTTAGAAGTGGAGTCTCGAAGGTTGTGCGCAGCGTGGCGCCTGCAGGTCACAGCCCCGGATTTACACTGCAGGTCGCTAGCGAGTTGGTCTTTAGGGATCTTGTCACAAGGGGAAAAGTCTAACTCTGAGGGGGGGTGTTCACTGGGCTCACTGTGGGGGTCATCTCACAATATACACAAATACTGAACCCTCATGTTGTCCACCTAAACCCACATCGTGGTATTTGTCAGTTACACCTCAATAAAAAAGTAATGCGATGTTCAGTCCAACTGTGGTATCTCAGAGCTGAGACGCTGGGGTCAGGGAGGCCGGGGGAGGACGCCTCTGCCGGGTCGTGTCCGGCGCCCTGCGCAGCCTCCTGCGGGCCAGCTCGGGCCTAACGAGGGTCCCGCCCGGGGACCTGAGGGCAGAGGGGTCATGAGGATGTGAGAGGGATGGGACATGAAGGCAGTGGGAAGAGCAGTGACAGGCGTCACTGCAGGGGTGCCCCGTCCTCTCAGCAAAGGCGGAGTCCCTTCCCCAGCTCGAGCCTGTGGACGTGTGCCTTGGCCCTGGCGGCTGTAGCAGCTTGGCAGAGCTAACCCCAACGAATCGGGCCACCAAGTGCTGGCTTCACAGCTCCGGAGGAGGGAAGGTGTTTGTCTGGCCCCACTTGGCCCTGCCTGGCCACCATTCATCAGAACAAACCCCTACCCTCAGCCTCGGCCGGCACCCGCACTCCAGGCCCCTCCCAGCCTCCCGAGCACCTGCTCCCCGATGGCCCCTCTCATGGTGCCCTTGGCTGGGCCCTCCTGACCCTGCGGGAGCTACTCTGTTCCTCACAGCCATGTGCCCAAGCGGGGGGTCCGCAGGAGGCCCCTCGGCTGCCCACAGGGCAGGCGGCAGGGATGGCGCCCCTTCCCGGACACGTCACACATCCGTGACCTGACCCCACGTTAGCTTTGTGAAAACACAGCAGGCTCATCCCATTTTGAAAATAGGAGACCCCAGACGCCAGCCCCTCGAGGTCACAGGTAAGGCCTGGGACCCCTAGTTGCCCAGCCCTAAGCTGACACGTGTGGCCTGCCCAGGGCACGGAGGTCGGCCCCCTGCACCTGCAGGACCCTGGCCCAGCTGGAGCCCTGGACTGGGGCACACTGGCTGAGCTTTGCCACCACGCGCACCTGAGAAGGCAAGTCCCGCTACCCTGGCATCTCATCCAGGGCATGTGAGATCCTGACCTGCCTGTGGGGCGGCCCCTCGGCCTTTGCACCCCAGGCGGGACATTTGCCTCCACGGACTCGGTGGGGAAGGGGACTGGACTTCTGGGCCCACTAACCCAAGGGGCCCCCACTGAGAAGGAGGGCCTGTGGGGTGTGAGCCGTATGTGCTCCCCATGGGCGTGCTAGCCACGCCCACTGGGTCCTGGGTGGGGTCCCTGGAGGCGGGCAGGGTAGGATGGGTCTGCGTGGCCGTGGTTGGAGCCCCACCAGGCAGGGCAGAGCGCCATCTCATGTCCGAGACCAGGGTAGGAGTGCCCGGCCCGGCCTTCCTGTCCTGCTACAGCCCAGGGAGCAGGAAGCCCACCCCCAAGGCTGGGAACCTCCCAGCCTCCAGGCCCCCAACAGCCAGTGGAGCCAGGACCACCCCTCCCATCCACTGAATCGTGGAAATGCCACATGACCCCCAAGGCCACCAGGAGGCCTAACCCCAGCCCAGCCCCTCTGTGTGTCTGGACGGCGGAGAGCACGGGCGCCTCGCCCTCAGGAATTAATGCGTGACTGACAGTGGAGCACAAGCCATCGACTTTAACCCGTTTACAGGACGAATGGGCCCGAAGAAGGGGGCAGTCAGCCAAGCGTGAGGGCCGCACCGCAGCTTGGTCCAGGCACAGGCAGCGGTGACCAGGATGGGGATGGCTGGGGCCCTGCGGAGGGCGTGGGGGGCCAGGTGCTCAAGTGATGGGATGCATCGCTGTCACTGGGTGGTCACCACCTCCAGGGCCGGAAACTGCTCACCAGGTGCTGAGACGCTGCACCAGGTCCAACCGGAGCCACCCAGCATCTGTCCAGGTGGCACTTCCCGCCGGCCTGGGGGCCAGAGTGGACGTCAGAGGAAGGGCGGGCTCTGGACACCAGAGACTCGGGAGGTTCCAGGCGGGAGGACAGGAGCCCCAGAACCGTCCACCCGCCTGCACCAGGGCCCAGGGCAGCTCGCCCACCCTCTGCTCGGAGCCTGACCGTCAGGATACAACAGAGATGCCGTGGGGCCGCTCCCTTGGGGCATCGGTCTTGGTGGAGTCCAGCCACCTCACCGCGGGACCCCCTTCCGCCTCTGCTCCAGGTCGTGCAGCCGCTCCTTCCTGGTGTGTGCATGCAGGGCCCCCGCCCTGTGGGCCGCCTCGGTGGCCAGGATGTCGATCTGCGCGTAGCGGGAGGCTCCAGACCCTGCAAGCAGCCCGAGGTGAGCCGCCGCGCACCCTGCCCGCCCCGGGACCCCGCCTGGGGCACACTGGGCCTGGACGAGGAGACAGGCTGGGGCTGCACCCGCCCCGCTCACCCGCAAGGGCCCAAGCGCCAGGGTCAGCGGGAGGAAGGAGGGGGCAATTGGGGAGCCCCTGGCTGAGGGCCAACATGCCCGGGGTTCGGGGCCCCGAGGCCCCCAGTGCCACAGGCCCAGCACCCCCAGCACCCCCATCGGGCCCGTGGGACCCACCTCGGATGCCCGCACTGGCCGCCTGCAGCTGCAGCCTCAAGTAGTGCAGCTGCTGTGGGGAGGAGGGGCTGACAGGGACATTCGCGTAGGTGTGCGCCTCACTGCGCGGCCCCTCGGGCCCCGCGGCTCCTGTGGGGTCGAGCGACCACACTCTTCTGTCTTTGGACCCCAGCCCCAACCCTCCGCCATCTCTCCCAGTCACTTATTCCTCAGCAACCCAGTGCCCTGCCCCTCCCTGGCAGGACGCCCTGCCCTGTCCACGCCCCAGCCCTCCCCCTCGGCTGTCCTCCTGGGTCACCCCACCCCGCTCCAGGCTTCCAGGACCCTCTCTGGACTGGTGAATCCCCACAGGGCATCCTTCCCCGAGCGTAGGCCCATACTTCCATCCACAGTGACATGTCCTTCTCAATGGCCCCCAGCACTTCAAGCCCCTCTTCCGCCCGAGAAACCCCCCCTGCCCATTTCCTAGAAGTAGATGCTCTCACCCTGCACACCCCACTGGCACACGGGGCAGACGCAACAGGAGCGGAGGTGGGGGCCCAGAGTGCCTGGGACCCACACCCCACCCACCTTTTCTGACCTGCCTGAGAGCCTGTCCACTGGGCACAGGGTCCTGCAGGGAAGGATTCCAGCCGCCGTCTGGCCCCTTACCAGCAGCCTCCTCCACACGCCTGCCCTCTGGGTCCCGCCGGGCACAGACACATGGGGTAGGGGCCCAATGCCACATCAAGGGGCAAATGCCAAGTTCCTCCCTCCTCCCTGAGGGCCTGACCTTAGGACACGGCCAGGTCTAGGCACTTGGACCAACTGGCTAGCCAGCTCCCTGCCCCAGGGGGGTTCAGGGGTGGGGCTCAGGTGGATGGTGGGATTCAGGGGGATGGGATTTTTGGGGGGTGGAATTCAGGTGGGGAATTGAAACACCCACAGGACAGCCTGTCTGAGCCACTGCCCACCTGTCCCAGGAAGGCAAGGTGGAGCCTGGGGAGGGTCCTGGTTCTGCCAGTGACGGGCACTGGAGGACCAGCCAGCCCAGGGGCTTCAGTGGGCAGACCCTACCTCACTCACCGTCTTGTCCTGGCACCGGACACCACTGTGGGGCGCCTTCTGAAGGCCCCCGCCTGCACAGAAGCCTTTCACCTCATCCCTTCTCTGCCCCAGCAAGGCCTGCGGGGCTCCTGCTTGCTCAGCGGGGACACTGGGGTCAGAGAGACCGAGGTCCCGATCGGGCCAGGTCCACCTGGGTTCACCCAGGTGATGTCGGGAACCAGTGCAGGTGACACGGTTCTCTCCCTGCTCTCGCCCCGCCTCGCCCAGCTTTGGGGCCCCGGAGGACAGGCCCCCCTCAGTTGATGCCGCGTCCGCTGTGCTGAAACATAATGCATCACGCAGACGCCCGGGGCCGGCTGGGAGCTGCTTGCTCTTCCCGCATGTTCTTACTGACCCCGCGGGGGGACCTGGGAGGGTTCGCGGGCAGACGGGCTGCCCTTTGGTGCCAATGCCCAGGCCGGGGGAGGGGGCTCCCAGGAGCTGCCTCAGACCCCCACAAGGAGCCCTGCGCCCACCTCCAGAGACTTGGAATCAGAACCCCTCTTGAAGGAGGACCCACCGCCCTGATCCAGAGGGTCCCCTGCAAAGAAAGGCCGCACCCGGAGCTGACCCACAGCGTCAGTGGTCAGGGAGGGAAGGAGGGAGGCTTTGCCTGGACACGGGGTGACCAGCATCCTGAGGGGTTCCTGGGAGGCGAGACTTTTAGGGCTAAAGCCAGCAAGGTCCAGTCAAACCGGGACAGAGCAGGGCACCCCCACCGAGACCGCTGCCCCCCGCAGGGAGCACAGGCAAGGGCCGTCCGACCACCTAGCGTCCAGGCCAGGGCCACACGGGGCCCTGGGCTGCCCGGGGCCACACGGGGCTTGTCGGGGTCACAGAGCTGGCCTTGCCCTATGAACTGGCTAAGAGTTTTCAACACCCAGAAAATCTCCACTCCAAGGTGAGGGGTTTCTGTAAACCCGCTGCATTCATAGCACCCAGACTCCATCACACCAGAAGTCTTCCACCCTCGAGGCCCAGCGGACCAGCCAAGGAAGGGCTTAGGCAGCTGGCACAGAACCAGAGCCCCCACCCGCCCCAGGCAGAACCGGATCACATTGTGTCCACGTGGGCTCCAAGCACCCAGCCATACACCCAACAAACCAGGCGAGGCCCCCACCCTGACCAGGCCCAGTGGACACCGGCCCACAGAAGGGCAGATGCAGACCCTCTCCCACATAGCCCGAGATAACAGGCAGAGGTGCCCAGGGCAAAATCCCTGCAGGCTGCCTGGAGAAGGGGGCACGTACCGAGGGGTGGAGGACAAGAGGGGCTGGCAGGTAAAGCAGGAGGCAAAGGCCTGGTTGGAGCTGGGAGAGCCCGTCGGGGGCTGAGACGGTGCTGAGGGGTGCTAGCAAGGAGGCCTGGCCTCCACACAGGGGCCTCTGAATGCCTAAAGGAGAGCTGGGGTTGCCCTGGGTTCAGGGGTACAAGCTCCCGCAGCGCAGCAGCTAGTTTTGTGACCTGTGTCTTCCACAGCGGAAGCAGGAGAGCAGGCAGAGGGCTCTGGGCAGCCCGGCACCAGCAGGGTCATGCCAGGCAGCCCAGGAAGGCTGCTCCGTCCCGCCCCGGCCTCCGGCAGTGCCCTGGGAGGCAGCAGTGCCCCTCTGGTGGCTGCTCCCCAGCCCTCGCTCCACAGGCTGTCCTTCGCCTGCTCTCTTCCCTCAGTTCCAGCTTCTTGCCAGCATCTCAGGAGCTGCCTCAAACATTCTCCGGGCCAAGCAGAGACCAGGTGGGCCTCTCCCTAGGCGGCCGCCCTGAGTGCCCCACCCATCCCTGTGGTTCTGGCCACACTGTCTGGGGTCCCATTCATCTCTGTTCCCCCTAGACCCAGGCCCCTCCTCCCCAGGCTGCCGGCCCCGGAGGAAAGGTTCCATGTCCTCCAGCAAATCCTGACTCACCTCTGTCCCCCTGTCCCCTTCCCGTTCCCAGGGACACACACTGTGTCTGGGTAAAAAAAATGAGTAGCGGGTGGCCAGCAGGAGGGAGGCACCCAGGACTGTCGGGGCAGACCGTCCACTTCCTGGTGTTGTGAACGAGGGAACCCCAAGGCCAGCCAGAATGGGGTGTCCCTGTGACCCCTGTCTGACTCTGCATGCTCACGGCCTTCCCCTCCCACTCCTCCCCCTACAATGTCCACCCTGGACAGGCCTGCTTGGCCTGAATCTGGCCCCAGACAGGCACCCTGCACCTCTGAAGAGGAGATGAAAAGCTCTAAGCTCATTAGGGCCCCACCCCAGGCTGGAAAATGAGGCTCAGAGCTGACCCCTGACCTCTAGCCACCCCTCCCCATGCTGCCCAAGGCCAGCCTGCCCTAAACTTCAGCCTCTGCCAACCTCCCAGGCCTTCCCCTGGTCAGAGCCAGTGTCTGCCCAGCTGTCACCTCTGAACAAGGCTTCTCCAGGGAGACCCCAGGTCTCCCTTCTCCCTGCCTGGGCCTCCCCCACCGTGGTCACCAATGCCCTGCCGGTTCCCGGGAGTCCCGAACCGCCCTTCACCTCTGTGCTCTGTCGCCTTGAGGACAAGGCTCTTTTTCACAAGCTGAGGCTTCTGGCCCCACCCACTCCATCTACACACCCGTCCCAGGCAGGCTGGCCACTCCTAGCCACCCTGTCCTCAACTCGCTGCCTGGCCCCGCCCCGCCTCAGCCAGGGTTCACGCGGCTACACACTGTCATCACCCTGCTGCCCACTGTCACCCCGCTGTCCACTGTCACCCCCTCCCCAGCATCAGCCGCCTCCCACTGACCCCGCTCCCCACTGCTGAGTATCTGGTACAGACTTTCTGGTGGGGCTGTGACTGCAGCCACTCTGACCCACCTCCCTTGACCCGTGGCTGTTTGAGAGCTGGTTCCAAAGACGAGGCCTACCTGAATGCATCACCGGGAGCCCAGGGGGCGAGGCAGCGGCTCCCTAGAGCAAGGAGAACCCGTGTCAGTCTGTCCATCCTGCTCCTGCTCACCCTGCACCCAGCCCGAGAGCCCGGATGCGCCCCAAGAGTGGCCCGGGTTCCGGCCGCCCCGACACACGCGTGGCCCTGTTTGGGGTGGGGCTTCGGCGGCCCAGGCCCCAGGCCAAGCCCAGACCGGCCTGTTCTTGTAAACCGCGCTGCAGGCGCACAGCCACGCAGGGCTTCACGTGCCGCTGGCTGTGCGGTGGGCTTGCAGCCGCGAGATGTGCGAGGGCTGTGACATCACTCCGGCCCTGTGCCCTGCCCCCTGCTCTGAATAGGGCACCCAGAGTGACCCCCACCAGGGGGAGCTGCAGAGTGGCTGCTTCGAGGTGCTTGACTAGGGGTCCAGAGGAAGACGGGGATTTGGTGGCCTCAGAGCTGGGGGACGGGTCTGCTGGCAGATCAGGAGGAAGGCATGGTGGCCCACTGCGGGCACATTCGCTGCCACCTGGACCTCCATCCCCCAAACCTGTGAGAAGATGGGTCCCACCAGGGCCGGGGGCACGTGACAGGAAAGTGCTTCCCGGGACGGCGGCCTGGCAGTGGGCCTCAGGGGCTCTGCTGGTTGGAATAGGGGTGCACAAGCCGACCCCATCTCCAGGGGGCAACAGTGCAGCCCAGACTCCGGACACGGCTCCCTGACTCTGGTGCCGGCTGCGCTCTTGGGCACCCCGGGTTGGCCTAAATCCGTCCTCCTGTGTAAAGGAGATCAGGCGGGCTTGGGGACTTGGGGAGGGTGTATCTGACCTCTGAAACCTGGGACAAGAGCCAACTGCCTTGAGAAACCCCCACAACTAACTGCTCAGAGCCCTCCAACAGATGCCACCTGTTTGAGGGGCCAGTCCTGCAGCTGCAGCTGCAGCATTGAACCCAAAGGACGCAACGAGGGGCCGTGGGTCATGAGCAAATGCAGGCCCTCCTGTTCACACTCCCTGGGGACCAGGACCGGATGGAGGCACATGGCCCCGGGGAGGCGGGGAGGACTCTCTGGTCACCCCCAGCCCCGACGCTCAGCAGGAAGCTCCAGGCACCTGAAAAGCCCGCTCACACTGCCCCCGTCCTGAGGAGGGGGAGCGAAGCTGGCTGCCCTCGGGGTGCAGGAGCAGGACGAAGCCGGAGCCTGTCAGGTTGTTCCCAGCCAGGAGCGCAAGGCCCAACAGTGAGCACAGGGAAGAGAGCGGATGAAGGCAAAAGCGGCCTGCAGGTGTCTGTCCTGGGGCCCGCCCAGCCCCACAGGAGAGGCCCCGGGGCCCCACCCGCTCCCCGGCCACCCCGGGCTGCATGGGGAGATGCGGAGCACCCACTGGCGCTGGCAGGGCTTCCTCGCCGCACTAGCAGACGGCTAGTGGCTCCTCCCAGGAAGGGCCCCCCACGCTGGGCGGGGACTCCATGCCATCAGCCCAGCCTCCAGCACTCAGGCCCTTGGCCATGCCATCTCCAGCCTCGGGCTGAGATCCCCCCCGGGCGGCCCACAGTTATCACCTCCCGCCTCACCCCCCAGATGGCCCTTCCCTGAAGTCCCAGCCATCAGCCTCGGTCAAGGAGACCAGTGTTCACAGCCAGGAAGGCCCCACAGAGCACAGGACAGCAGAGCACCCAGCTCCAGACCTCCCTGCTTCACACGGGGTGGGGGTGCTCATCACAGGGAGTGCAGCGGGCCTGGGCCTGGGCGGCGAGGGCTCGGGCTGGAGTGGGCAGCCCAGCCCTCCAGGGTGACCCCCTTTCCCGAGGTACCAGCAGTGCCCTGCTCTTTCTTTTGCAGCCAGGCTGGTGGGTCTCTCTGGGGAGGTGACAGTCGGACTGAGCACCCACCGAGCACCTACACACATTATCTAGAGGCCTCGGTGCCCAGGCAATTAGGGGCTGTTGGCCCATCTATGGAAGAAGAAACTGAGGCTCAGACAGGAGTAGTGACTTGTGGGGGCCACCCAGCCAGTAGGCAGGGTGCCAGCTCAGCCCCCCGATGCCTGCCTCTCCCCTCACTGCAGAGCCCAGCCAGACCCCCATCCTCAGCATCCACAGGGACTAGGGCTCCCCTCCCCAAAAGGGTGGTGAACAAGGGTGAAATGGGTGTGGCAGGGTGGGGCATTGCCCCCCAGGATGTGCCAGGGGACGGAAGTCGGGTCCCTGGAGCTCCACCGCACACCTGGGGGAGCCTGGGGGTTGGGGGCACTCCAGGCTCAGAGCCAGGCCCCTCACTGGCCCAGAAAGTGGAGTGTCCACCCTCACCTGGACACAGGGAGCCCAAGGGACCACAGAGGACCTCCCTGAGAACGCCACACATGTGCACGCACACATCACCCAGACCACACACATGCACAGGCATGCAAGCATACGTCACAACACACGTGCAACACGCACACAACACGCACAGGAGCAGGCACACAGCTGTGCAAACACGCAAATGCACACAAACACACGCCACGTGCACACGCATGCACACCCCCACACACACACATCGCATGCCACACCTGTGTGCACCCACCTCGCACACAATACACAAACATGCAGATGAATGCACACATCACAGACCGCCACAGCACACAAACGTGCGTACATGCGCACACATGCTCTGGGCCCCGGGGGCTGCCCGAGGCTGCCCTCCTTGTTCGTGCCTCCTCCGGCGTGTCCAGGCCTGCGGCCAGTCAGACAGGTGAGGCCTCCCGCTGCTCTCTGTGGCCCTCAGGTCAAGGGAGGCCAGGCCCCTGGATTTCAGAGACAGTTAAAGGCCCCGTGGGGAGAGCCAGGGCGGGAGGTGGAGAGAGCTGGCCACGGAAAAGGACAAGGCAATAAGAAAAAACAATTTTATTTCCAGTCTAAGAATGTATTACAAACTGTGTCAGATTTAAAAATGTGAAAGAGCAACAAACGTCTTCAGCCAACAGTGAAGGTACAAAGCGGAACACGGACAGGCGAGCTGTGCGGGCGAAGCCGGCCGAGCCTAGGTCAGAGGGACACGGGCCTCGCCCTCCCCGGGGCGCCCGGGATGGCAGAGCCAGCGCAAACCACGCAGCCGCAATCCATGCAGGTGAGCAGGCCGACTGCGGAGGGCGTGGGGGGAGCACGTCGCCCAGGGGTGACCCGCGGGCAGGGCCTAGGGCCCAAGAGCGCGAATGGACCCCCAGAGCCCTGGCATCCTCTGGTCCTGACCACTGGCCCTCAGCTCAGCCAGGCGGCCAGCAGTTTCCCACAAGCTCCTGGCAGGCTGACCCGGACCCTGCCGGCCCCTCACCCAGGGAGCACTCAGGTTCAGGAGGAGGCATGGGGGAGCTATGGGGGTCCCGGAGATCTGAGACCCAGACCCCACAAGTCCCCAGGCCTCCCGAGCCTCAGTTTCCTCCCCAAAGGGTGGGCCACCTGCGGTGCTGCTTCCAGAAGGAGGCGCGGGGCAAGCAGGTGAAACTCGTCACACACACAACGGATGCGCAGGGAGGTTAGCCTCGAGTTCCTGCTTGGCTCGGGCATCTGTTCCTCGGGCCCTGGGGCTCTGCTGTCCCCAGCCTGCCCTGCCGGAGCCTCCGCCTTCCAGAACGCACTTGCAGCTGGGTCCCAGCAGGACCTCCTCAAGTCCCACGGCCCTCTCTGCAGGCTTGGCTCCCAGGTCCCCAGGCCCGCCCCACAGAGCACAGCCCCCAGCTGACCCAACAGCACGAAGGGCAGCCCTGCCAGGGCCCCACCCCACCCTGCAGCACAGCCGGGCTGCCCTCAGGGAGGGGGCTTTACCTTCAGTCCTCCACAGACTGGACATGTGGAAAAGAAAGACAGAGGGGGCCCGGTGTGGGGGCCGCCCGTTTCCCAGGGCTCGCTGGGGGCCGGGCTGGGCAGTGCGGCCTCGCTGCCCGGTGCATCTGTCGCCTGTCCCCGCCGTCTCGCGCCCAGCCAGCTGGAGGGACACCCTGCTGACATCTGGCCGCCCGAGTCCCCAGCGGTACCATCGTCAGGGCCGCCCGGCGAGGCTGGGGTCTGGTCCCTGGGGGCCTGGCGCAGGCTGCGGGGCGTGTCGTAGTGGGGCCGCAGGGCGGTGGGCACCTGGTACTCGGCCATCCCCGGCGGGCAGGCGCACAGGCTGGGCTCGGCTGCCCCGGCCGCTGGCAGGCTGAACAGGGAGCCGAACTCATCGGCGGCGTGCCACACATCCAGGCTGCTGCCTGCGCAGGAGGAGAAGCTGCCCGAGTAGGAGGAGTGGCTGCCCGTGGCGATGCCACTGTCTGAGGAGCTCTGGCGGCCGACCTCCTGCAGCTGCCGCGGCCGCAGCGGCTTGAGGGGCGGCCTCGAGGCGCCTACTGCGGCCTCCCCGGGGGCCTGGGCAGCCGCCAACCCCGGCCCCTCTTGCGACGTGCTGGCCGAGGACGAGGATGGCTCTGACCACGCTGCGAGCCGGCTGCTGGCGCTGACATCCGAGTGGCTGGCCTCCGACGACGAGCCAGACAGGCTGCGGTCATCCCCTGCAGGACAGTCAGAGGGCCGGGGCTGAGGCTGCTGCGGGGCCCAGGTGGGACGGGGCAGCTTGGAGGCCTCAGCTGGGCTGACACCCCCCAACACCCACCACCTGTGCTGGCTCACCCACCCCTCCCTGGACTCCACACCCAGTGTCACCCAGGACGGCCCCCCCCCACGCCTATTCCTCAACCACACCAGCCCTCTCCAGCTCTCTCTGGAGTCCACGTGCCTCCCCGCCATCTACCTTGGAACAAGATGTGAGCCTCTCCTCCAAGAAGGAGGTGGCTCCGTGCACATCTGAGCGCCTTCCTCTAGGGGCGGGCCTAGACTGGAGTGCCGCTGTCCCCACTGTGTACTCGTGGGGCTGGCAGCAATCACAGAGGACAGAAGGCCGGCAGAGCTCCCCTACTCTGCCCAGGAGACCTAGGGCAGCACCCCCTCCCGCCCGTGGCTGGCTCCCCTCACAAGAGCTGCAGCAGCTGAGGGCCCTCTGCTCCCAGCACCCAGCACCCGAGGCGGTGCAGATGGTGCAATCACGGCCTCACCAGGCTGCATCACTTGTGGTTGGGAAAGAATTCAAACCCAACCTGCCAGCACTGGCCCCAGGGCCACTGCCCCTTCCCCACAGCCCAGGCCATGGCCCACCTCCGCTGCCTGGCCGGCCGGAGTGGGAGAGCAGGCTGAGCCGCTTCTCCAGCTGCAGGGTTTCCAGGGCCTCCTGAGCAACTCGCTCCTCCACGTTGGCGGGTCCCCCGGGGCTCAGGTCTGCGGCGGCAGAGCAGAAAGTCAGCAGTGGAGGCAGCCCCAGCCCGCTCCCCGCAGGATCCTGGCCACAGCCCACATGCTGCTCAGGACGTCACGGTGACCCCAGCACTGTCCGGGCAGCGTGGACCCTGGTCCAGCCCTGACGCCAGGACAGAGCCACAGGTCCCCAGGGAGCCCCAGCTCCTCCCCACACCTGCATCCCAGCCACTGGACACCAAACTCTGGGTACCCAAACCACCCCCATCCAGGTCCCCCAGCCACCAGCCTGTGTCCTGAGCCTAAGGACAGCCCCCAGACTACCAGTGATGTCCTGTGCCCGGACATGTCCTGCAGTGGGGACCAACCCTGGTGACATCCAGGGTCAGGACACCAGGCACACCCTTCTGGCGCTGGTGAGGCAGTAAGACGCTGGCACTGAATGGACTCACGGCTCCACCACTTTCCCTCCCTGAGCCACGCAGCCACATTTGCAAAATGTGGGTTCAGAGACAGCACGTCCCAGTCATGGTGGGATCAAGAAGAGAACGCACGGGAGATGCTTAGGGCAGGGTGGACCCCGGAACTCTAACCTCTCCCCTTCCCTTCCCACCTCTTTCTGTGTGAGGTGAGTCCTGCCTCTGGGCCTTAGTGTCCACCTGGGTCTGACCAACCAGCAGTCAGCTCGAGAAGACACCCCAAAATCCCAGAGTGTTAAGGCTGCTGACCAAGTGAAGGCCACATCTCAGGAGTCCCCGATGATCACAGGCGTCAGCATGACACCGGCCAGACTGAGAGAGCAGAGCCCCACCAGCCCCGTCCATGTCTTTGCTGTCCACACCCTCCCCATCCACATCGGCCCCTTAGGAGCCCCGCCACCCCACACCACACCTGTGGCTGCGGTTCAGGAAGGTGCCAGCAGAGGGCGCTGCAACACCACCCAGCAGAGCCGGGGCAGAAAGGCTCTGGTCACAGGAGCTGTCTCCTTCCCCCTAATCCCGTCCGCCCTGGGCCTGCTTATGGGGTTGGAGGGTTGAGGTGCCAAGGCTGGGAGAGGAGGAGCTGGCACGTCGCCTGCCCCTGTCCCAGCTGCGCTGCCCACGCAAGGAGCCTGCAGATGTGAGCTCACTGACCACCTGCTGCACGGCTGCAGGCCTTAGTCTCCCGTCTGGACAAGGGGACAAGCGCTGCCTCACTGGGTGGGGGCACTAACAGTGATCCTGGGTGCCACCTAGTGGGACAAAGTGCCCAGGTAGCGGGGCCCCTCCGGGGTCCAGCACCACCCCTGGCCCAGGACACTTGAAGAATGGTGCCCGGCCACAGCCCCGAACGTGGGGGGAGAAGACCAGGCAAGCTCAGGGCAGCCCCTGCCCCCACCACCCCAACGTGCTGAGACCCCACCTCACAAGGTGGCTTCCAGCCTGAGCACCAGCTCGGACAGAGCCCGTCTTGACCCACTTTCCCAGCGGCCTCAGGTCGGGGAGACTGGGTCCCGCTCGGAAGGTCTCCAGGATCCCCATCTCTGGCTTCTTGCTAATCCACCTGGTGCAGCTGCCATGTAGCTGTCCCCGCCAGCAGCCATGGCCCTCAAATGTCCCCGCACCTCAGACCCTGTGGAGGAGGAGCCGTGCCCCCAGGAACCTGGTGGTGTGATCGCTCGCTGCAGTCAGGTCAGCAATGCTCTGGGTTTCCCGGGTGCACGGGGGGCGGGGCAGGGCAGAGGGAAGGCAGCCCACCTGGCTCTCCCCACCCAGCCAGGCTCCCTCACGAACCTGGGAGAACCGGCCGCAGCCCAAAGGGACCCTTGGTCGGGGAGATGCCGCGGACGATGCAGTCAAACAGGAAGCTGATCCGCTCTCCCTCAGCCGAGGACAGGAAGAAGACTCCAGCCCCTGCAGACGGCGGACAGACCTGTGTCAGCCCGGCCAGAGCTCAGGTGGGGTGGGACCCCTGCGGGGCGGCCTCGGGGCTGCCGGCATGGGGACTGCCCGCAGAAGCTGGAGCAAGCAGGAGAGCACCCCCCACCCCCCCACGCCAAGCTGGAGGGAGTGTCCCCGGAGCGCCGTGGTGAGCCTCTTCCGGCCCCGGTCAGCACACGAGTGGTCCGGGCAGCTCGGGCCAGGCGCCAGCTCTCCCAGGCCTGCGGGCACCGGCCCTGCCCGGGGCCCAGGCTGCGCAGCAGCAACCAGGTGGGGAGGGAGTCCTGTCTGCGGGTCCCAGGCCATCAGCCACCTCGTGTCTCCCTGGCCAGCAGCAGGAGCTGGAATTTCTGGAGAAAGGGGCCACAGGAGGAGGCCAAGGAGGGTGTCCTGGGTGCACAGGAGGGCCCCGCATTCATTTGAGGGGGTGGCTGGCGGGATGCACATCGCAGGAGGGTGGCTGCATGACCCTGCTTCCTTACCCAGGGCTGTGGTGAGAGGGGTGCTGGCACCTGCTCCACCTCACATCCCTCCCCTCTTCCTGGGTGGGGGCTGGAGCCCACGGTGCGCAGCTACGGGGCTGAGGTCCCGCCAAGGGGCTCCCACCCACAGAGGGAAGGCCCGGCTGAGATCCCAGCCCAGGGGCTCGGGCAGACGGGGCACCTGGGGACTGCCGCTGCAAGGGTGCCAGGCAGAGAGAGGCCGTGGGGGCCTGCGCCGGGCCGGAGCCCCGCCAGCGTGAATGAAGTCCCATGGCCGAGTGAATGGGGACACAGGTCACGTGGGCTGGATGCCCGGCGTGCTGTCACTGCACAAGAATCCTTCGGTGCCTCGCCCTCCGCCCTTTGCCCAAAGAAAGGCAGGAGGAGGGCGCACAGGGAGGACGGGGAAGCGCCACACTAAAACCGTCCTGGTCACGCTCGCCGCTTTGAATTCCAGGGTCTCGGGCCAGCCCCACACGTGGCAACACGGCTGTGCCGCTGGGCGGCCACCCAGGGCCCAAACCTGGTGACGTGCCTGCTTTAGAGATGAGGAAACTGAGACCCAGACAGGGGCCACGTCCCGGCACCACAGAGCCTCTGACCGGGCAGCACAGCGAGGCCCACCCTGGTGCCGACCAAGGGGGCACCCGCTGCCCAGGAGGGCTGGGTGGGGTCCCTCAGGGGCAGGGTGCCCTGGCCGAGATCTCAAGCCCAGGACCTTGGCCGACTGGCGGCTGTGCAGGGAGGAGGCCCCGTCCGGACCGCCCCGCTCCCCCAGGGCCAGGTCTCTAATCCCGAGCTTACAGTCAGCTGGCAGAGGCCGCGGCACAGTCAGTCCTCAGACTATAAAAAACCACATTACGAAGGGAGTGGAGCCGGCGGCATTCCTCCAGGCGTCGCGCTCCTGGGGACGCGGCCGGTGAGGCCTGGAGGGAGCGCAGCCGCCGCTCCACTCCCCCTGGCGGCCTCGGGGCCCCACCTGAGCCCAGGGAGACTCTGCTGTGTAAGGTGGCTTTTCCTGACCTCTGACCCCTGACCGTTCAGCCGGCGATGCTTTTAGGGGACACCTCTGGGGAGAGCCTGTGACCCTTGACCTCACATGTCCCAGCCACCAGGCCCAACACCTTGAGGCAGGACCACTTCTGAGTCTTCTGTGGTCCCAGTGTCCAAGCCCAGGCCAGACGCCAGGAGACCCCGTGCTCAGTGTGGATGGAAGGAGGGAGACGTGGCGGCAGCCAGGCCCCCGCCTGCCCCAGGGAGGCGTTCTCCGCGTTCCTTGTTTGCTTGTCTGTCTGTGGGGAGGGGAGGAAGGTAAAGCCTGGCCCCACGTCGCCACATCGCACAGGTGTGATCACCGCCAACACAGCCCAGCTACCCTGCCGGAGAGAGACCCCCGAGGAGAACCGAGGCGGCCTGGCCAACAGCTGGCACCAGGGCCCCAGGCTATGCCTGAGGCCACCCTCCAAATGCCACTGCCCGAGTGACCCCAGTCCACTGAGCCCTGCCCGGACCCCAGATCCACAGAATCACAAGCCTTGGAACTAGCATGAAGTTTTGGGGTGTCTGTTACCCAGCAGTAAATAACATGGGGAAATCACGTTGTGGAGGAGGGAGTCCGAGCAGAAAGCGGCCTTCAGGCCTCCAGCCACCTTGTGCTGTGGACAGACACGGCGGGTCCCCCCGGGGTGCAGGCATCCCCAGTGCGAAAGCACTGCATTCAACTCAGAGGTTCAACGACCAGGAGAAGACACCCCTCCACGCAAACGCACAGCGAGCCCGGCAGACAGGGCCGCACGCGAGTCCCGCCGGCGACGCGGCCTGGAAGCGGCTGCAGGGCCCTCCTGCTGAGGAGCTTCCAGAAAGCGCCGTCCAGACACGCCGCGCAGTCAGGGCTCCGGCGCGGCTAGCTGAGCCCGCTGGGCTGTTATTCCGCCGTCTCCTCAGAGAGTAAAACATGTACCACTTCGACTTCCATTTTTCTCTGCCCTTATTTTGGGAGAAAGGAGCAAAATTCAACAAAGTAAGTTCGTCTGAAATGACGTTTTAAATTTCACCTCGTGTTTCACACCCACTAGGACTTACTTTCAACAACAAACAAAAACAAAACAGAACACAGCAAGTGCTGGCGAGGAGGCGGAGAAGCCGGCCCCCGGGTACCGCCGGGGGCAATGTCTACAGTGCAGTTGCGCGGAAGCAGCGCGGCAGGCCCTCAAAAACTTAAACCGAGAACCACCATCTGATGCAGCAGTTCTGCTGCTGGGCTCGCAGCCGGGAGAAGTCAAAGCAAGGGCTCGGAGAGATACTGGCATCCTCGTGTTCACGGCAGCATTACTCACAATAGCTCAAATGTGCAAGCAATCCAAGTGTCCACTGACGGCTGGATGAACAAGATGTGGCCCATCCACACAGTGGAATATAATTCAGTCTTAAAAAGGAAGGGAATTCTGACACCTGCTACAACCTGGAGGAACCTGGAGGACACGGTGCTCAGTGAAGCAAGCTGGCCACAAAAGGACATGCCGTGTGATTCCACCTATACGAGGTCCCTGGGTTGTCAAACGCAGAGACAAAAAGAAGAAGAGCGGGTGCAGGGAGAGGGAAGAGGAAGTTAGTTTAATGGGGACAGAGTTTGGGAAGATTCTGGAGACAGACGGTGGTGATGGTGGCACAGGGACAGGAATGCATGCGCTCACGCCTGCTGAACGACACACTGAACACGGCCGAAATGGTAAATGTCGTGTTATGTGCATTTTACCACAGTGAAACAAGCAAAACAAAACACCAAGCCACTCCCCTGGGAAGCAGGCTCCATCCTGGGCTCATTCAAGCGTGTCCCCACCCTTCCAGCCCGTCCTCTCACGGACACCGTGACCATCCGGGCAGGATGCAGCAGCTCAGGGCGGGCACCTACCACCCTGGCAGCTGCTACGCTAAAAGCCAGATGCAGGCTCTAAGCACCAAGACAACCACCCCTATGCATGGTGGGGCGCCAGCACTGTCTCGAGCACAGAGCAGAGGCGTTGGCCACGCAGCCTCAACCTCCCTGTCACCCAGCAGCACCCTGCTCCTTGCGAGGTCCAGCCGAGGCCATTCCTGGGCAACCCGCCCTCCTCCAGCGCTGCCCCCGCGCCACAGCTGCACTGGGCCCTGGGCGCAGCCTGTCCAGGTGAGAGGCTCCTCAGGGCAGACCTAAGGTCTTGCTTTCTCTGTGTCTCCCCAGGTGCAGGCAGAGAGCCCCACCCACCAGCCCTGTCCTCTGAAATGGCATCCTGAACGACCCAGCAAGGAGAGGGCCAGGCCTCCGCCCCCGGGCCCTGCGTGAGGTGCGCAGGGTGCCGGGATGGCAGCAAACTGCATCAGCTGCAAGCCCCCATCCCTGCTTTGGGACATGGAGCCAAGGTGCGGGCTGGGGAGCAGTGCTGGAGATTCAAACCCAGGCCCTGCTCTCCGCCTGGGGTGCCTGCTGCCCCCCAGGGCCATGCCAAGGTGGGACTCAGAGGTTCGGGTGGGAAGGACATAACTCAGCTCGAGTCTCCACCAGCAGGAGAATTCTGCAAACCACAGCCTGCCGGCCCAGTCCATACAGGGCCAGTCTGGCCCAGCACAGGGATCTCTTGCTGGGAGAGCAGGACTTGGGGTCCCTCTCGGGGACACTATCACCCACTGCCCATGCACCTGGCTGCATCAGCACCAGACACTCCTTTGCCAGAGCCCCATGGGGCGGGGGTCACTCCCAATCCACAAGACGCTGCAGAGTAGCTGGAACTGGGAGCAGCCTGGGGGCCAGTCTTCCTGGGAGGCGAGGCGAGGGCATGGCTTGAGCACTGAGGGCGCCAGGATCCAGGCCGCCACTTGGTCTGTGACCCTGTGCTCCCTGCATCTCATATTAGGGGCACAGGGAGCCCCACAGTGCAGGTAAGGAAACTGAGGCTCAGAGGAGCTAAGAGACATGGCTGAAGTCTGGGGAATCTGTGGAGTCACACACTGAAATCCTAGAGTAACAGGGACTTCATGTCCAAGGACTCAGTTTCTCGCATGCCAGTCTCACACGAGGCCACGCTGCGTGTCCATGAGAACAGGGGGACACCAGACCTGCCCCTCAGGCTGCTTTTCTGCTTGGGAGAACACAGACGGAAGCAAAATACCCAGTGGAGGAAGCCCAGAGGCTGCGGAGAGCTGGAGCGGGAGTTACTGCAGCTACTCCTGCCCCACCGGGCCCCGCGGCCAGTCAGGCACTGGGGCTGGCGGGCGGCACAGCAGGGCCCGGAGAGTGGGGCCAGGCCACCCAGGGCCGGATCTCAGCTCCACCGTGCTCTGATGTACAGACCAGGGCAGGCGCCAGATAGCTCTGTGCCTCAGTCTCCCCACCTGTAAAATGGGGGTGTGCACACACTCCACAGGGTCAGTGTGAGGACAGATGCTTGAACACAAGTGAGCACTTAAAACCCCAGAACACAGAGGACCCTGCAGCGTGACTCTCGGGGTGACTATCGCCCCTGGTCCCATCTCTCCCTGGCCCCATGAGACCTCGGCCTCCCAGACACTCAGAGTGCCCAGAATCATCCTTGTCTGCAAATACGAAAATGGGCTACAGAAGGGTGGTGGATTCCGGGCCCAACTCCCACCCCAGAGCAGAGACTTCAGGGCAGAGGGCTGAAATCGACCACAAACCTGCCAAAAACGTGATGGGGCCCAGACCCAAAGGGGAGGCTGGGTCTCTGCGTATAAACCTGAACGGGCTCAAGACGGGGCCTCCGCACTGGCTACAACCTTGCCCTGGACGCCTCTCCGCCCCAAAGGCCAAGCACCGAACAGGCCTCAGCCCAGGCCTGCCCTCCTGGGACTCCCCGTCCTCCCCACCCAACCGCCCTGCGCCCCTCACTCAGGCCTTGTTAACGCTCCTGAGCCCACAGGCCCCGCCCACCGCACAGCAGCTCTCACAGCCTCTCCCTCTCTCCGCTGGTCCACACGGAGCACCCCCCACGCCCCCCACCATCCCATCTGCACCCTGGAGCCATAGCTACCACCCTCAGCACAGATCTGTCAGTCCCGCTCAAGCACCCTCAGTGGCTTCCTGCTACGCTGGGCTCACAGTGCCAGCTCCTACCGGCCCTTCTGTAACCCAACACTGTCTCCTCCTCCCCCGGCCTCACCTCTGCCCCCCACCTAACAGGGCTCCTGTACGTGCTGCTCAGGTAACCTGTTCCTGCGTAACGTATGTCTGGAGCACTGTTTCCCTTCCCCCCACCCCTTCCTACCCTTCGGCAGCTGAGCCAACTCCTATTCACCCTGTAGAACCCCACTCAGGCTCACCTCCAGAGGGCCTCCCCGATGCCCCTGGGCTGGGGTCTGTGGCCCTCCCTGGCTACCCTCAAGCCCCTGCAGACTCTAAATGTCTCGTGTCCATCTCACACAGGCTCTCAGTCTTCCCGGCCCCGCCATGTAGTCCTGGCTCCAACCCCTCTCCCAGTGCCTGGCGCAGAGGCCGCTGAACACATTCCCTTCTCCCCCAGAGTCCTGGCGTCCAAGACCAGGGGTTCAGCCGGCTCTGGCGAGACCCCCCGGTATTTGGACCACAGAGCTCAAAAGAGGCACCAGAGGATTATCAGAGCCGGACAGAAAGACGCGAGTGTTCTAAATACAGAGCCAGACAGCCTCTCCTTGGATCCTCATCCTTTACTCACCCACAAAAATCATTTTTAAATGCTCACTGTGCCCCGAGGCGCTGAAGGGTTGGCCTGGACCCTGAGGAGGGAGGGAGGAGCAGGGAGCAGCCAGCACAGAGGACATGGGGGAGCCTCTGCCACAGACATCAGGGACCAGCTTTGGACTCCCACCCTCTGCCACCTGCTGAATTCCTCAGCACCCAAGGACCCTGACCCTTGTGAACGCAGCCAGCTCACCTGGATGTGGAAATGCCCTTGAAAGGCCCTCGACAGGACCTGTCGATGTAAAAGAGGGGGACGTCCTCTAAGCCCCGCCCCCTCCCAGAAACGTCCGTTTGACCTAAGGTCCCGGACTCCAACTCCGGGCAGACCCTGTCTCCTGAGCCCACCATTCTCCCCATCAGCTGAGCCTGTCCAGTGGGGAGGACTCCCTGAATCTCTGCACCCCACCCTAGTGCGTCCCTCCCCTGCCCGGCAGCCCTAACACACACAGGGGCCTGTAACCCACCCAGAGACAGAATCAGCCCACACTGGGGACCTCAGGCTCCCGGCCACCAAGCCCAACCTCCATCCAAATAACCCAGCCAGGCTGCTGTCCATGTGGAGGGAACAGACAGGGACAGAGGGAACGTGTCCACATGTGGGGCACTCAGAGCCACACCAAGACCTGCACGCCTGCCCCGACCCCCTCCCCCACAGTCTCCAGGGCCCACTCCTGACATCCCACCACCGAATGTCTCAGGGCGGGTGAAGGGGGCCAGGGTCACGTTCGCTGCTCTCTGAAGAGTGGTCTGGGGTTGGGGATCCAGAGGGTATGGTTCTGGGGGCCCGGGGGCCAGGCTGGGACCTGAACCGGGGAGGAAATGTTAATTCTTTACATCCAAAACCTTCCAGGGCCTTCTGATGGTTCTAACCCACTGTCTGTCCCAGACTGAACATGCCCGGGGCCCTAGACCCCACGTGACCTGAATTCTAGAAACTTTACAGCCCAAGTGACCCTTGTCACGAGCTGAACAGGATCTCAGAGCAGATTCACATCCCAGAGCCTCTGCCTGTGGCCTTATTTGGGGAAAGGGTCTTTGTAGATATAATCGGGGGGAATTCCAAGATGAGAGCATCCCAGGTTGGCAGGTGGCCTGATATCCAGTGACCGATATCCCACAGACACGGAGGAGAAGCAAGAGGGAGAGGTCGTGTGAAGATGGAGCAGAAACTGAGCTAAATGCGGCCACCAGCCCGGGAAGCCCTGGGGCCACCAGGAGCTGGAACAGGCAGGAAGGACTCTCCCCGGGAGCCTCTGAGGGAGCCCAACCCCACTCAAACTTTGACTTTGGACAGAACAGTGAAGGAGTCAATCTGTGTGGTTCTAAGGGCCCCAGTTTGTGGTAATTCGCTACGGCAGCCTCAGGACACTAACTTCCCCCCTCCCACCCCGGACCTGAGCTGCCGCCCTCCTCCCGGGCGAGCCCAGGCCCTGAGTGGCCTGGTGCTCTGACCACACGCGCAGGGGTGAGCCATCCCTCCACCACCCAGCCCTGCGGTGAGTCTGGTGACGGTCTAGAAACCGGAATAGCCGGCGGAGCAGTGGCAAGCCTGTCCCTGAAGGAGAAGGGAGCCCAGCAGGACTTGCAGAGGGTCCAGACCGGCCCCGCCACCTGCTGCCCCCACCGTGCTCTCCAGCCACCGCTGACCAGGCGGGCTTGGCCAGGGGCCTCGGACGGGGACTTGAGGGGAGATGAGGATCCCCAGGAGGGACTCCCTTTGGGGTCGGGGTCCCTGGTGGACGGAGCACACCCAGACTCACACCCACAGGTCAGTGCCGACCGGCCGGGCCAGCGGGGCTTGGGGGACGGAGCTAACCTGTGGCCTCAAGCAGCGGCGCTGGGACGGTGCTGCCGCGGCTCATGCCGGGAAGGCCGGGAAGCACGGCGACGCGAGTGCAGCTCCTGCCCTCGCGGGGGGTGCTGCTCGGATGCCTGAAACGGCCGATGAGCCGGGAAGGAGTCCACCCACGCCAAGGGTCGGAATTTTAAACTCTGAAGCCTCAGAGGAAAAGTATCCCACGGCCCTATTACATTATGTCCGGGCAAATAAAACAGTGTCCAAGGAGCCAGCTGGGCCCCTGTCCCGGCCCCGCGCCGGGCACACCAGGGCCAACCCCAGGTCTGCACGCCAGTCCTCAAAGTGGCCTCAAGTCATCCTGTCTGAGCCTTGGTGCCCAGAAGGCCACAGTCCAGCGAGGATACTGGTCTCCTTCCCCCAGGGGTCCCTGAGCAGCTCCAGGGCCGCACATCCAGGGGCCTGAGGAGGGAAATGCACTTTGAGCATCCACGCAAGAGAGATGAACAAAGCTGGGCGAGGGCCCCCAAGCCCCCCACTGCTCTGGGCAGCACAGTGGCCAGGGCGTGTCCAGCAGAAAGGACTCTGACCGATGTCCCATCTGGCCCCTCCACGCCAGCCCCGGGCAGGCAGGCCAGCAGCTGTGCTTGCCCTCGCTCCCGAGCAAATCCCCAGGCAGGGAAGCGCACAGGCCTGGCCGTGGTCAAGGCCCCTCAGACTCTGGCTGTGGCTCCCAGGCCAGCTCCAGGGCCACTTTGCCAAACTGCCCATCCCACAAAGCCACCTACACCCCTACACCCCAGCCACACCACCCCTTCCTGCCTCTCTCTGCATCTCCAAACTGTTAATCTCCCCAGCCCAGGACGGCTGATCGTCACGAATTCAGTGGCTATAGCCGTCTTGCTGGCTCGAGCAGGACCTTGAACCTCACCTGCTTATCCACCTCTTCGCTGAGCATCTCTGCAGCCTGTGCCTCGTCCCCTCAAATGCAGGGTCCTGTGGGCCGCCCAGCTGGGCGGATGGATCACAGGCCCAGACCGGCCTGTTCCACGTCACATCCCCTTTGCAGAATGAGGGGACCAGAGGGCCAGCATCCAGCACACACACGCCCTCCAGTGCATTCCCTCCACCCAGAGAAATTCAGGCGTGACGGAGGCCCTGAGGCCCAGTGGAGCCCCACTCAACCCTGGCCGTACTGAGAGTGTGTGCCACACCTGTGGTAAGCCCATGCCACTGTCATCCTCACGTGAGGCTGCAGGTTGAGGGGTTAACGCCCCTTTACAGGGCTAGGGAAGTGGAGAGAGGTTGCCAGCAGCTCGGAGCCTCCATCTCCCTTCCACATGAGGAGGGGCTGATGCCCCTCACAGGTGGGTTTCCCAGGCTCCCATCCAAGCTCTGCCCTCCGGACCAGCACACTGACCGGAGCTGTCGAGGCCACCTGCCGGGTCAGCAGGAGGCCTGGGCTGGCCGCGAGCCCAGGGCAGCCAGTGCAGACAGGCTCAGCCCCCAACCCTGGGAGAGAGAAGACAAGGGACTTTGCAGCCCCCACGGCGACTACAGGTCCGGAGGAGTGCATTGCTCCCCTGCTCAGAGGACAGCGGGGACCCCTGAACACCCCATCCCCACTGTGCCCCAAACTCTCTGCCTGAGGGACTGTGTGGGTCCTCCCAGCCCCACTCCCAGCAGCCTGGGGGCCAGCTCCCTGGAGTGCTCACCTGGCCTCCGATGCCACATCAGTCCTCAAGACCCCTGCCCTCCCAGCTGGGTCCTCACATTTGGCCCTCATCTGTGATGTCAGGGCCTGGGTTTGGGGAGATCAGGGCCATGGAAGCTAGGGTGTGCACTAAGGTGTTTCTCAAAACATCCTTGATAAACACATCTATTCCTTTTTTTTCCCCCACTAAATCCAACTTAAGCTGTTCTGATGCTCTGGGACCTGGGACAAAGGCCGGTGAGCGACAACATGCGATCTGGGGATGCCAGGTGCCCCTCCTCTCCGCCTCCAAGCCCCTCCCTCCGACGGGGAAGAGCAGGGGCAGCCCCAAGGGCCCGAGGGGCCAGGCTCAGCGCTGAGAGCGGGGTGTTTGAGACATAACTCTGCCGTGTTTCCTAGCGGCCAGCCTGCGCGCGGGTGGGTCGGCATCAAGCCACAGTCCACCCAGGGAAGCCGAGAGGTCTGGGGCTGCCCGTGGTCCCCGCAGCCCACATACTTACAGTACCCACACCTGGTCCCGCCTTCAAAGATGAATCCGTTCGGCACAGCCCCGTAGCGCCGGAGGTCTGACAGCTTCCACTGCCCCGCGACAGCTGGTGGCACGTCCCTGGCCACCACGAGGATGTCATTGCAGAGGTGCAGGGTGGCGGGGCCGCTCTCCAGCGTGGTGCCTGGGGCCACCGTCACGTGGAACCTGTGGACTGGGGGCCGGGCAGGGGTGAGAGCGCACCACGGGGACAGAGGCGGCTGGGTGGGGAGCAGCACTCGGGTGTCAGCTCCAGAGGGCGGGGCTGCCCCCGCCCCCACACCACACCCCTACCCTCCGCATCTGCTCCCAGTGCCACATCTCTCCCCCAGCCTCACGGGGACCGCCCTGACCACCCCTCCTCATCCTAACAAGGCTGACGTGGCCTTGGCACACTCTGGGAAAAGCTCACATGAGCCTGCAGATAAATCCGCTGCATCAGGGCTCCTGCTCACAGCGAGTCCTCTGAGAAACCCCTATAAGGGCTGTGGGTTGGTCCCATTTCAAAGATGGGGAAACGGAGGCCTGGGAAGCCCAGCCCCTGGTCAGTTTGTGAAGAGTCCAGGGTCTGCCTCACAGCCCAGCCTGGCTGCACGGACACCCAGGACACCGTGGACCCCTCCCTCTCCAGTCAGGGGTTGTCCCTGGAGCTGAACATGACGACATGCTCCCCGAGGTCTCCTCCAGCACCCAGGTCCCTCCTTTGCCCTAGAAACCCCTCAGGAGGACAGTCGTGAGCTCTTCTCTCCCCAGTGCCCCACCTCGGAAGGGGGCACACCCTGGAGGAGCCCAAGAGCACCTGGGGCCTAGCTGCCCACCGCCTGTGTCCACCAGCCTCATCTCCAGCCCTGCCCCCTCCTCCCCGGAGCCCTACCCGCGTCCCTGCAGTGGGGGCCTCGAGGGGGTCCTGACGTCCAGTCTGTCTGGCCCAAGGTGGCCAGGTGTCAGAGACCCCATCACAGTGTCCTGGTGATTCCTGTCAAGGAGCCAAGACAAGGCACCAGCTGCCTCTGTGCAGGGACCCTGACTGCCCCCAGCAGAAAAGGAGCCGTGCACGGAGCCAGGCTGAACTGGCAGGACCCCAACCGGAGGGCTTTCTGGAAAGACGCGGCTCTCCCTGTCTGCCCCTGCACCCCCTCACTGAGCTATCCACATGCCCCATGCATGAGGCTCCTGGCCTGGGGGCTCCCGGAGGAGGGAGGGGCTGCTGCCTCCCACCCCCTACCCCTGGCTGGGCTGGGCTGAGCTGAAGTGAGCCAGGCCCTCACCTGGGGCAGAAAACCATGGCCAAGTTCAGTGATATTTTAATGATTATTTAAAGAGTAAAATCTAATGCAAAAAGCCCATGGTGAGTGAAACATCAAATGTTTAAATAAAGACCAGGCTGGTCAGGGCTGTGGCACCAGGGCGGGAGAGAAGGCGGACGTTCCGGGCGCTCAGAGCCTGTCTTCACTTTAAATTCGAACACTTTGTTCATCACAGGCTCTGGGCTTTAATTTTGAATTTTTTAAATACTGTGTTAAAACATCACGGGTCTTTGCGGCTCAGCTCGGGGTCCACCCACCTCTGCTCACACAGCCCGCGGGGCCAAGAGGTGGGCCGGGTCCTCCCCGTCCGCCTCCAGGACGACCTCCCAGGAGCACGGGCACCCCCCGCAGCCCCCTGGCCTCCCTGCCACTCCCTTCACCCCAGCTCTGGGCTCGGCCACCAAGCTAGGAAGCAAAGGGCAGCAGTTTGCGAGGTCAGTCCACTCAGACGCTGCTCGCTTTCCTCAAAGTCGCCAGTTCTGATGAACAGGGTCACGTTAGGGAGTTGAAAGGGCCTCCCCCCAACCGCAGCCGGGCCCCTCCAGGCCGGGACACAGCCCTGAGCACAAGCCGGGCAGAAGGCGTCAGCAGGGACTCGGGGCCACCCCGAGTCATGTCCCAGCCTCTGCAGCCCGTTGCTCAGTGCACCACGGGACAATCAGGGCAGAGGCTGTCCCCTCGGACCCCGCGACGACGTCACTCACCCTCGCCGAGCGCGTAGCGGATCCGAGCGTCCCAGGCACACATGGCCTCCCGGCTGTCGAAGCCCAGCATGACGGCCTGAGACAGGCAGACGATGGCCAGCGTGTGGACCAGGCCCTCGTAGGGCAGGCCGGGCTCCAGGCCACAGATGTCCTCCAGTGTGAGGCTGCTGCGTTCCCGGAGCCCCTTGGCTCGCTCCGACTTGTCCCTGTAGGCCAGCATCAGCAGGCAGTCTGCAGAGGGCGCCAGAGGGGCTGTCAGGGGTGCCAGGCCACGGCACCTCCGCCCCCAAGTCCCCAGCATCCCCCACGCCCGAGAGTCCAGGTCCGAGACGTGACCCCAGGCCAGCCACTCAGCCACTCTGGGTGCCCTCCCCTTTGTGCACGAATAGCACCTCCCACCCTGCGCGGCTACAGGCTGCACGGGCAGTCGCAGGCCCGCACCGCATCCCGGCTGGGCCTGCCCACCTGCGCCTGGCCCCAGCCAGTGCGCCCGCCTGCCCCAGGCTCTGGGGCTGCAGGGCAGCTCAGCCCGCGACTGCGGCTTCCCGCCACACCTGCACCCACTTTGCCTCCTGGGTTTCTTGGTTTCCAGGGTGTGACTTGGACCCCAGCCCTGGGGCAGGGAAGAAGGCCACTGAGCCTTGGGTCCCACTGCCAGACACTACCCGAGCCACCCCCAGACCCGTGCAGCAGGCCCCGGTCTCACTCCCGGCTGCGGGGGACGTGCCCACGTCTGTCTCCTCAAATTCCCGTTCTCCCTCAGCGATCATAGTCGCTGTCCTGGGACCCGGGAGGCAACACGCAGTGCACTTGGAAGGGATGCAGTTCCAGATGTGGCACTGCCCCCCCGCTCACCCGTGTGGCCCTGGCAAACTGCAGTAGAGCAGATGACATGCGTCCCTCCTAAGTGCTCCTGCGCCCGGCCCCAGCTCCCAGTCTGTGATGAGGGTGCGGGGTCTGGGGGCCCAATGTGAACACCTAAACACTGAAGTGTGACACAACCCCGAACCCTGCATGGAAGCCGGAGCAGGAGAGGATGGGGCAGCAGGACACGGCCACGGAAGGAGCAGAGGCTGCTCCCACCTGAACCCTCTGGAGAGCGGTCCCGCCACCCCAAGCGACCACCAGATCCCAAACGCACTTGACTCAACACTCATGTTGGCACCAGACGGAGCACACATGTGGTGTTTCCTGCCCGGCCCGGCCCAACAAACCACAGGCACAGCACCACCCCCTCCCCAGAGCCAGAGGGGGCCTGAGCGACACGGAGGCCTGGGTTCGCAGCCTCTCCCTGCGAAGGCCGGAGGGTGGACGGTCTGCCCGGCCCCCTGCCTCTGCCGCCGGCGTGAGAGCAGCTGCAGACAGTGGGAACCAGCCTGGGTGACGGTGTCCTGACAAACCCGTGTTGACTAATCCAGGACTGTGATGGGGGAGCTTCCTATTCGAGACCTTGTCTGTAGTGCTTGAAATGCTCATATCAGCAAAAAGCCAAGATGTTCCCATTTTGAAGGAAAGCACAACACGGGACCCAGAGACACCCCCTGCCCACCCAAGCACGTTCTCCCTCGAGCGCAGCTCCCTTTGGAATTCGTGGCCCGACCCAGAGAGAAGCAAGTCAGACGGACCGCATGAAGGCATGTGTTGTTACGGAAGTGTCCCCCAGTGTGTCACCAGATGCCCAAGAGGCGACAGCTTGGGAAGGGGGTGGGCACAGAAAGACCCCCAGTAAAGCTCCGCTCAAGGGGAGGCCACCAAGGCAGCCACGGAAGGGAGCGCAGGCGTGGGGACAGCCCCGCCGCCCACACACCGGAGGCTCTACCCTCAGACCCGCCGACCACCTCCCACCACCCCTTCTCCGAGGAAGCCGGCCTCGCTCACAGTGGTTTTCCTGTTTGCTGTCTGCCCTCGACCCCTCCCCGGAAGGGGAGCTCTGGACGGCAGACCCTCTTCTACTGGAGCAAGGACAGCCCCATCGCCTGGGACCAAGGACGGTGAGGACCTTGTGTCACATGAAAGGCCATTCGCTTTAGTTGTGGCCGGACCAGCAAGGCAGAACAAGACTGTCACCTCCTTTGTTCTAGGAGTTATGCTCCCAGTAATACAGCAAGGTCAATAAACCTTTCTGTAAAGAGTCTGACAATTACTATTTTCGGAGACCTGGGCCGCGAACTCTGCGACAGCAGCTGCAGGCCACACGTAAGCCAAGGGCTGTGTTCTAATAAAACTTTATTTCAGAAACGAGCAGCCAGCTGGATTTGGTTCACGGCCCCGTTTCGCCAACTCGTGGTCTAGAGTCAAGTTTGCCGCAGGAGTCCCTGCGTCGCCCCACAGCCCCTCACACCTTCCGGCCGCCTCCTGCTGCCAAGCGGGTCCTGCCGCCCCGGACGCCTGCACCGCAGGCTGGTTTGTGTGAGACTCCGTGCAAACGCCGGCATCTGTCCCCGAGACCCTGCTCCTGGCCCGCCCAGCCTTTCTGAGTCCTGGCTCTATCCGAAATGCAGCTCCTGTCCCACTCCTGAAGGAGGTCTGAGAACCAGTGCACACCTTCGCCCACCTGCGGTGACCCCCAGAACCTGCAAACAGGACCTGATTTGGAGAAAGGGTCTTTGCAGGTGTGATCAAGTTAAGGCTCTCAAAGCGGTCACCCCGATCATCCACGTGGGCCCTAAACCTAGAGATGAGCGTCTGTGAGCGACACAGACACAGAGGAGAGGCTGCGGGAAGCCGAGGCGCAGGCAGACGAGCCGCAGGCGGAGGAGGCTGGAGTGAGAGGCGGGAGGAGCTCAGCGCTGCCGCCGCCGCGGTTTCGGACCTCCAGCCCCCAGGACTGTAAGTGAGCACGTCTGCGTTGCTTGAAGCCCCCCAGTCGGTGGTAATTCGTCACCACAGCTCCGTCACTGATCTCATTTTTAAACATGAACAGAACAGGGTGAGGGACAAGGCTGCGGGATGTGCTCCCGCCTTCTGCTTGGTGGGAGCCGCCCAGAGCCACAGCTGACGCCCACCGTCAGACTCGGGGCCGCTTGGCCCCCACTGTGGGCTCCATTAGCTGAGGTGGAACCCAGTTCACGGGAGGGGGCTGGGTGGGGCGCGGCAAGTGTGGGACCCAGTGGGGCCCTGGGATGGGCAGCTGCTCCGAGCTTTCTCCCCTCCCCATCACCTCGGGCCACAGATTGATCCTATTTTTAAAACCCATTCTGTGGGGGACGCTGTTCGGCACAAGCCGCTGCAGGAGCAAGCACCAGAGAAGCAGAAATTCTCTGTCCGGGGCCTGAGACACAGCAGGGCCGGGCCTGGGGAGACGGCGCCGCCACCGGCCCTTCCTGCCGACACACCAGCCAGAGGAGCATGAGAGCCTGCGTGGCTGGCCAGCTCAGCCAGGGACCACACTGGGAGCATCCTCGGGGCACCCACCACTGTGAGGCCTGGTCAGCAGCTGAGGAGGCACCAGTGGCCTTCCCGCCCCGCACCCTGGGCCCCCTACTCAGATGGCTTCTTCCTCCCCACACCAGGCCACGTGGGCCCCGAACCCCCGGCTCCCAGCAGCACCCAGCCAAAGCGTGGGGCTGAAGGGGCACAGCCTGGCCCGGGGCCATCCTGACTCCCGTGGCAGGAGATGAGGAGATGAAGCCGCCCACAGGGCCTGGAGGGAGGCCTGCACTAGGGCAGCTCGCCACCAGGATGGAGGGGACCGGGCCGTCATGGTGAGAGGAGGCACAGATGGCGTGATGACAGAAGTGCCGAAGATGCAAACCCAAGCAGTGAGGACCAAGGGGGCCCGCACAGGCACGCACACCATCACACACTCACGTACGCTCACACAAACATCCACTCGCTTGCTCACGCGTGTATGTGCTCACACGCACGTGCACACACGTATGCCCTTGCACATACACTCACACACACGCTGCGTCCCTGTGCACAGGTGCCACGGCCCGAACCCACGTCTGGGACTGGGGACCCATCCCTCAGATCGTGGAGCCTCCACTCTCCGTCTGAGAAATGGACGCCACCCACCGCACGGAGTGGAGGCGCTAACACTGCCCCAGCCTGGCACACAGAGGCCCTCGGAGACACCACACACCCACGTGCAGAGTGGGAGGAGCAGGGACCTCGGCCTGGGGCCTGGGACAGTCCCCATCACCATAAACACCAGGGAGAGCACACTTTGGGCCACGCACACCCGCCTGGGGGTTGCCCCCCCCCCGCCCTCCAGTGACCTCCGCCCGCCCACACTGAGCGCGGGTGCTTAGGTGCAGGACAAGGCAAACTCTCTGGCACCCCGTCATCCCACACAGGGTCCTGCTCATTGAAAGGGCCACTGGAAGACCCCCACTGGGGCCCCTAGGAGCCCACCTCCCTCTCCTCCCAGCCTCCCCTACAGCACTCAGCCCACTTCATTCTGCTCAAGAGCAGCCCGGGGACCCAGGAGACAGAGCCCATCTCCTGTGGAGCTGACACCGAGGGGGGGAAACAGCCAAACTCCAAAAAATGTTGATAAAGAAGAAAACTATGAGCAAGTGCCATTCAGGGGACCAGAACAGGACTTCGATGAAAACGGCTGCTGGGGGCCCTGAGCACAGGGGTCAGAGACTCTGCCAGCAGGGACAGTGGACTCCCGAGTGATGTAAGGGTCAGCACCACAGGAAACAGCATCATGCTAGAGGGAACAGCCAGTGCAAAACTTCAGGCCAGGGACCCAGTGGGCAGGGCCAGCAGGAGGGGCAGGGGAAGAGCGGTCCAGCCAGGTGAGCCTGCCAAGCCAGGCCGAGAGCCTCGTCCCGGCCCACCAGGGGGCCCTGGGAGCTGCAAGCAACAGAGGACCCAGCCTGGCTGCGTGAGGAGAACCAACACGGGGTGACAGCAAAGCTCCAGGCTCCTGCAGCTGTCCAGGCGAGCGGCGCTGTTGGCCAAGGCTGGGCAGAGGAAAGGGGGCCCGAGGCGAGGCTCTTCTGGAACCATGGTGACAGCCCCGAGGGGCCTTTCTTCTGCCAGGGGCAGCACTAACTCCCAGGACCTCTTGGCAGGCACATGAATGGGGGAGAGAAAGAAAGAGGATGATGCTGGACTGGGGGGAACGCCTGGGGAGGGGATGCGGGGGTGGGGAGAGGATGTGGGGGTGGGGGGTGGCGTTCTGTCCTGGACACATAAGCCAAGAGGCCCTTCGGACACCAGGCGGCGTGCACGCCGGCAGCTGGACACACGCGTCTGAAGATGTAAAAATAACTGTGGAGTCATGGGCACTCAGAGGCGTTTACAGCCCAGGGCTGAAAGCCTGGGGAAGGCGGCTGAGGAAAGGAAATCTCTGGGCCTTGTAGGAGGCAGGGGGCCGGCCGAGAGGATGGGGAGCTGGGAGAGGAGATGGAGGTTAATGCCTACCCATGGGACGCAGCCAGAGGAGCGGTTGCTGGATTTAGCCCTCAGAGGTCACAGTGACCTTGAGGTGGTGCCTTCAGCAGAGCAGCAGAGCAGCAGGGCAGGAGCCTGAGGGGACCCTGCAGTGGGGCAGCAGCCTGGGGGTAGCCCTGGGCACTGGGGTGGGGGCTGCTGACCGGCAGAGCTGCTGGTGCCTCAGGCCAAAGTCAGGAGGGACCCTTCTGACCCAGAGGCCCAGGCCCGTTTAGGATACAATTCAGGGAGGAAGCAGGGGCAGGCTGCCCCAGCGCATGGGCATCAGCGCTGCAGACAGTGTCCCGGGCCCCTCCCCACCCGCCCACCACCCACCCACCGTCCATCCACCCTCCACAGGGACCATCTCCAGGGCCCAGTGAGGACCCATGCAGGCCACACAACCAGTACAAGCAGAGGCAAGAGCTCAGCCCAGGTGTTCTGATTCGCAGCCTGGAACCAGGGGCTGTAGGAGGCCCTGGCCCTTTGGCGAGGTCCCCATAAGGCCAGGAGGGCTGGCCACCGCCCATACCCTGTCCTTGGGCTTCCTGCCCAGCCAGGACTGAGATGTCAGGCCCATTCCCATGGGACACAGATGATCCCAAGCCAGGAGGTGGGACCGGAGAAGGGACCCTCCCCATCACCACCCGCTGGGACCCCTGTCCCCGTTGGAATGTGCCCACCTTAGCAGAGCTGCCGCTGTGTGGGAAAGGGGCCAGCACAGGCCAGTGGGACAGCTGGTGTGGCCTATAGGGCACGCGCCCCAAGGCCCCTGCAAGCTTGCTCGGCCCGGGTGATGCCCTGAGTGGCTGGGTCCACAGCACCTCATCTGGCAATCCCAGCCCCTGCCATCCTGCCTGTGACAGTGACACTGAGTCGAGGACCCTGCCCTCCAGGAACTCAGCACCAGGTCTGAGAGCAGGGATGGGGGCGGGGGGACCTGAATTAACACCTCACCATCAGTGGTGGGGTCAGGTGTTGACTTTCCAGGTAGCCAAGGAGCAGTGCAGGCTGAAGGCAGGAGGCAACACCTAACCATTCTTGGGCCAGGCTCCTTGGGTCTCCAAGTCTCAGCCCCTCTGCCTAGAATGACCCAAAGGTTCTGCCCGCTCCAGGGCTCAGGGTCCCTCCTGGCGGCTTTTCTAGGCTGAATCAAGCCCTGGTGGTCCACACGGGAAGTGGTGAGGCAGGGTCCTTGGAGCTCAGTGTGCCAGGAGCCACCCTGGCTGCTCGGGACCCTCTAGGTGCCTCCCCTGTGGGCCGCCCCCTCCATGGGCCAGCCGTGCACGATGCCTCTTCCCACTAATCCTTAGCCTCAACTTGGGGAGGAAGAGCGAGGCCGCCCTGGGTCCCCAGGGGTGGGCTCAGGCCTCCCTCCTCCCAGGGGGCCTGGCCCAGAGAAGGGACCCAGACAAGAATTCCTGGGCCAGGACAGAGGTGGAGACCCCACCTCCACCAGGGGCACAACCGCACTGAAGCGTTACTGCCTTTTATAAAGACAGTCACTCATTTTCATGAAAGAGGAGCTTCCTTTCCTTTCACTAAACTTTGTTATAAGAAGAGTAAGTGGTTCTGGTCAAGAAAAGCGCAAACAAGAAAAAACCCTGAAAGCCAAGGGGCCCCCCTTGTGGGCACTCCTGGGGTGGAAGCAATGTTTAAAAACAAAGTCCTGGATTCTTCCTGACAAGAAGGCAGAGCGGCCTCTCCTTTCTCCTCCACAGGCCCCTTCTGTGCCGCACCCAGGACCCGGGGTCTTAGTTGCGAGGCCCCCAGGTACGAGGACTTGCCCCCTCAACCCAAGTCTACCCAAGAGAGCCGGTCTTCGGGACAAGTTGCCGCACCCCTCATATCCAGGCCCCCGATGCGCTCCGGGTGGGGCGGCTCATCAGCTAAGGCCCAGGGAGGGGAGAGCGAGGGGACTCCTGGCGGGGGGAGGGGCTGACGGCCCCCAGGACCACAGCCGCCAGCACAGGGCTTGAGGGCGAGGGATGGCTGGTGAGAGCAGGGCGTGAGACTTTGGAGCTCCCTCCAGCCAAGCACCTGGAAGACGATGACCGCCTGACCGCAGTCCTCGCGCAGCATGAGGACAAAGGAGGTGCTGCTAAGATCACCATCACCGGCAGTGGGCGACCGGAGACACTGGGGACAAGGACGTTAGATGCCAGGCTCAGAGCAGACGTCCACCCAGAGGAACCACGTGTAACTTCCACTACCCCAATTCCCTCCGTCCCAGCCCCAGGGCAAGATCCTGCCTGGAATGCCCTCCCCCTCTGCTTCCCCTCAAACCCAGCCCTTGGAGAGGAGACTCGTCTTTCCCTGGGATCCCGTGGCGCTCTGCGGCTAGACAGCGTGGGAAGACCCAGCAAAGGCTTGCTGACCGCTAAGTCCACTGACAGACTCAGAGCTAAGGCACTGACGACCCACTGCCAACTCCCGCAGTGCAGGAGCCCCCCCCCCCACAGGTGTCCTACAGGGCTGGACAGAGCTTGCCTCTCAACTAGCTCTTCCGGATACTGGCATGAAATCCACCACCGGGGGCTGCAAATCACTACTCAGTCCCACCAAGAGGGACAAAGGACACCCTGGGGCTGGTCTTCCGGTGGGGCACCTGTCCCAGAGGCCTGCACAGGCTCCGCCTCACCACCACCCTACCAAGCAACCCCCAGCCAGCAGCCATGCCTCGTTTCCAGCAGCAGCTGGCCACAGCCTCTTGGATCAGCATGGGCCTTCTCCACACCTCCGTCTCCACCCTCAGCCTGGCCAGCGCCTCCACTCCCTGCCTGCCACAGCCCCCTCTGTCCCCACAGCCCCTGCCGCTCCCCTACCAGGCCTCCCTGGAGCTCCCCAGGACTAGGACCCCATGGCACCTGGCACGGAGTCTGGGCGTGAAAGACCAGCTGAATGAAGGGTGCATGGAGCCCAGGCCACCCTGGAGGGGAAGCTGAGGCCAAGGCAGGAGGTGAGTGTGTCCGAGGCCCAAAGCAGGCCCTTGTATTGCCACCTCAAGGTGGCAGCTCAGCAGAAGGGATGGAGGAGGGGAGCCCGGAGGGGCACAGGCAGGGGCCCCCCACAACAGCCTCCCTGGGAAATGACATACATCCCGGGCACCCTGGAGGACTCTCTAGCAGCCCGCACTTGTGAGGCAGCGTGCACTCACACCCCCAGCGTCCCACACAGACCCCTGGGTGCCTGGGCCGGCACCAGGGCACCTGTCTCCTGAAGCAGCTGCAGCCACGCAGCCCAGAGCCTCCCAGCTGCGCCCGAACCGCTCACTGCGGCTACAGATGCCCAGCGCCGGGCTCCCTGCCGCCTCCTCCCAGCTGGGGGCACTGGCTCTGGTCAGGGAAGTGGGCTGGGGCCATCCTCTCCTCCCAGGACCCATCCCCCGACATGAAATGGAGTTCACTTTTCTTAGGCACAGGAGCAACACTCTGTTCCTACCTGGCCACCCAGCCTCAGCTCCATCTGGGATCCACACCGCCTGGAACACCCATCCTGACTTGGATTCAATGACACAGCTCAGTCCTTGCAAGCGCAGGGAGCCCCAACTTTCTACGGTGCTCCCTGCTGCGTGATGGGGGAGGGGGCCAGAACGGTCTTCTGTTCTTTTGGCCCTCCGGCCTCCACGGGCCCCTCCAAGCCCCTTCCGGCCTCAGTCTGCCCTTCTGCAAAGGGGGTCCCTGCCCGGGGATGCGGGTCTGAAATGACCGCTCCCTGGCTGATGAGGGTGCAGGAGGGTCCTACCTCCCGGCGTCCCGGGCAGGCACAGGCCGAGGCCGGAGCGCTCTCCGGTTACAGCCCTCGGCCCCGGCGCCGCCGGCTATTTCGGGCGAGCTGGCCGCGCTCCGGGCGGGCTGGGCGCAGGAGGCCACCGGCGCCCGCGCCCCGCACCCCATGCGCCGCGTCCGCGCCGCGCCCCGCGCCCTCTCACCTGCCACCGGCGACGGCTTGCGCAGCACCAGCCACCTACTCTTCCACTGCGGGGACAGAGGGAGCGTGAGCGGCCGCCCGCGCCCCGCGCCCGCCCCGCGCCCGCCGCGCGCCCCGACCTTCTTGCCGTCCCGCAGCTTGACCTGGCCCTCCACCAGCGCCGCCTCGGTCATCTTCTGTCATGGTGCCCGCGCGCCCGCCGCGCCTCTCCCCGCCGCCCCGCGGCCACCCGGCCTAGGGTCACTTTCAAAATAGCTCCGGGAGGGCCCTGGGCTGGGCCGCGGGGCGGGCGCGGCGGCGCGCGGGCGGAGCCGAGGTGCGCGCCCGCCCGTCCCTCCCCGCCGGCGCCCCGCCCCGGCGGCGGGCGCGGCGGCACCTGGGGCCACCTGAGCCTCCCCACCGCCCATCCCACCCCGCCACGGGCAAAGCACAGCCTGGGGCGCCGGCACTGCTCGTCCCAGTGGCCGGGAGGTCGTGGGGGCAGGTGCTTCCCTCCCAAACGCAAAGGAAACAACCGACGGAAACTGAGGGCATCCGTGTGGGGGCGCGTCCCAACTTCAAAGCGTGTCTGCAGCCAAGTTGGTTTCACCCTCTGGCACCTGTCCCTCCCACCACCCCTGAGCTGTCTGTCAGACACCACTGACAACAGACTGATGGCGAGCTGACCCTGGCCGGACCCTGCCGACCCCCAGCCCCTCCCCCCACCTCCTCTCCCCCCAGACACCCCCCTCCCCAGGTAGGGTGCTGGAGGGGGGTCCACTCATGTCCCTTGGAAGCAGGGACCCCAGTGCAGGTTGCTGCTGGGTGGAGAATGGGACCCAGGACCCCTGCACACCATGGTGCCTGCGTCTCCGTGTCTGATGCCCCTCCCTCCAGGGCTGAGCGCTAGCTGACCCTCCAAGTGAGGATGGCTGCTCTGTAAAGGTCCCACCGGAGCCCCCGGAGCAGGGCTGGAGTGGGGGCGCTGAGCTTCTGGGCCTCCCCAGCTCCTCCTTGTAGCTCCAGCCCAGCTGCCTGGATTCTTTTGGAGCCCAGGTGGTTTGGGGGACCCAGCAGGTACACATCTCGGACTTCAGCCGCCGTCTCTAAGACAGCTTCCAACACTCACTCCTTCAGGGAGCCCAACAAGATGAGGAAAGCGGGGAGAAGTGACGCACCCCACTTGAGAGCCACCCTCACGGGGCTGACACTGCGGCTGGGAGGAGAGGGGAGGGCTAAGTGGGGTCCTGCTCCCCAAAAACCCTGGTCGGGCATGTGTGTGTCTCCATCTGGTCCTGATCTTGCTTCTCACAGAGAAGGAACCAACGCTTAGAGCTGTGGGAACCTCCAGAACTGACCCACAGCTGCTGTGCCCAGTGCCAGGCAAGGAGCTGTGGGGGCAGGCGGAGCCACCGTCCTGGGCACCTCCTCCCCACAGTCCCCGGGGATCTGAGAGGACAGGTCCCTGGTGGGCAGCAAGCTTGGTTCTGACGCCCTGGGGGTCTTGCCAGGGCCAAACGCACAACAGGATCACGCTGGGCCCCCGGGAGCAGCTCTGTGTTCCCTCCTCTACCCCCCTCCCCCGGCGTCACCTGCGCCACCACCAGCCGCCTTCCTCTGAGCAGTTGCCTGGCCACAGAGCCCCATTCATGTTCCCCACACATCTCAGGCCCCCAGGGGCTGGCCCAGGACAGCCGGCGTGGAGCCGAGTGGCGGCTGGGGGCTGTGGCCACCAACACATCTGCTGCCCCGGGCGCCTGGCACTTGGTCAGCCCTGCAGGGAGAGGCAGTGCCCTGCTGCATTCCCGAGTGACTGCTGGCCCTACCCCGGCTCCTGCCACGCTCGGCAGCTGCACCTGCTCCCGCACCAGCCCCGGAAAATGCAGGCCGCTGCAGGATGGACAGCACCCCTCCCCCGCCCCTCCAGAGGCTGGGCGATCTTCCGGCCCAGCTCCCACTCCCGGCCCCTGGGTGGGCTCCAGGCCTCTCTACTAAGTTCCTGCTGTCCACCAAATATTTGTTTCTCCACTTCCTCCCCAAGGTCATGTGGAAGCCCAGCCCCCAGTGGGTTAGTATTATGAGGTGGGGCCTTTGGGAGGTGATCAGGTCATGAGAGCAGTGTCCCCATGACTGGATTAGCGTCCTTGTAAGAAGAGACATGAGGGATGTGCTCTCCCCACCACTGAGGACACAGCAAGAAGGCAGTCGTCTGCACACCTGGAAGAGAGCTCTCACCAGGCCCCGACCGTGCTGGCGCCCTGATCTCTGACTTCCAGCTTCCAGAGCTGTGAGAAGCAAATCTCATTGTTGTTTCAGTCTGGCAGTCTATGGTCTGTTTGTTACAGCAGCCAGAGCCTGCTCAGTTTCCCTGGCTGCTGTAGCCTGAGTTACTGGTTGCAAGTAGCAGAAACTGACTCTGGCCACTGAAGTGGGAAGGAATTTGCTGGGAGAAGGTCAGGCCTCTGGAAGAACCCAAGGGAGGCTGGAGATCCAGTGGGAGCTGCAGAGGCAGGGCTGCAGGGAAGCACAGCCTCATCGCTGAGACTGGACGCTGCCCAGCCCTGCACCACTGCGCGGCTGGTCTCCGTGGGCGTGGGGCGGCTGCCTACCTCCAAGGAGCCCAAGCCCATGGGTCAGAGCTGTACCACCGGCCGATACACAGCCACAGGCACTGCTGCTGGGCATCAGGGCCAGGGACGCTGCCACCACTAGCAGACCCCGTGGCCACAGGGTGCTGTCACCCCATTACTGGCCCTGCGGCCACGGGACCTGCCACCATACACTAACCCCTGCCCAAGTGAACTTGAACAGTCACACGACTTTTCTAGCCTCAGTTTCCTTTTCCAGCCCGATGCTGTGATGATCAGGTGAGCAGATGTGTGTGAGGGCAGTTTGATACATTTCGGATGAGATGACACAAGAAGGCTTATGACAATAACTGTGAAAAGGGAGACAAATAAATTCATAAAAGTGTAACTTCTGGGCCTGGGGAGGGCAGTGTGGGAGGAATCTGAAGACGCAAATAGAAGGCAGCTGGCTGCCACTGATTCAGCACGGCTCGCTCCAGGAATGCCAGGTTGGCTCGACGTCAGACAGTCTATAACCGCAGTCACCTCTAACAGATCCACACTCAACACCCACAGGGCAGGGGTCCGGGAGGGCTCACACCGGGCAAAGGCTGCAGCGGGGCTGAAGCAGCGCAGCTCCCGGAGGCCAAGAACAGGCGCTCAGAGCCCGAATTCCCGAGCGGGAGCTGTCCCGCCCGCCATCCTCCTGTGGCGTGGGCACCAGCGTCTGTCGCCCTGGCTGCGGTCAACGTGGGGCGAGCCCCAGTCTGCTTCAGGGTTCTGAGCCCCACCTACGGCACTTGGGGCAACGGGCACACACACTGTTGCCCTCCCAGCACCCTGCTCTCTTCCTCCGGCTTTGCTGGGGGCACCACACGTCCCTGGTGATTTGTCTGATTCTGTCACAGCAATCCTGCCCCCCCTCCCCAGCCTCCTCTGCTGTGAGGTGTGGCCCTGTGACCCAACGCAGGCCAACGAGAGCTACATGCCAATCTGCTGGAGAAGAGGGCTCTACGGAGACGCTTCCTCTCCTGACAAAGGGACATGTGTCAACGGCAAACCAATGACAGCACGTGGCTGAGCGCGGGACTCCCCGCTACGTGATGGAAACAAAGCTCTCCCACCCCAGCCACATCAGGCAGGCTCCGGACACAGCCCTGAGACCGGGCCGAGAGCTGCGTGACGGTGGAGAGTGATGCGGGGAAGGTGCATCCCAGTGGCTGAGTGAAGAGGAGGAGCAGTGTGGCTGAGAACACTCTCAGCAGCAGAGGGAGCCACGTGAGCAAGGGCCTGGTCAGCTTCAGCAACACCAGGAGACCGGAGCGGCCGGGGCATAGTCCAGGAACAGGGTGGGCAGAAGAGGGGCTGCAAGCAGGTGGAGTCAGACCGAACAGAGATGAGGGGAGGCTCCAAGGTCGGGGGTGGGGGGAAGGAACATGGAGAAACCCTGGCATGTCACCCAGGAGAGGTGGCAAGACCTGGTCCAGGTGGGGGCTGTGGAGATACAGGAGAGAAGGAGGCCTGTGGGTCCAGGGGCAGGAGAGGTGAATGCAGACTGAGGAGAAGGACCCCTGCCCTTGGGGCTGCTCTGGGCAGAGGGCCCATCCTGCAGTGGGAAGGGTGGCACTGGGACACACTGAATGCCACCTTCTTCCTGCCTGTCCCAGAGACCAGAGCTCCCAGCTCCCAAGGCACCCAGTTCTGGGCGCCCCTCTGCCCTGCCTCTTTTCCTGACTGCAAATGTCATCACATCTCCACCCTGCTGTCCCATCAGGGACCCTTAGGACACCCCCAGCACCTCACTGCTGCCCATCACCCCCCACCATCCCACCCTCTTTGGCCTCAGCCACACTTCTCTATTTTGAGCAAATAAGCCACCACCAGCCCCTGCCTCAGGACCTTTGCATATGCTGCTCCTGCTGCCTTGAGATTGTGGGCCCTCTGGGCACTTCAGATTCCTTCCCCACAAGGTCCTGTCTGGTGCAACCCACCACCCTCCATTCCCCTGCTCTCCTTCAGTTTCACCTCCTAGAAAACATGGCTGAGGCCAGGCTGCCTTCTTGAAGCAAAATGCTGGCCAGGGGTGTTTCCAAGAAACCTGTCTTAAGTTTTAACATCCCCTGCCCTGGGACACCCCAGTGTGTCTGGACCTGAGCCCCACTTGCCTGGGGGAGGGCCTGAGAGGGGTCGGGCTGGAGACTCTGGACAGAGTCCAGATTGGAGCCCCTGCCCTAACTCCCCAGGTCGGGTGGCAGGCTCCCTTCCCCACAGAGGAAGGGCAGCTGGGGTGCTGGCTCCGGGTCCCCAGCCCTGAGGCCACGTCATCTACAAAGTTGTGCTGAGCTAGGGGCAGCGGGACAGGCAGTGTGGGGGGTCTTGGAAACAGCTTTATTGCCAGTGAGGAGGAAACAGCATGGAGGCAGGATGCTCCCAGGGGGGTCTCAGGAGGGATTCACAGGCCGCTTAGGGGGCCGAATCCGGTCATTGATCCAGTCCACATAGTTGGCCACGCGGGTGTAGACGCCCGGTTTGTTGAGCCGCCCGCAGCCGTCACCCCAGCTTATGACACCGTACAGGTAGGACACACCATTCTTCTCACAGGCCAGGGGCCCGCCCGAGTCCCCCTGCACAGTGGCTAGTCAGAGCCGGGCCAGCTCCTCAACACTCCCGAATGGTCCCTGCCCCCTCGCCCCAGCCTCCCTCACCCCGACCCCGAAAATGCCCCCAGAGGAGTCAAGGGCGCAGAAGAGTCAGACGCTCCCCTGTGACAGACTCCCTGGCAGCTGACAAGGTGGCCTCCTGACAGCTTGGGGGACAGATGACATAGGTATTCCAAGGAAGGGGCCTGCCCCACCTTCCCCCAGCCTCATAGACAGGAAGTCCTCCCATTCCCAGGATGCTGTGACAGCGTCTGACCAGTCATTCCCATTTCTAAAGTCCTGCGGTGGCTCCCTCCTGCTTCCATGACCAGCAACGTCTTCCTCAGTCTGGCTCCCCTCACCACCCAGCAGCATGCACCCCACAGAGACGAGGTGGCCCTGGGTTCCAGCACAGGCTACTTACTCTCCACTTGAAATGCTCTCCTCAGCCCCTGGGACACTATTCACCCCTCAGGACACGTGCAAACGCCTCCTCCTCTGTGAAGCCATCCTTGACTTCCCCCCAAGGGCACTTGCTGTACCACGTGGTTCAAGGGGTGGGGTGTACCCTACTCCTTGCCACTTCTGGGCTGTATGACCTGGGAAGAGTGAGCAGACCCCTCTGGGCCTGGCCTCAGTTTCCCCACCTATAAGATGGGGAGTAAAGCAGCTTCTCTCTCTCAGCATTGACATGCAGCCCCTGGAGGAGTGCTTGATAAATGAGCTGCTGGGATCAGCTGATCGACTAAGTGCGCTTGGGAGAACCCTGGGAGAAAAGAGATTAGGCCTTGACGTCGCGTGGCTGGGCAGCTGGGGCCTGCCTGCTGTTTGTGACCTGGCCATCCCTGGCCTCACTCCCAGTCCCTGTGAGCAGGGCCTCCAGCAGCGACCAAGTGGCCTCCAGCAGCAGTGAGCGCCCATTCTGGGGGGTGGCCACCAACAGGAAGGTGGGCTTTCTGCCCTGACCCCTGTCTGGCCCTACAGGTCCTGTCCCTCTGGGCCCTGAGCAACCCAGTGGCAGGCTGTCCCAGCTCACCTGGCAGGCATCCGACCTGCAGTCGAAGTATCCGGCGCACAGCATGTTGGGGCTGATGTCTGCCCCATATACTTCAGGGCTGCTGCACTTGTGGTCAGCGACCAAGGGGACCAGCGCCTCCCGCAGCGAGCTGGAGTAGCCGCTCACGTCTGCTGACACAGTGCTCTCAGGCTGGGTGAGGCTCACGGGTGCTGGGCCTGCTCCCCTGGGCGTGATGCCAGCCCCCTGCCCCAGACCCACTCACTCTCATCCTGGTGGCCCCAGCCTGCAATCTGGCACTTGTGTCCAGCCGGGAAGGAGCTGCCGGGCTCAGGGAGGCAGATGGGCTGGACGAACTGGGAACGGACAGCACAGCGTTCCCCCTTCTTCTCCAGCCGGATCAGGACTGGGTGGGAGAGAGGCCGGAGGTCAGCCTGTGTCATGGGGGCCCAGGAGGACAGAGGGTGGCCATCGAGTCACATGGGGGTGCAGCCCCGCTGGGCAGAGGGCTATGGCCTAGGAGGCCCAGGAGGGAACCAGAGGACCGGCCAAGGGCTCAGCAAGGCTGGTAGGCCAGGACTTCCCCTGGCCAGGCCAAGATTGCTCTGTCACACGGGGCACCCTTGCTGTCCAAACCCGTGCTGTCCTCCTCCCTGCCTTCCTCCATCCTCCCCTGCACCCTTCCCTCCACCCTCCTCCCTCTCCTCCCTGCTCTGTCTCTTCTTCCCCTCCCTCTCCCTCTATCAGGCCCCTTTAGGGTCTGAGGACTCTTCTGGGCCTGCCTGGTGCCCACTCCCAGCCTCTTTCGTGGCTCCGCCCCAGTGTGCACAGAGCACACATCCACGCCCTGCTGCACCGCACCGCGTTCCGAGTCTCACCAAGGTCATGGTCACTGGGGTTGAACACTGAGTACAGGGGGTATGGGATGTACTTCTCTATGCCAAACGTCTGTGTCACGTCAGTCGTGTGGTTGAAGAAGTGTTGGCCCAGGACCACGGAGATGCTGTCCCTGGGGGGGCTGTGCAGGGGCGCTGGTGGCTGCATGGCCCGGCCATCCCCTCCGGCCCCTGAGGTCAGCTCACCCCTTACCCATGGTGGCGGAGCATCCAGGAGACAACCCCAGGTGGGAGATGCCGTGCAGGACCCTCCCTCTCAGCCCCAGCCCCGGGAGAGACCTGAGCAGGGGTTGGGGCATGGGCCGGAGTGTGATGGGGAGCAGTGGGCTAGGGCCACACCCTTAATCCGGGGCAGCACCACCTCCAACACAACAACAAGTGAATTAATAACCTGGGGCCCTCATGCAGGTCCAGGAGCACGCCCTCCTGTGAAGTCACCTGGGTGTCCAGGAGCCTGGGCCCTTCCCTCACCCTCCACCTGCCCATGAAGGCCCTGGTCCATCCACTTCCACCAGCCCTGCTTGGCCCAGACCTGGGACCAGTATGCTGGGGTCCGGCCCAAAGGGAGTGGGTACTCTGACCCAGCTTGGCCTCTCCCCAGCCCATCCCTGGAAGTGGGAGAGGATGCCTGCTCCCCTCCTCCAGCCTCTTAACCACCCCACTCCCATTCCACACTGTGAGGTCGCAGTAGGTCCCATTTCACGGCCGAGTGGGAGCGTGCTGCAGGTCACACAATGGTCAGCACAGGGCAGCACTTGTGGTGGCTGCCACCCCCTCCCCCGCCCCCAAGCTGTAGTCTCTGGGGTGATTGATGGGGCTCACTGTCGGGCTCCTCCGTCCTTCCGGAGCCCTGATCCCTGGGATGCCACTGTCAGGCCCATCCCCTCCCACCGAAGCCCCCCCAACTCCGGGGAGCCCTCCCCCGGCAGAGCCTTGCTCCCATCACTGCGGTAGGAGCGAGGGATGGGCTGGCCTGTCCTGCTCTGAGCCCGTTGGCCCTGGCCCTCGGGTTGTGGTGGCGGTCCTCGCAACCCTGACCCCTCCCCCAGCTGCTAGCCCCAGCCTGCCTTCCCCACCAAGAGCCCGCAGGTCGCGAGGGGCCTTGACTACCTGCCACCCTGGTACCATTAGCACGGTGTGGGCGGGGCCGGGGCCGGAAGGGGCGGGCCCTGCGCGGCGACTGGTCACGCCCACCGCCTCTGCTTCGCGCACGCGCGCCGCCCCGTCTTGCTCTGAGCGGCAAACCGGGCGCTCCCGGGGCAAAGACTGGGACAGAGCGGCGACCCAGGGCAGGGACAGGGATGGGGACAGCACCCCGGGATAAGAATGGGGCGGGTCTTGGCGGCCTCCATGCCCAGTACCGGGCTGAGCGCTGAGTCCCACCTGAGTCAGGGGGCAACGGGGAGCAAAAGGGACCAAAGGACGGGGTTTACACGGGTAGGTGGGAAACACTGGGGACACATGGGTGATGGTTAGGATAGGCATATGGGTGGGTAGATGGGTGGCGGGTGGAGCCTGGAAAGATGTGCAATGGATGGTGGAGTATGGCCGGTTGGGTGGGCGGAGGCATAGATGGTGGTGGGCGGAAAAGTGGGTGGTTTGAGGGATGGTGTGGGGGTGGTGGACACTGGGGTGGGAGCAGCTCACCTGTTGGAAAAGCAGTGGGCTGCAGACACCACCCAGCAGGTGTGGACAAGGCTCCCGGCACAGAAGCTGTTCCCGACGTAGATGGCGGCCAGCCAGGGGTGCGAGCCGGGCAGCGAGGCTGAGCCGCCAATGATGCGTGGCCGCAGGAAGCTCCTCTTCTTGTGTCTCTTGCCGCAGGTCTGGCGTCCAGCTGATCCAGCTACGGGGGGCTCAGACAGCAAGATCTCAGGGGGCGGGGGTTGAATTCTGGCCAGGGATTCTGGGAGCAGAGGTCACCAGATCACACCCCTGGGCTCCTTCCGCACACCCCAGGCCAGAGAGGGTCCTGGCTGCATTCCATGTCCTCAGGACCTGGCGGTTCACCCGCCTTCCTCCCCACCCTAGGCAGCTGCTGTGGAAGAGGGTCCAGGGTTGGGCTCAGTGCTGCCCTTGTGGGCACATGACTTACTCTGAACCTCAGTTTCCTCATCTGCAAGATGGGGAGACCGTAATGCAGTCACGAGGCTTGGTGGGAACCAGAGTGAAGTGGCATACCTGGCAGGTGTTTATGGCCCCCCAGCAGCCTGGGATCCCAGAGCCCACCCAGGATGCCCAGGACGGTCAGGGAGCCCTGGGGTCTGTGGCCAGAGGACACGCTGGCCTCATGAAGCTGCCCACTCCCAGGGTCTGACTCCAGGGGCACCCATATTTTTCACCCCCACCTGCACTTCCCTGTTTCTGGAGGCCACCCTGCCCCTGAGACAGGTTGGGTGGGCCACCCAGAGGACCTGGTGACCAGCTTGCCCGCTCTGACCTCTGGTGCCAGCCCACTGCATGGCCTTGGACCAGCCCTGCTCTGGGGACCCTCAGTTTCCCCCTCTCTCAGGCATGGGGGTGGGGTGAGGAGGGCCCAGGGAGTGGGGGAAACTGCGTGACCTCGGTCGGGGCAAAGCCAGTGCCGCCCCGACCCTGCTCCTCCCGACCCTGCCGACCCCGCCCATCTGCGAACCGCAGGCGGCCAGGCGGCAGTACTCCCAGGAGAGCGTGCTGTCCTTCACCACGTAGCACCAGGGCCTCTCGTCCTTGTCTGGGTTCCTGGACGCAGGGGAGTCGCAGGGCCCCTCAGTGGCGGTGGGGCTCCTGACGTCCCCAGCAGCGCTCGCTCATTCTGCAGATGGTTCTGTTCCTCAGCCCACACTCCTCTCACTGGGACAGCCGCCCAGCAATGGGGGTCAGGACCCCAGGGACAGGCCTGGTCAGGAAGACCTCCCCCCAGGACAGACCCTGCCCGCCCTGGAGGAGGTGGCCTAGAGCGGGCTGGGCTGGTGCTGACCGGCAGTAAGCGTGGGGACCCAGGCCGAGCAGGGCCGCGGCGCCCACGGAGTCCGCGTGCAGCTCCTGGTAG